>NW_027461540.1:602500-1045874 GCF_027571235.1 Dermatophagoides pteronyssinus
TACAATCAAATCATTATTTATTTTTTAAAAAAATTCATCAAAATGAAAAAATTTTCAATGAAATTCAACAATTAATACCTGAAGAAGAAGATATTGAAAATTTCATACAAAAATATCTATGTGATAATTATATTATTGATAATATTGATAATCTTATACAAAAAATGGCTAAAATTATTCATTGTCAAACAAATTGTATTTTACATCCAGAAAAATCACAATTAAATCAATATCAATATTGGGCTGAATTGATTGCAATCATTGATACATCATCAATATCGAATCATCATAATCATAATCATCATCAGATACCGATATTATCTTGTTGGGGTACGGATGATGATCTACAACGTGCCAAACAAAAAGCACTTACACGTTTATTTTTAACATTTATCTGGTATTGTTATTGACCAGCAACAAACTCTGGTTTTCGACTTTCACACACACAAGGTAATTTGTTATCCAGTTATTTGAATTCGAATTCGAACGTTTTCTTTTTTTTCTTTTCTTTTTTCGAACTTCCATAGAACATGTGGCTTTCAACTTTGAACTTTGATATAAAACATGTATTCCATAAGGTTTTCCTAAATCTAAATGGAAATTATCAACAACAAGTAATCATGGTAACAGATAAACATTGCATTGAAAATATATATCTTCTCTCATCAAATTCCAGCCAATAACAAAAATAAATCAATGAAAAAGTAACCAAGGAGATTTTTTCCAAATATTTACACATTTTGTAACTGATAAGATTTATTTTTATTTATCGAGATTAAAAATAATGAAATCTTCTTTTATAATTTTTGTCAATAATGTTGTTGTATTGAATTTTGTAATAATAAAAATTTTGTAATGTTGCGTGTGTGACATCATCATCATCAACTACAACAATAAAATTGTAATTATTATAATGCCACGTTTTCCACGATTTCGATATCGATTTATTCGATTTATAATCATTTTTATAATAATATTTTCATTATTTATAATTTGTTTTTATTCATATCATTGGTATGATTTGGAAACGGTGCAGAAAAATTATGTTAAACAAATTATAAAATTATCAGTTACAAGTGATCAACAACAGTCATTACTAACGTTGAACGTTGATGATATTCATCGAAATTTGACCAGGATTTACCATCAGCAGCAGCCGCAACAACAAACGAATCGATTATCACCATCAGCCATTGATCAATATTGGTCAATGGCTAAAAATTTTAATTTAACTGAAGAAAATTTCGAAGAATGGAAAAAATCATTTACCGGTGGTGGTGATGACGTAAGAATTCGACAAGATTTTCCACAATCATTTTTCGGTACCATTCTTGGTTATCATCTGAAGATTGCATCAAGTTTAGATCGTATTCTTCGTTTAAATTATCCCGAAAATTTAACCATTGATAAATTGATTGATGAACGACGACAACAAGGATGGATAACAAATTTAAAATTAAATGAATTTCAACCGATAACATTTTTGAATTTTGGTGCAAAAATTTGTGAATCAAAATCATTGGGTTTCAATCTCGAAGCATTGATTTTTGTAATAACAGCACCTGATGATTTTGAATTACGTTCAGTAATACGACAAACATGGGCTAGAAAATTTCAAGAAAACAGTAGACAAATTCGTTTATATTTTGCTATTGGTTATTCTAGATATTCCCAACATCATCAACAATTACAAATTGAACAAGAATATTACCAATATTATGATCTAATACAATGGCCATTTATTGAAAATTATAATCGTTTATCAATAAAATCAATGGCTTTAATACGTTGGTCAGCAATTTATTGTCCAATGGTCAAGAATATTTATAAAATTGATGGTGATTCATTAGTAAATTATGATAATTTTATGAAATTTATAATGAAAATTAATAATGATTATAATGAACGACAAACTAAAACTACAAATGTAAATACATTAAAATTATCAGCATATGGTAATATACGTTATCCACATGCAATAAGATTTTGGTCAAAATTTGCAACATCATTCGATGATTATCCATATGTTTATTATCCAAAATATACTGATGCTAGTTGGATGTTATCCGGTGGTCCAGGTAATTCATTATTAACCTATGCAACAGGTGTATTGGAAACAATGCCTGCACTACCGTGGGAAGATGTACTGATTACCGGTTTAATACCACAACGAATGCAAAATAATCATCATATCGATTATAAACATTATTATTTCCCAGGGTATAATGATCGTATTAAAATTAATGAAATTGATAATTGTAAATTTCAAATGTCAATAATATTTACACATAAATTTAATCAATATAATTTACAAAATATTTGGAATAAATTACAAACAAATTTTACAAATTTAGATTGTCAATTTTTATTATAAAAAAAATTTATAATTAAATTAATTTTGTAAAAAAAAATTACTTTTTCATTTTGTGGGGAGAATATTTAAAAACATAACCGAATCGAATTTCTTGCTTTAATCCTTGTTTTATTATATTTTTTTTGTTTTGTTTTGTTTCTAAAAAATTACTATTTTTTACAAAGAAAATTATAAAAACAAAAAACAAAAAAACTACAACCGAAATGTCAACAACAAGAACAATGTTTATAATAATAATATTAATATTATTATTAAAAATAAATTTATCATTATTACAATCAATGAATATTGATTGTACATTACCAGGGTTAACATTGAATGATACATTTTCATTGGGTATTGTTGATGATTCAATTATACAATATAATTATGATGATTCCATTTCAACATATTCATTACAATATTCGGATCATTTATTTCGTTTAATAAATGGTCGTTTATCAAAAATTGAACAAATATTTCCCGTATTGATTGATGATGATCATTTTAATGATTTATTGAAAAAAATTCAACATAAAAATCAATTATCATTTGCTGTACAACAATCATTAATGGAACCATTATATATTTATCATTTATTATTTGATCAAACACATCAAATTATATTACAATCATCAACTGGTAATAATTATTATTTTGTTGATGAACAAATACCGAATGATGAATATGATGTTAAAAAATTAATACCAATTTGGTCGGCCGATATGGATATGAATATTGTTTTGAATCAAATAAATTATCTAATGTTAATGATTGATGAAAAACATGGACAAACATTTGTATTTGATTCTATTTATTTACAACGTAAACCATATGGTTTAATTTGTTTTGTACCGAATACACATCATTCAAAATTAATGTTTATATCATATGTTGATAAAGATACTAAATGTGAATCAACAATTAAATTAATTGATCAAATTGATTTTGCCTTTTTAACTAAGCAAACATTATATTTAGTTTCAATACAACAACAAAATGTTTATCAAATATCACAATCATTATTTTATTTTGTTAATACGGAAAAAGATATGCAAATGAAACCGATAAAAGATGTTTTCAGTTGTCATGCTGATCAACATTCTGAACATATTGATACATCACAATCATCACAATCATCAAAAAAACGTATTACAAAACCGGATTTAAATCTAAATCAACCATGGTATCAATTTATAATTAAATATAAATTAATAATTATAGTGGCTATATTTTTATTTACAATTTTACCAACAACAATATGGGCATTTTTTTTCTATAGAAAACAGAAACAATTATTATCATCATTGAAAAAATTGAAAGGTTCAAAAGGATCGAAAGGATCAAAAGGTTCCAGAACTACTAAAAAAGAAAAATCAACTGTTTTATCAAGCAGTAAAATCAGTAGTGAAATAAATGATTCATCATTATCATCGGGAACACAGGAATTATCGTCCAGTTCAGGTGGTGCTGGTGTTGGTGTTGGTGGTAAAAAAACAATTATAAAAATGTCGTTGAAAAAATCCATCAAACCAACAAACAAAAAACAATCACCACCACCATCATCATCATCATCATTATCAATAACATCACCAACAACAAGAACAACAACGATAAATTATCCAACAACAAATATAAAAAAATTATCACCATCCATTAAACGTTAATTGAATTTTGTAATTTTTTTTTGATTGATTTTTGCCTTTTTCTGATTGTTTTACAAAATTAAATGAAATTTTTTTTATAATTTTTTTGTAATTTTTTTTTGTAATTTTTAATTTTTTATAATTAATTTTATTTCCCATTTTTTTTGTAAAATAATGGAAAAATTTAGATATTTATTTACAAACAAAATTTACAAATTTGTAATATTGATTTTTTTTTTGTATTTATTTTTATTTTGAGTTTTAGTTTTTTTTTGTTTTTGTTTTCTGTTTTATCATTTGTAATTTGTAATTTTGTACTATTTGTTTTCCAAAGCGAAAAAAACAACAACAACAACAACAACAAACCAAACAACAACAAAAATGATTATGTTTCCGTTCAACAACAACAACAACAACAACAAAATGATTTTTTTTCTAGTTATCGTTACTATTGTTGTTATAAATATTATTGATTTACGTTCAGTATTAGCATCAAATTGTCATGAATCAGGACAAACATTAGAAGATACAATATCATTAGGTATATTTTATCAGGAAATTTGGCAATTTACAAAAAGTCATTCAATAATACGTTATCCATATTTTCATGAAAGACATTCAAGTGGTCGTAAACAACGTTTATATTTATCTGATGGTCAAGTTGATTCATTTGAAAAACGTTATGATCAATTGTGGAAAGATAGCCACTTTCAAACAAGTTTATCAAATGATAGAACAATGAAACATTTTTTTTTAGCATTACAAAAAACTGATTATGGTCATCCATTTATGACCATACATATTGTTGATAATCAAAAACATCATGTTTTATTTCAAGATATTAATCAAACAAATGTTTATGATTTTAGTTCATTAACTGAAGATGTACCAAGCGATACAGTAGTAATACCAATTTGGACAACAGATTTTTTTAGCGATACAACAGCCGGACAAGGACATTTAAATTATTTAATGATTGCTGTTCATAATCGTAAAACATATGCATATACAGTATTTTTTTTAAAAGAAAGAAAATTTGGACAATTATGTTTTCATACTGATTCATATAATACACTTATACGTTTACAACATACAAATGATGATCAAAATTGTGGTCAAACAGCAAATATATTTTCAACAATACGTTATGGTTTTATTGTTAATGATTTTATATTTTTAGTTACAGCAAATGCATCAAATGTTTATCTATTTGATATATCTGTATTTTTTACATGGAATTTAGAGAAAAAATTTTATACAAAAAAATTATCAGAAATAATTTTTTGTGAAAAAAGACCTGAAGGTGCTGAAGATTATATTCTAACACCACCAAGTAATGATGATACAAAACGTATTTGGAAACCATCAGATTTCCCGGATAATCCTGATGATAAAAAACCAATGGCATTAATTATATTAGGTGTTATTTCAATTATTACAATATTAATTATAATTGGTGTTGTAATTTATGGTTCATTATTTGTTTATCCAAAACAAAAAAATAAAAAAGAAGCAAACAAAACATCATCAACAACAAAATCAATGGATGATAGATTAACAGCTGGACAATTATCAAGTGATATTAGTGAACAACCATCAACACAACCATCACAAAGAGCAAGAAAATCAACAACATCAACAATGTCAACAAAAAGTAGTAGAATTACAAGTAATTTAAGTGGTAAATCACCAATGACATCAAAATCAAAAGCATCCACAATAAAACGTAAAAGTTCATCACCTGGTAAACGAAGTAGTAGAGTAATGTCGAACAATTGAAAAATGATGATGATGTGAATGTAGAATGGAATGGATGGATGGATGGATTACGAAAAACGACATTTGAAAATTCATTCATTTCATTCAAAAAAAAAAATTTTTTTTTTAGTTTAAATGAAATTAATTTATTGAATTTTGATTTTGATTTGGTGTTTTTTTTTGTTGAAATGAAATTTTTTATTATTTTTATAAAAAAATTGAAGCTTTTTTGTTTTGCTTTGAAATGAATATGATAATGATGAACGGGGGGCGATTCAGTTTGTTAATGATGATTTATTTTTCACTAAACTTTCAACTCTCCAAATACTATCAGTATCGGTTAATGATAAATCTGTTTTTGTTGATGGTGATGGTGATTGTGATTCATCATCTATTGTTGATTTATTATCAATAGTTTTATCGATCGTTGAACGAATTGAATGACAATGTTTTATAATTGGTTTTGATTGTTGCATAAAATGATAATGAAATGCATAAATTAGTAATATTGCCATTTGTAACATCATCATTAATGTTATTAATTCTTTTATTCGTTGAATGTGTTCATCATCATCATCATTATCAATATTATTGATTGTTTTATTATCAGATGTTTGATGCATTATCGAAAGAAGAAGAAGAAGAAGAAATGAAATGAACGGCCGATCAATTTATTTTGTTGATTTATAATTATGGTGGTGGTCAAATAATTTATATTTGAATAACAACTTGAATCAACAACAACAAAGAAAAATGTTCGAGAATTTTAAATGTTTCGGTTTCATTTTTGTCAAAAGAATTCATGGAAAAATATTATTGATTTACAAACGATGATTGATTGATTGATGATGATGGAAGCTTCGAAATTTCGAATGTATTTTTTTCAAAAAACTATTTTCACTCTATATGTTCGTTTTATTTTTTTGGTTGTCTGTACATATTGTATCATGCAACTATTTTCACAGTTGTGGAACAAAAAAATCATCATCATCAGCATTTTTTGTGGCTGCTGTTTGGTGTGAGTGTTTGTTCGATTGCAAAAATAGAAATTGAAAAAAATTTGTTTCCACGTGTCCGAGGATAATATCGTTAAACGCTCGGTTTTTTTTTTGTTTCTCTGGTGAAAATTTGCATTAAACGTTGTGTTTTTATTTGTGTTTTTCTGGAATCGATTTTTAAACAATGGGTAAAGATAAAAAGAAATCCAAACAACAACAACCAACAACAGCAGCAGCAACAAAAATTGTTGTTGAACCGAATAAAAAAACTGAAAATGTTGTTGCCGCTCCTGCTCCCGTTGATGTTAAAATTGATTCGGTTCAAGTAAAGCCAACATCGTCGACAGCTAAAGAATCATTGCCAAAAGAATCCAGTTCGAAAAATATTTCCTGTAAAGATGAAGGAAAATATTTTGAATTAGAAGGTGCCAAAAATGGACAAGTTATTGTTAGATTTCCACCCGAAGCAAGTGGTTATCTACATATTGGTCATGCAAAAGCAGCATTATTAAATGCACATTATCAACAAACATATAATGGTCAATTAGTTTTTCGTTTTGATGATACAAATCCGGAAAAGGAGAAAGAATCATTTGAAAAGGTAAAATTGATTTTTTATTTTTGCAAATATTTCGATTCTCAATTTTTCTTTCACTTGCAATAGATAATCGAAGGTGATGTAGAATTATTGGGTATAAAACCAGATCGAAAAACCTATACATCGGATTATTTTGATTTAATGTTAAAAAAAGCTGAAGAAATGATACGTTCTGGTTTAGCTTATATTGATGATACTAATCCAGAACAAATGAAAAAAGAACGTGAAGAACGTATTGAATCCATTAATCGTTCGAATACAATGGAAAAAAATTTACAAATGTGGAATGAAATGATCGATGGAACGCAGAAAGGACAAACATATTGTTTACGTGCTAAAATTGATATGAAATCTGATAATGGTGCAATGCGTGATCCAACCATTTATCGTTGTAAACCACAAGAACATCCACGTACTGGTAATAAATATCGTGCTTATCCTACATATGATTTTGCTTGTCCAATTGTTGATAGTATTGAAGGAATTACACATGCATTACGTACAAGTGAATATATGGATCGTGATATACAATATTATTGGTTTTGTGATGCATTAAAAATACGAAAACCAAAAATTGCTGCTTATTCACGTCTTAATCTTATGCATACTGTTTTATCTAAACGTAAACTGACATATTTTGTTGAACAAGTAAGTCAAGATTTTTTTTTTGTTTTCCATTTCAGAATTTTGATTTTTTTTCTCATCAAAAAAAAGGGTTTAGTTGATGGTTGGGATGATCCACGTATGCCAACAGTTCGTGGAATATTACGTCGTGGTTTAACTGTTGATGGATTGAAAATGTTTATTGCTGCACAAGGTTCATCAAAAGCTGTTGTTGTTATGGATTGGGATAAAATATGGTCATTTAATCGTAAAGTTATTGATCCCGATGCATTACGTTATTCAGCTGTAGAATGTTTGGATGCTGTTCCTGTTTTGATTGATGATGAAATTCAATCGAATCAAACAATATCGGCTGCTTTACATCCAAAAAATTTAGATTTAGGACAACGACAAGTACCGGTTGGTAAACGTTTATGGATTGATCAACAAGATGCACAACTTATTCAACCGGATACTATTGTTACATTTATTCAATGGGGTAATTTGAAAATAACCAATGTGAAACGTTCACCCGAAGGTTCGGTAATCGAAATCAAAGCAAAATTAAATTTGGATAATAAAGATTTTAAAAAAACAATGAAAGTAACATGGTTAGAAGATCAAACAAAAATATCAGCATTATTGGTTTATTATGATAATATTATTAAGAAACCAGTACTTGGAAAAGATGATGATTTTAAAGAATTTTTAAATCATGATTCAAAAATGACTATTGAAGCATTTGTTGATGGTGATTTAACCGGTTTACCAAAAGGTCGCATTATACAGATTCAACGAAAAGGTTATTTTATTTGTGATCGACCATATGATAAATCAGCAGTGGATTTTTGTGGTAAACCAGGACCAATTCATTTGATTTCAATACCTGATGGTAGTACTGATTTGAATATATTTCCTAAACGTATACAAGAATGGAAAAAGAAAAATATTTGGATCGAATCGCCAGCAGTTTCTTCTTCTTCTTCAACGGTTCAAAATTCGAAAACTAATAGCAACAACAAAGAAACATTGATTGTTGAATTGGATTGTTTGTTACGAAAACAAGGTGATTTAGTTCGACAATTAAAATCATCGAAAGCAACAAAAGAACAGATAAAAATTGAAGCTGATAAATTACTTTCAATGAAAAATCAATTTAAACAACAATCAGGTGAAGATTGGAATGTTGATTGGAAACCAAAAACAACGACAACAACTGCTGCAGTGAATGATTCAGTACCGGTAAACAGTGGTGCAGGTGGTAGTGATGAAGATGCTATCGTTATTGATAATCAAATCCGTCAACAAGGTGATAAAATTCGTAAAATGAAAGCTGAAAAAGTAGAGAAAAAACAATTGGAATCTGAAGTACAGTTATTATTGAAATTGAAAAATGAATTTAAACAAAAAACTGGACAAGATTGGAAACCGGATTGGAAGCCAAAAGCTGCAGTGAATAATTCAACACTGGTAAACAGTGGTGGTGATTCTGTTTCCGAAGCTAATGATCTGGATAATCAAATTCGTCAACAAGGTGATAAAATTCGTAAAATGAAAGCTGAAAAAGTAGAGAAAAAACAACTGGAATCTGAAGTACAGTTATTATTGAAATTGAAAAATGAATTTAAACAAAAAACTGGACAAGATTGGAAACCAAATGATTCATCAACAACATCGGGTAATCAACCACCGAAATCATCATCATCGTCGACGATGGACAAAAATAAAACAAAAACAGAGAAATCTTCAGCACCGCCACCGAAATCTTCTGGTAAAGAGAATAAAAATCCAAAACAGCAGCAACCAAAGCAACAACAACAACAACAAGATACAGGATCAAAATCGATAAAAAAACAAACACGTTTAGGTATTGAAACGAAAAAAAATGAAAATTATTCTGAATGGTATACCGAGGTGATAACAAAAGCTGAAATGATTGAATATTATGATGTTTCGGGTTGTTATATATTACGTCCATGGTCCTATTCAATATGGGAATCTATTCAACAATTTTTTGATAAATGTATTAAACAATTAGGTGTTGAAAATTGTTATTTTCCAATGTTTATATCGAAAAATGCATTGGAAACAGAAAAAACACATATTGCTGATTTTGCACCAGAAGTTGCATGGGTAACAAAATCTGGTTCATCTGATTTGGCTGAACCTATTGCTATACGGCCAACATCCGAAACAGTAATGTATCCATCATATGCAAAATGGATACAATCATATCGTGATCTACCAATACGATTGAATCAATGGTGTAATGTTGTACGTTGGGAATTTAAACAACCAACACCATTTTTACGAACCAGAGAATTTTTATGGCAAGAAGGACATTCAGCATTTGCAACTGAAAAACAAGCACTGGAAGAAGTTTATGCAATTTTAGATTTTTATGCTGATATTTATGAAAAACTATTAGCAATACCGGTTATAAAAGGACGTAAAACTGAAAAGGAAAAATTTGCCGGCGGTCAAATGACAACAACATGTGAAGCATATGTACATGTTAATGGTCGTGGTATACAAGGTGCTACATCACATTATTTAGGACAAAATTTTTCCAAAATGTTTGATATACAATTTGAAGATCCAGATAAACCGGGTGAAAAATGTTATGCATATCAAAATTCATGGGGAATATCAACACGTACTATTGGTGCTTTAATAATGATACATGGTGATGATAAAGGATTAGTTTTGCCACCACGTGTTGCATGTAAACAAATTGTAATTATACCATGTGGTATAACGGCAACAACAACCCCAGAAGAAAAAGAAAAATTATTAAATAAATGTCATTGGTTGAAATCCCGATTATTGGATGAAAATATTCGTGTACAATTAGATGTGAATGAACATCATTCACCTGGTTGGAAATTTAATCATTGGGAACTGAAAGGTATACCAATACGTATTGAATTAGGACCAAAAGATTTACAACAAGAAAAATTTATAGCCGTTAGAAGAGATACGGGTGAAAAATTATTTTATAATTTAATGGATGTAAATATTGAAATGAAAAAATTATTGGAACAAATTCAACAGGATATGTTTGAACGTGCAAAAAAGATATTACAAGATAATATTTGTATAACTGAAATATGGCCAACGTTTTTAGAACGTTTAGATCAAAAATCAATAATATTATCACCATTTTGTGGCCGACAACAATGTGAAGATCAAATTAAAAAAGATTCAGCTAAAGATGATATTTTGGAAAGTGGTGGTAGTGCACCATTAATGGGTGCAAAATCATTATGTATCCCATTGGAACAGCCAAGAAAATTAACCGAAAATCAATTATGCATACATCCGGATTGTAAACAATTGGCTAAATTTTATACATTATTTGGTCGTAGTTATTAAAGAAGAAGAAGTGGTGGGGGGAGAATTGTAATTTGATTTTTACAAAACAAAATTATTTTCACTCAATTTTTGAAATAAAATTAAATTTTTGAACTTTTTGAATTTCTGGTTTTTAAAATTTATTTAAATTCAATAAATTTTTTTTGATCCGGGATACTTTTTGGTTACAAAACGTTTTGATTTCTTCTTGGTTTATATAAACGAATATGCAACGATCAAGAACACAAAATAACAATAATAACAATAATAGTAATAATCAACAACAACAGCCACCAGTGTTAACAATGAATAAACCATTATCAATAATATTAGATATTGAAGGTACAATAAGTGATATAAAATTTGTATCACATATATTATTACCATTTACAAGAAATAATATTCGAAATTATTTTGATGATCATTTTGATCGTGATGAATGTCAAGAAATGATTGATCGTTTAAGACAAACAAGACGTTATTATCCGGATTGTAAGTTGATTTGATTTTTGATTGATGTTTGATGTTTTGATTTTTGATGATGTTTTTGTCATTTTAGATCCACAGATATTACCATTATCAGCCGGTAAATCATTGGTTGTAAAAACAGTTAGCGAATATGCATTAACACATATTGTTAATCGTAATCGTATGTCTGAAATAAAACAATTACAAATATTATTATGGATTTGGGGTTATGAAAATGGTTTGTTACGTGGTCATGTTTATGATGAAGTTACAACCGTATTACATAATTGGAAACATTCACAACAGATAAAAATTTATGTTTTTAGTTCGGCAATGGTATCTGCACAACAATTATTACTTTGTTGTACTAATCATGGAAATTGTTTGCCGGTAAATCAATCATTATTCTGGTCACGTGATTATGCGGTTATGTAATTTACTTTTCTTTCTTTTTGACCCCCGGCGATTGATATAGCTGATAACAGATTTTTTCGATTCATCAATCGGCGATAAATGTAATCCACAATCATATTGGAATATTTCACAAATAATTGGTGAATCACCAGGGAAAATTTTATTCATTACTGATAATAATAAAGGTAACTAGTTAATTAGGATTTTGCCCATTTGAATCTTCAAAAATCTAATTAAAAATTTCAATTTCCATTTTTTCAGAGGCAAAAGCCGCTTTGAGCGCAAATTATTGTGTTTGTCTTATCAAACGAACCGACGGTGGTTGTTCGTATAAAAAAACATCACCAACAACAAGCTCTACAACAACAATACAATATACTGATGATGGTATACCGATTATTAATACATTAGAAGATATTAAATTTTATTGATAATTAAATTAAAAAAAAAAAATTTACAAAAAAAAATAAAACTTTTTTAAAAATAAAAATACCCTTATATCACACACACACACACAAAAAAAGAAGTTGAATTACAGAGCCATCTTGTAGCGATTAAAATGAAATTGCAAAATTCCTTCAAAAATCCTGTTATGGTTTTTTTTTTTTACGAGGAAAAAAATAAATGGACAAAAACCTTTATTCTGTTCCCGATTGAATTTCAATAGGATATCATTGGATACACATTGAGAGGCTATGTCCAAATATTTATTGCCTATCTCTCGATATATTATAACAAAAATTTTTCTTCTTTTTTAGCCTGACGTGGAGCTCAATAACAGTGTTATTTTTGTTTTCTAGCGCAGAATCTTTATAATTTCATGCGGCTCAAAACAATTTTTTTGGTTTTGGTTTTGGTTTTTCTGGATTGATCAAAAAATAATCATTAAATTGAAAAGAAAAAAAAAATCAAAAAACTCTTGTTGTTTTTTGGGTGGCGTGTTCAATCATATTGTTCAGGTTGTTGTTTTTTTTCTCTCTATCGATGCGCTAAATAATATTGATCTTTTCAACAACAACAACAACAACAAAAATTGAAAATAACTTTAAGCTAATCATTAAGAAATTCGAAACAACAACAATCGATAATAATCAATAAGTTCCATTTTTTTTCCAATCATAATTCATCATAACGGTGTCGACGTGTATTTTTTTGTTTGTTTTGTTTTTGTTTTTGAAAATCCATTTTTTTTCTTTAATCAATGATGATGATAATGATTTTCAGTTAATTAACCGAGGTAAATATTCTCAGAATTTCCTTGAAAAATTTTCATTAGAAAATCTCTTTTAAAAATCCAGAATTATAGAATAACAACCGAAAATTTCGAATCAATCAATTTCGAATCATAAAATTCGAATCCTGAAAACAAGTTTCGTCATATTTTGTGGTTTAGAATTCATTCATTCGATTCGATTCTTGCTTTGTGTGTCGTGTGTGCCTTGTCATGAAATTCAATCAACAACAAAGAAATAATTTTTCAAAATATCAAATGATAAAAACTAAAACTACAAAATTATTACATTATAATAAAAATGTAATAATGTTTTCGAATAATGATAATGATGATAATGATAATATGGAATCGAATGGAAAATTTTTATATTCAACAAAATTAATACAAAATAATGAAAAAAATAATGATAAAATGATTATAAGAGAATCATTATCCAAAACAAGAGCTTCAACAACAACAACAACAACAACGTGTTTTTTATTCGTTATTTCTTTGATGTTATTGATGGCACAAATTCCATTCGGTGCCTGTGATGAACATGAACATATTGTTAGTATATTTTATTTATGAAAATGAAATGAATGTTGATCTAATTGAATTTTTTGTTTCTCCATTTTCAATGAAGTATGAAGATAGTGAAGAAGTTGTTCTATGGATGAATACTGTTGGTCCATATCATAACCGTCAAGAAACATATGGTTATTTTTCATTACCATTTTGTCGTGGACCTAAAAAAGGAATTAGTCATTATCATGAAACATTAAGTGAAGCAATACAAGGTGTTGAATTGGAATTTTCTGGTCTTGATATTCAATTTAAAGGTTTTTATTTTTAAAATTGTAAAATTTTTTGACATAAAATTAATTTCATTTTTTTCTTTAGTTGACATGAAAAAAACCGAATATTGCAAAATAACATTAACAAAAGAATATTATAATGCATTTGAATTTGCAATCAAAAATTATTATTCATATCAAATGTATATTGATGATCTACCAATAATGGGTTCAGTTGGTTATATAGATGAAAATGATTCAACAATTGTTTATCTATTTACACATAAAAAATTTGATATCGGTTATAATGGTAATCAAATTGTTGATGTTAATATGACCAGTGAAGGAAAAGTACGTTTGATTATTGGTGAAGAAATTGAATTTTCATATGATGTTTATTGGAAACAATCAAATATTCATTTTGAAGATCGTTTTGATAAATATTTGGATCCAAATTTTTTTCAACATCGTATTCATTGGTTTTCAATATTTAATTCATTTATGATGGTTATATTTTTAGTTGGTCTAGTAACAATGATTTTAATGCGTACATTAAGAAAAGATTATGCTCGTTATAATCGTGATGAAGAATTGGATGATATGGATCGTGATTTAGGTGATGAATATGGCTGGAAACAAGTACATGGTGATGTATTTCGTTCACCATCAATGCCAATGTTATTTTCATTAGTAATTGGTTGTGGTTATCATATTGCATTCGTTACATTATTGGTTATAATATTTTCAATAATGGGTGATCTTTATACAAGTCGTGGTTCAATATTAAGTGTTGCAATATTTGTTTATGCTGCTGCATCACCAATAAATGGTTATTTTGGTGGTTCATTATATGCTCAATTTGGTGGTAAACATTGGATTAAACAAATGTTTTGGTCAGCATTTTCAATACCATTAATTGTTTGTGGTACAGCATTTTTTATTAATTTTATTGCTATGTATTATCATGCATCACGTGCCATACCATTTGTAACAATGGTAAGTTTATTATTTATTCATCATTGAATTGATGATATTCGTTTGTAATCATAATTTTAATTATAATTTTTTTTACAAAAAAAAAAAAATTAGTTGGCTGTAGCTAGTATTTGTATATTTATAATATTACCATTAACATTGGTTGGTACTGTATTGGGTAGAAATATATCTGGACAATCGAATAATCCATGTCGAATAAATGCCGTACCACGACCAATACCGGAGAAAAAATGGTTTATGGAACCATCAATCATTGTAATATTAGGCGGAATATTACCATTTGGTTCAATATTTATTGAAATGTATTTTATATTTACATCATTTTGGGCATATAAAATATATTATGTTTATGGTTTTATGTTATTGGTATTTTTAATATTGGCCGCTGTAACATCATGTGTAACAATTGTTTGTACATATTTTCTTCTTAATTCAGAAGATTATCGTTGGTAAGTTGATTCTTGATCATTGATTTATTGATTTCAAAATGATGATTTTTTTTCTCTCTCCCCCAAATTCAATTGTTCAGGCAATGGACTAGTTTTATGGCCGGTGCATCAACATCAATCTATGTTTATCTGTATTCATTTTATTATTTCTTTTTCAAAACAAAAATGTATGGATTATTTCAAACGGTTTTCTATTTTGGTAATATGGCATTATTTAGTATTGCATTGGGTATCATGTGTGGTATGTTTTTTGAATTTTTGAAAATTTTTTTTTTTAAACAAAAATTTCATTTCATTTCAATCACACAGGTACATTTGGCTATATGGGAACAAAAAGTTTTGTTCGAAAAATATATTCAACAGTTAAAATTGATTGATTTTTTTTTTGAAATCCGACTTATTTGCTGCTGCTGTTTCTGATAATGATGATGGCCAGATATCTTTATATTATTTTTTTTTTTTGTTTCAAACACCAAAACACAAACTTTATATTCGTATGACTTTCACACACACACACACACACTCTGCAGAAGAAATTTGAAAAAACCAACAACAAACTTTGTATACTTGCCGAGTGTATTATTCTTGTCAAACATATATTGATCTTCTTTTACTAAATGGATGTTTTTTTTCTCAATCCTAACTACTGTCAATCGAGATAAAGAATTCTGATATGGTGTGCAGATTTCTAATTTTATGTCTTTTTTTTGTACTGAAACAAAAATGAGTTTATTTACTGATTGATATTCGACTTTAGTTTAATTATAATAAAATAAAAATGAATTTTTGTTTTAAAAATTATTTGATTGATTTGATTGATTTTTTGGGGGGTAAAATTTTTAATTTAATTAACCCTCCTCTCCCCGCCACAGTGGCCAGAATATAAATATTTGGTTACCATTAAACAGAATTGAAAATTAAATTGACCAAATGGGATCAATTTGTTCAAGTGTTTCACCTAATGATTTTTCACAAAAAAAGATAAGTATTGATTCACCTGATAATAATCGTAATTCGAAACAACAACAGCAACATCATCATCATCATGATCATCAACAACAACAACAACAACATCCCGAAAGATCATTATCAAATTCGACAAGTAAACGTAATCAATCAAACAATGATAAATCAATAAATTTAACATCATGTCCACGTTTACCATTTCCAAAATCAATACAACCATCAATACGTATTGATAAAAGAAAAATGGAACAAAAATTAGAACAAGAAGATATATTTCGTCGTGCTGTATCGAAAATTGGTTTTCATACATTAAAACAACGTTTACATTCACTACAACAACAACAACAACAACAACAACAAACAAAACATCGAACAATATCAAATCAATCGATTGATAAACAACAACAACAACAACAACAATCAAAACTACAACAAAGATTATCGAAAAGTATTCAATGTAAAAAATTATCATCATCATCAATGAGAGAAATGAAAAAGAAACAAATTTTGAATAAAAAATCCAATACTACAAACAAAAGCAATGATAATAAAACAATATCGAAAAAAAATTCAAAATTCGAATCAATTATAACGAATACAAGTTCAGCAACATCATTCAATTCACAAATTAGTATTTTATCAGTGAAAAGTAAAAAAATGTAAAAACCAAAAAAAAAAACTAAAAAAAATTAAATTTTTTTAAAATAAAATCTTTGAAAAATCTTCGAAGAATTTCTTGACTTTTTCATAATTTTTTTTTTAATTATTCAAGAAAAGGAAAAAAAAACAGAAAAAAGCGGTAAAGGTTGTGGTGAACATTTTTCCACACACTTTGAATAGAAAAATTGTTCGGCAGTCAACAAAAAAAATGGCGGGAAATTACACAAAATTCAAAATTGATTTTTTTTTAGAAAAGTTGACAAGAAAATTCCACATTCCTACCAGAAACAAAAAAATTGAATAATAAAATCGAATTGGAATGAGAGAAGAAAGTAGGGTGTTTGTGTGTGTGTGTGTGGATTAAGCAGATTGAGTTATTTCACGATTTTGTCTTGGATTAAATCGAGGATAATTTGGATTAAATCCACGTCCTTTAGTTTTACTACTACCACCTTTTACACCATAATCTTCACCAGAAGATAATGGTAATGTGGGTAATGATAAAGGTTGTGCAGGTATTGATTGAGATCCAATCGAAGAAGGTCTAGCTGGTTGAATTGGTCTTGGGGCTGGTGCTGGCAATGTTCCGAAAGAAGATGGACCGGATGGCTGAGCTGGGCGTGGAGCTGGTGCCGGTAATGTTCCGAAAGAAGATGGTCCTGATGGTTGAACTGGTCTTGGTGCCGGTAATGTTCCAAAAGAAGATTGTCCGGATGGTTGAACTGGTCTTGGTGCCGGTAATGTTCCAAAAGATGATGGACCGGAAGGCTGAACTGGTCTTGGAGCTGGTGCTGGCAATGTTCCGAAAGATGGTCCGGATGGCTGAGCTGGGCGTGGTGCTGGTGCTGGCAATGTTCCGAAAGATGATGGACCAGATGGTTGAGCTGGTCTTGGGGCTGGTGCCGGTAATGTTCCAAAAGAAGATTGTCCGGATGGTTGAACTGGTCTTGGAGCTGGTGCTGGCAATGTTCCGAAAGATGATGGTCCAGATGGTTGAACTGGTCTTGGTGCCGGTAATGTTCCGAAAGAAGATGGTCCAGATGGTTGAATTGGTCTTGGAGCTGGTGCAGGTAATGTTCCAAAAGATGATGGACCGGAAGGCTGAACTGGTCTTGGAGCTGGTGCTGGCAATGTTCCGAAAGAAGATGGTCCGGATGGCTGAGCTGGGCGTGGTGCTGGTGCTGGCAATGTTCCGAAAGATGATGGACCAGATGGTTGAGCTGGTCTTGGGGCTGGTGCCGGTAATGTTCCAAAAGAAGATTGTCCGGATGGTTGAACTGGTCTTGGAGCTGGTGCTGGCAATGTTCCGAAAGATGATGGTCCAGATGGTTGAACTGGTCTTGGTGCCGGTAATGTTCCAAAAGATGATGGTCCAGATGGCTGAACTGGTCTTGGTGCTGGTGCAGGCAACGTTCCGAAAGATGATGGTCCTGATGGTTGAACTGGTCTTGGAGCTGGTGCTGGCAAGGTTCCAAAAGAACTTGGACGTGTTAGAGTGCTTGGTCCAGTTATTCGACCTTTAACGCCTCCTGTAAATCGTGATTTCTCAGAAACAGTTCCAAAAGATGATGGTCCTGATGGTTGAACTGGGCGTGGTGCTGGTGCTGGCAATGTTCCGAAAGAAGATGGTCCGGATGGCTGAGCTGGGCGTGGAGCTGGTGCTGGCAATGTTCCGAAAGAAGATGGTCCAGATGGCTGAACTGGTCTTGGGGCTGGTGCCGGTAATGTTCCAAAAGATGATGGTCCTGATGGTTGAACTGGTCTTGGTGCCGGTAATGTTCCAAAAGAAGATTGTCCGGATGGTTGAACTGGTCTTGGTGCCGGTAATGTTCCAAAAGATGATGGACCGGAAGGCTGAACTGGTCTTGGAGCTGGTGCTGGCAATGTTCCGAAAGAAGATGGTCCGGATGGCTGAGCTGGGCGTGGAGCTGGTGCTGGCAATGTTCCGAAAGAAGATGGTCCGGATGGCTGAGCTGGGCGTGGTGCTGGTGCTGGCAATGTTCCGAAAGATGATTGACCAGATGGTTGAGCTGGTCTTGGGGCTGGTGCTGGCAATGTTCCGAAAGAAGATGGTCCAGATGGCTGAACTGGTCTTGGGGCTGGTGCCGGTAATGTTCCGAAAGAAGATGGTCCAGATGGCTGAACTGGTCTTGGGGCTGGTGCTGGCAATGTTCCGAAAGAAGATGGACCGGATGGCTGAACTGGTCTTGGGGCTGGTGCCGGTAATGTTCCAAAAGATGATGGTCCTGATGGTTGAACTGGGCGTGGTGCTGGTGCTGGCAATGTTCCAAAAGAAGATTGTCCGGATGGTTGAACTGGTCTTGGAGCTGGTGCTGGCAATGTTCCGAAAGATGATGGTCCTGATGGTTGAACTGGTCTTGGTGCCGGTAATGTTCCAAAAGAAGATTGTCCTGATGGTTGAACTGGTCTTGGTGCCGGTAATGTTCCAAAAGATGATGGTCCTGATGGTTGAACTGGGCGTGGTGCCGGTAATGTTCCGAAAGAAGATGGTCCAGATGGCTGAACTGGTCTTGGGGCTGGTGCCGGTAATGTTCCAAAAGATGATGGTCCTGATGGTTGAACTGGGCGTGGAGCTGGTGCTGGTAATCCTGGGCTTGGCAAAGCACCAAATGATGGTCTCGATGGCTGAGCTGGTAGTGAAGCTGGTGCTGGCAATGTTCCAAAAGATGATGGACCAGCTGGCTGGATTAGAAGAATAGGGCTCTCTTCTTCATCAATGATATCTTTTTGTTGTTCGATATTGAATTGAGCTTGTGTGCGAGTTAATGTTTGTGATGGAAATACGGCTGGGCGCGTTAAAGTTCCGGAAGAAGATGATCCGGTTGGTTGAACTGGTCTTGGAGCTGGCGCTGGCAACCTTCCAAAAGAAGATGGTGCGGATGGCTGAACTGGTCTTGGGGCTGGTGCTGGCAATGTTCCAAAAGTAGATTGTCCGGATGGTTGAACTGGGCGTGGTGCTGGTGCTGGCAATGTTCCGAAAGAAGATGGACCGGATGGCTGAACTGGTCGAGGAGCTGGTGCTGGCAATGTTCCAAAAGAAGATTGTCCGGATGGCTGGGCTGGGCGTGGAGCTGGTGCCGGTAATGTTCCGAAAGAAGATGGTCCAGAAGGCTGAACTGGTCTTGGGGCTGGTCCTGGCAACGTTCCGAAGGAAGATTGTCCGGATGGTTGAACTGGGCGTGGTGCTGGTGCCGGTAATGTTCCGAAAGAAGATGGACCGGATGGTTGAGCAGGACGTGGAGCTGGTGCCGGCAATGTTCCGAAAGAAGATGGTTCAGATGGCTGAACTGGTCTTGGGGCTGGTGCTGGCAACGTTCCGAAGGAAGATTGTCCGGATGGTTGAACTGGGCGTGGTGCTGGTGCCGGTAATGTTCCGAAGGAAGATGGTCCAGATGGTTGAACTGGTCTTGGAGCTGGTGCTGGTAATCCTGGACTTGGCAAAGATCCAAATGATGGACCAGATGGCTGAACTGGGCGTGGAGCTGGTGCTGGTATATTTGATTGCTGTTCATCATTTTCATTTACAGCAACCAAAAGAATACCACCATCTTGATTTCCTAATGATGATGGACGCACAGGACCAGGAAGCGGAACTGCTGGACTAGGTCTAGTTTGTGTTGTAAATGAAGATATTGGTTGACCACCACTACTAATACGTTGACCAAACGTTGGTGTTTGTGATGGTTGTTGTATACGACCGGTTGGTATTGAAATAAATTGTGGTCGTTGTTTATCATCAACCACTTCAGCCAAAGTATGTTCTTCATCTTGATCATCAAATTGATTTAATTGTACAATTTGTCCTTCTTGTTGTTGAAATGCTTGTCGTTCATTTCGTCTATATCGAAAAACAAAACAAAAAACAAAAAATTTGATTCAAAATTCATATTTTTTCTCGTTAAATATTGATTTCTTTCATTCAAAAAAACTTACGTAATTTCATATGATTTCCACCATTGATCATCATCACGTTTCCATTGATTATTATTATCATCTGCATTGGAAAATTTTGCCACCACCACCAACAGAATGTTGAATATTGTAATCACTTTTGGCTATGATTCCGGAAAAATTTTTCAACAAAAGTAAAGAAAAAAGCAAAAGAATGAATCACATTTCCAGAAAAATTTTTCCGTCAATTTTTTCTTATTTCACTTTTCATTTACCTTAGGGAACATTTTTTGTTGTTGTTGGGATATCGCAGAAAACAAATTTCAAAAAATCACACTCAACCAGGTGAAAAAAAACGGAACAAAATTGATGCGATTTTTTGAAGAAAAAATTATTCAAAGCTCGCGCTGCCCGAGCTTAAACAAAACACAAACAAGAGACAGAAAGAAGAGAACAAAAATCCAAAACAAATTTTTAATCAATTGGCTTTTTATATTGGAAACTGGAAACAAAAAAATCTTCAATCAATCTTCGATTTTCGTTCATTTAGTTGCAACAGATTTTCTTTTTCATTTCATTAATTCACACTTCTTCACTTTTTTTTTTTGTTGTTTTCTTCCAAAAGCTTATGGAAAATCAATCGATTCAGAAAGAGAAAAATAGTGAATCTTCTTCCTTTTTTTTCCCCAAAAAAAGTTAAATTGAAAATAAATGAACGCCCTTCATTATCAAACAGCATTATTTCGTTTCCACAAGATGCGATCATCAACATTGACCCATCCTATATTTTTTTTTTTATTGATGCGGCTGCTGCAATTTAATTTTTGCTTGGAAAAAAGTATGATAATGATTCCGTCGATCGAGAAAAAAAAAGATGCGTGTGTTCCATCCATCCATCTATCGATCGACAATTCATGGTCATCATTCCGGCTTGTTAATTTATTGAAAATCATTAATTTAAATACAGCAGATGATTTCAAGCATGGTTTTCGCGTTATAGTTTCATATTATTAATCCATTCAATGTGATCATTATTGAATACACAAGAATCAATATATGAATTTTTCCATTGATTTGAATTCAAATTTTTATGGAAAAAAAAAACAAAATTTAAATATTAAATATTTTTGCAGGATCTTTCAACAACAAGGATGTTTTTTTGCTTCTTTTTGCTAAGATCTTCTTCTTAACAAAAATCCTGATTTCAATTTTCAATCATTGATTCATTCAGTAGGAAAATAATGTTCTGAAGAGGGAAACATATATCTTTTTTGGCAGTGGAAAAATCCAGTACAAAGAAATAAAAAAAAGATCTTAAAACAATAAAACAACAAAAAATCCAACAAGAAGATTCACTTTGCAATGTTGATGATAATGTTGTAAAAACAACAACAACATAAAGCTTTTCATCTTCTTTTTATTTCAAGTTTAATTTGATCAAAAAAAAAAAACATTTTCTCACTTTATCATCATCATCATCATACATCACCATTGACCATTCCACATTATAGTCTTCGTTTGTATTTTTTTTATATCCAAAATGTCCATGATAAGTAATGGGGAAAAAGAAAAAGTGGCCATAAGATCAGATCTTACATGATGCTAATGAATCCATTTTCATGGTGGGAAAAAAACAAAACATTATACCATTTATTCACGTAAGCGAAAGACAGAGAAAGAAATGGAAAGTGAAGGAAAAAAAAGATGCGAAAATAGAAAACAGATTTCATCATAGAATTTATCATGATGAAAATTTCATCATTTTTTTCTTCTGTTTCAAGATTTATTAATAGATCTTCTTTTTTTTTTGTGGATTAATAATCAAATGAAATTGACGAATGAAATTGATGATCATGTTTTTTTTTGTTGTTGGCGATAAAAGGGTTAAAAGATTTAAGTGAAAAATGGCTTTTTTTCACTTAGTTAATTCTTCGAGTCAACGAAAAAACAATATGAAAAAACCTTGAAAAAAATTAAAATAATGTTCCGGCCAAAAAAATTTTCATTATGATTGTTTTAAATGTTCCCAAGTTTTTTTTTAATGGCAATGATTTTTGGCTGATGAAGTACATCACTGATTTGAAAATTTTTTGAATAAAGAAAGATTTTAATTTTCAAGAAAAAAATGATAACTCTTCCGGAGAGAGAGAGAGAAAGAGAGAGAGAGAGAGAGAGAGAGAGAGATTGAATGAATGAATGTCAGCCGGATAAGATGTTCATCACGAATCACAATTCCATATTTTTTCCCTTGTTGCGTGTGCCATATTAGAATATTATTTTCCTGATGAATATTCAAATGAGAGAGAGAGAGAGAGAGAGAGAGAGAGAGAATTATTTAAGACAGGAAAAAAAACTTTTAATTTAATTGGAATTATTTTACAAACGTAAAAAAAACAAAATCAATGATGATGATGATGATCATTATAAATTAAACTTTTTTTCAATTCTTGTTACAAATTTTCAAGGTTTTCATTTTGATTTGAATTTGTCATGATTAAAAAAAATGATTTTGTTTTCTGGATGAAATAATCCGATTTTCTTTTCAACAGAAAAAATCAAAAATTAATTAAACAAAATTCAAGGTGGATTAATTTAAAAATTAAAAATGGAAAATCGACGGGTGCATTTTTGTTTTTTGTTTTGTTTTTGAACGGTGATTTTAAAATGAAAACAAAAAGTACAGGAAAAAGCAATGTCGAAGAATGAAATCGTTTGAATTTGATTTTTGATTTTTGATTGCTTTAAAATTTCATAAATCATTTTTGTTTGTACTGAAATTAACTCAATGATTAATATCTGATATGCTTCTGTTTTCTGTTGTTATTAATAATAATCTCATTTGGATGATGATCTTGTTTTGCGTCATTGTAAATAAAAAGCAAACAAACAGAAAAAAATCATTGAAATCATTCAAAAAAAACATAGGATTATCATTCAGGTAAATAAAAAACAAGCAAAAAAATGAATAATGGAAAATTTCGGTTTATAATAATAATGATGGTGGTGGTAATGATGTTAATAAATTAATAAATTGTAACAAATAAAAAGGTAATTTTTTGGAACAAATTACCGGTGTTTAACAAAGAAGATGAATATTCATATTTCTTTTTTCAAACTTCCAGTTGGATAGCAGAAGAATATTCTGTGATGATTAATAACAACAGAAACAAACACAAACAAGCAAAAAACAACTAATTCCTTGTTGAAATTCTTTTGCAACCGTAGCCAATGGATTATGAGAATGATATGCAGAAGAAGAAAAAAAAATGTTAAGCATCATAAAGCAAATACATGGACTATAGAAAAAACTGTCCAAATCATTAACACACACACTACTTACCTGGATTTATGTATAAAAACCTGTCCAAAGAATCGGTTATTATATTAGTTTGTTTGTTTTTACTTGCAGAATTAGCGACAAAGATAACAACAACCAACCGACAACAAACAATGTCTATTGAAACAATATTACAAAATGAATTAATTCGAGAAAAAATTTTCGATAAAATTCCAATTGATAAATTATTTACAAAAAGATTTATAAATCAAAAATTTTATCAATTAATTTTTTTATATTTAAAACGACGTGAAAAAATAATTGATTTTTTACAAATTACAACAGCGACCAACAATGATGATAATGAAGAAGATGATAATAGTCAAGATGCCAACGAAGATGATGTTCATAAAGAAATTTTCCCATCAATTAATCCTTCGTTACAAACAAGGTATAAATTAACATTAAATTTTTCCTATCAATATTGGCTTGATGATGAAACATTGATGGCAAAAATATTCAATTTTAATTTGATAATTATGAAAAACAACAACAACAACAACAAACATGAACAACAACAACAACAACAACAACAAATTATACCTATTGGCGATCGATTAATTTGTTGTTGTTGTTGTTGTTTAAAATCGATGACAACAACAACAATATTGGAAAATATTTACTTGGATCATTGTTGGAATATAACCAATACCCGATTATTGAAAATATTTACAAATTTTCAACAAATTCGTAAATTATCATTATCATTTATATATTCAATTGATGATAAATTATTAATTATGATTGGAAAATTATTAAAACAATTACAATGGATTAATTTACAATGTTGTTATCGTATAACCGATTATGGTATTGCTGGGTATGTTTGTTTGTTTGATATTTTTCATATTTCAATTTTACTTTTTTCCTGACTTTTGCATGCTTTTGTTGTTTCATTGAAAAAATCCGCATTGAAAAAAAAACAATTTTCATCAAGCTTGACTCCGAAAAGAATTTATTCCATTTTCCACGATAAATCTTATATAAATCCTGTCCATCCGAAAAAAATGATTATTATAAGATACTAAATGGTCAAGCTCTATAGACAAAAAAAAACAACAAAAGCAAAAATCTAATCTAGTGACAGCGTAAGCTGAAGAGATTAACTGAGATCATAAACATTCCTGTTAAGAATTAACAATTATTTCCAAAGAAAATAAGTGTTAATTTCAACAAACAGCCAAAAAAAATGTTTTCAGGATTTTTTGATGTGATTATCCATGTCTAACATGATCATATTAATGTTGTCAAACGCGTGTAAATGTCAACAGTCAAATAGGAATCCAAATTGATGTTGACTTTTGAATAAAGATGATAAAGAACAGAACAGATGAAAGTTTTTCAATCATTAATTTTACTTGTAACAAGATATTGAAACAAACAACAACAAAATTCAATGAAGGACCACAATTGTTTGTAAATTTTGTTGTTGTTGTTGTTGTTTATGATGATTTATTATGCATTATTTCCATTGAAAACAACAACAACAACAACACGCAAATGGTGATGTCATCGATATTCAAAAAAACAAAAACAAAACGTTGTTTATTGATTTTTTAAATGAATTTTTAACACCGAATGACACTTGCACAAACATCCTTGGCCTTGATTGGAAACCAAAAAAAAACAGCTGAACAATATTGTCATCCAATGAATTGAATGGGCCCTTGATTTTTCTTTTTAAAAAAAATTAATTTTGTTTTTGTTTTTTGTTTGTTTCACTATTTAACACGTTTGGATAATCAATGGATCAAGGATGTGATGAAGAAGATTTTTTTTTCAATTTTAAATCCAATCAATGACATGGATGATTGGTTTTTAATTTTCTTGTTTGTTTTTGTTTCAAGAACAAAAAAACAAACAAGTGACGATTATGCCCCTTGATTGTCAATTCGATCATGACATTTTCGCTGTTGTCAATGATGATACATTTTTTTCAAAAATTTAAAATTTTTTTAAATTTAAAAAAGTTTTAAAATGCATGATTAAAATCGATTAAACTTGAAAGGGGGAAAAAGAAGAATTTTCAATGAAAAATTCAATGAAAATTCAAGAATGAATGAAACAAAAAATTTGCATAAAAAATCATCATTAACACGCACACATCCTTCCACCTATAGGTGATCATTCATTTCATTTCATTTCATTTCATTGAAATTCAAATCGACCAACGTTTGGGTTTTCCAACAGCAATTTTCGGAACAATAAAAAAGTCTTTGTTGATGTTTGAAACACAGAATCGTTTCGTTTCATCAGAAAAGAAGAAAAAAAATCAAATTTTTTTACATATTTTTTTCAAATCAAGGCAAATGTGATCATCATCATCATCATCATCATTAATGGTTGTTGTTGTTGTTGATTTTCCTTAAGATGTTCTTTTCATTTTCATCTTTCTTCGTTGAATTTAAATTCAATAAATTTTCTCCAATATCAAATATTGGTGGTGGTGGTGATGGTGGTGATGGTAATGGTAATCAGTTTTTTTCGAATGTTTTTGTTTCGAATGTTTTTTTTTTCTCGAAACATTCGATTTGATTCGATTCGATTCGATTCCCCATAATGTAAAGATTATTTATTTCATTTTCTTAGCTTTCATTTTTCAAATGAATATTTCGTGTTTCGACATTGAAACATTTGAACACATTGAACACACACATCACCACCAATAAATTGTCGATATTTCGCCATATCAGATGATGATGATGATACTTGTAATTAAATGTAAATTTTAAACAATTTTTCGTTCGTTTTTCGTTGAAGCAAATACGAAAAAACAACATTAATTGATGATGTTTCACTTTGTATCATTTCGATTCGAAAAAAACGATGTTGTTTTTTGCCCAATTTCGTTGATGAATCCATCTACAAAAAAAACAGAAAAAACATTTCGCATCATTTTTCTTATTTTAAAGCGAAAAAAAACATTTTCTTACTTGTTTTTTCTTCATTAATTTGGATTATTTTCTTTTCATTTCAATTTAACAACAAAGTTTGATGCAAATACCGATATCGATTGTACGATTAAGATTGCCGATAAAAAATAATAAGATTTTAATAACAACGACAACAGCGATGAAGATGAACGATAATGTTAAAACAACGACAACGACAAAATTACGTTATATGAATATAAAACATTGTTTCAATGTCAGTTCGGATTTTATTGCCAGTATTATGATTGATTATCGTTCGAACAATGATCACCATGATCATCGTGGTAAAAATAACAAGACAAATCAAAAATCATCATCATCATCATCATTGATTATTGTTCATGATAATAGAACATTACTTGAATGAATGAATTCACAGAATCAATGAAAAAAGGAAGAAGAAGAAGAAAAAAAAACTATGAATTTTCAGGAATTAAAATCAAAATGGCATTCAAAAAACACTTTACATACTTACATTTTTCTCGCAAATTCAAATCAATTATTATCCAAAAAAACAAAAAACAAAAAAAAAAAAACAAAAAACAAAAAAAAAACAAAAAACAAAAATTGAATTTTTCCCCGCAAATGATAATGGTGGCCATAAATCACCGAATTTGTCGATTGGCGATTTTTTTGCGAACATTTTTCGAACATTCGAAAAATTCGAATGTTTTTCGAGGGGAAAAACTAGCGCCATCTACTAGAGTGAGAAGACAATGAACAAAATGGGAAGGGAGATAAAACAATTCGTGTGTTGTCAACAACAAACACATGTTTGTTCATGTTGGCAAGAATTTTGCAAGAATTTTGTTTCGCCACAAGAAAATTCTTCGATGATAAATAATGCTGAGCTGAATTTTCTTGAAGATTAAGAAACTACGAATTAAAAATGTCAAATCCATCGAATGAAAAGTCATCAATGTCGACAACAACGGCAACGGCGAATCGTCGTTCATTAACACCAGAAAAATTAGCTCAAAGTAATTGTTCACAATGTCATTTACTTCGTGCTAAAATCAAATCAATGGATCATCAATCATCATCAAGATTTTCAACAACAACAACATCATCATCATATCGTCAATCATTATCACGATCACAAACACCTGATTCTGTTCATTGTCCTGATCATTGTCGTTATTTATCATCAACACCAACAACAACAATACCATCATATAATCATCATTCATTAATGGGTAAATTTTCTCGTGATTCATCACCATCAAATTGGTTATATCGTCGACGTGATCGTCGTACTGGACAAATATTATTACCAAATATTGTGCCGACAATAATGATTTCGAATGAAAGTCCTATCGATCCACCATCAGGATTATCCATGTCAACAACAAAAACAAAGAAAAAATCATTAGTTCATCCTGGAGATTATTCATTCGATGATGATGATGTTGATCTGGATTCAACAATCGAAACCGAAATTGATGATCTTGATTCAACCATTCAGGCATCAACTTTAACTAAAAATCAATCATCATTATCGGAAAAACTACAACAACAACAACAGGAAGAAGATAGTATGTCAATGATTGAAAAACATCTAACAGCCATTGAAATATGGTTAGCGAATCATAATGAAATAACTAAAAAAATCCTGATAACCATACAAAATCCGAAATTTTTATTTGGATTTTATTTCCTTGAATGTTTAATCATATCAACATTATGGTTTAATCAAATTCAGCCGAAAGAATTTATTGATGAACAATTTCATCGTGGTCAAACAATTTCATATTGTCAGGGAAATTTTACAAAGGTAAAATATCGTAATAAAATTTCATTTTAAAGTAAAAAACCTTTTACTTAACACTTTTTTTAGTGGGATCAAAAAATAACAACACCACCTGGCCTTTATCTAATTGCAACATTTATATTGAAACCTATCGATTTACTATTATCATTATCACCATTTTCCACTACAAATGAATTCTGTCAATCATTATCATTGCTTCGTTTCGTAAACATATTATTTTCATTTGGAAATTTTATTTTATTTTATAAAATTTTTCAACAAAATTTATTATCATCGAAATCAAAATCAATTGTCGAACGTAATGTTGATCAAACAATAACAAAATTATCCACTTTGATCGCCATTCATCTGCCACCAATGTTTTTATTTACATTTCTTTATTATACTGATGTTGGTTCGATATTTTTCACCGTGCTCATGTATTATTATCATCAAAATCAAAAAAACATTTTCAAAGCATCCATAATCGGTTTCATTTCGCTTTGGTTTCGTCAAACAAATATTATTTGGATATTTTTTCTTGCTTCTATTACGGCCATAAATGTATGTTTGTTTTTCATATTTTCAAATCTTCGATTAACCCGTTTGTTTCTCTCTCAAAATACAGATTTTTGCCAAATCATATAGCCAATATTATGATTATAAAAAATTATTATTCGAATTTGGATCGATCAAAATGCGTTTCCGATTACATCAACATCAACTTTCGAATCCTTATTATTTATTCTGTTTTCTTTTGGATTGGATTATTGAAACTTTTCAGCATTGTTTTGGTTATATTCTAAATGGTTTTGTATTTCTTATTTTTATCTATTTCAATCAAGGTTTGTTTCATTTCATATATTATCAACTGTCAAAACATTGACTTTTTTACCAAAAAAAAAAAAAAAAAAAATCTTCTAACATAGGAATTGTATTGGGTGATCGTAATGCTCATCAAGCTGTACTACATCTGGCACAGATACCATATTTTTTAACATTTGTATTTCTATTTGGATGGCCTTTGATTTTAACTCGAAATAATTTGCTTAAAATATTTCGACAATTTATTTCTAAACCATCATGGTTTTTATTGATCGCAATTCTATTGGCTAATTGCCTTTCACCATCATTTACATATGAACATCCATATTTATTAGCTGATAATCGTCATTATATTTTTTATATTTGGAAAAGATTTTGGTATCGTTCAGATCTACCAATAACACGTTATCTATCATTACCATTATATCTAATAACAGCCGTTTCAATGTGGAATCTTTTGGATCTTAGCTGTTTAAATTGGCCATTATCATCATCAATCGCATTATTGGATGATACGAAAAAATCATTACAAAATTCATTTGAAATTTTAAGAAAAATTTTATTCTTTTCATTGGTAGCTGTGGTTATCATACCACAACGTTTAATTGAATTTCGTTATTTTTTAACACCATTCATATTTTGGCGTTTACACGTCAATATTGATCGTAATGAAAAATCAACAATCCTAACCCGTTTATTAATCGAATTCATTTGGATAACCACGCTGAATTTGGTTACATTTTTCATTTTTCATTTTAAAACTTTTCGTTATGGTGAAGGAAATTTAATTCAAAGAATTATTTGGTAAAAAAAAATCAGAAATCAAAAATCAATTTTTCTTTTGCACGTTACAAATTTTATTCATTTGGACTGTACCTCAAAATCAATTTTTATTTTATTTTATTTAAAATAAATCAAAAAATTTTCAATTCTTTTTCTTCTTTTTATTTTTATTTTTGTTGTTGTTATTTGTTTTACGTTTACGTTTTTGTTGTTGTCGTTTTGGTTTTTTCGGTTTCGTTGAATCAATATCGAAAAATTTTCCCATTGATGCATTAGATTTTTGTGTTAAATTTTTTGCCTGAATCAATTGTTCAGTTTTTGTTTGGTTTGTATCCAAATTCGGTAGAATACCTGATGTTCCGGGTAAACGTAATTTTAAATTCCGTGAAATATTCCGTAAACGTTGTAATTCATTTTTAGCAACACGTTCATTTCGTTCTTCGGATTTTTTAGCAAAATAATCAACATTTGGATCAGCTTGATCCGGTACTTCGATCATCCATTCATTATCTTGTTTTTGTTGTGCGATTGAATGAAAACCAAAACGTGGTCGCCATTGTTTACTAACCGTATCCCAAACCATACGTTCTTTTTTCTTTTTCGTTATACCTTTTGAACGAGCAAATTGTTCCCATTTTGTTGGTGGTTTTGGTTTGGGAATTGGTTTAGCACGTGGTAGATTATAAACAATTTGTTTTGGCAAAACTGCTGTTATAATATTATCAACACGTTTTGTTTCTAAATTCCAAATTTGATTTATAATCAGTTGGGTATTATCTCGGGTTAATGATTTTAGATATTCTTCACGTTTTTCTGATCTGAAAAGTTTCAATTGATTAATTCAATTTCACAATAGTAAAATCGTTTTCAAAACTTACTTGAGTGTTTTTAAATCTGGATATAAATTCGGATCGAATGCAGCCAAATGGGCCAAATCATAGGTCAAATCAATTTGTTTTGAATCAACATTAACTAATTGTTGAGCTTTTAGTTCATCATCCGATGCTTTTTGTAATATTCCTTCAATGGAAAACATTTTAATCGTTGAAAATATTTCTTGAAAATTAAAAAAATAAAAATAAAAACTTGTTACGATCAAACACGTGTGTTTCCAAAACAATCGATTGTTCAGTATCGATTATTTCTTGTATTTTTTTTTCAAATTTTTATTCGAATATCTGTTGATGGAAGACAATGATATTCGATTTGAATTTTTGAAAAATTTTGAAAATTTTTTTCAATATTTTTTTGTTTTTCATTAAAATCCAATTCATATAACCATAAATGAATTCGACGAAGATTTCCCGAACCTTTACAACCGATTAAATCGATAAGATTTTCAACATTTAATAATGGTCCAATTTGAATTTCTTCTAAACAACATGAAGAATTTTGATTTAAATAATATAAAATTGAACAAAATGTAAATGCATATGTGGTCGTTGGTTGAAAATCAATATTTTTCATTGTGGTCAACATCAGATATGATCGTCGTATTAGATGAAAATAAAAACGCATTCGAGTATTTGAACAATTTAATCGTTTTAATCTGGTTAAATGTTTGGTTATTTGAAAGAAAATTTTATCATTCAAACGACTATCCCGTAAATCAAGCGTTGTAATTCGGATTGTATCGATTTTTTCATCAAAATAATTATAATGAAAATTATTATTAATCAGAAAACAATTAATTAATTGTAAATGTTCAATCGATTTACAAATATTATTCCAACCAAAATTTAATAATTCAAAATTTAAACAATTTTTAAATTTTATCGATTCAAGATTTTCAATAATTTCTTCGAATTGTTTTCGAATGATTTTATTATCATCATCATCGCCATCATTGAATAATAATGATTTTCGATTGATTGGTTGTTCAAAATTTTCAAAACATAAATGTTCAATTGAAAATTCTTTACTAAATTCATAGAATTTTTGCCAATAATTTTTAAATATTTTCAGGTGAATATCTTCATCATGTTTATCATCGATTTTTATTAATTTTTGTTCAAAATTTTTCGATCCAGGTGTTATAAAACGAAAATAAACAAAATTTGGTTTGATTAATCTTAGGATAATATCATTCCATTGATGATTGATCAATCTTAATTTTAATAAATCATTTTTTGTTGTTGTTGTTGTTATGGATGAAATGATTTTCATCCATATTTCTATCGGAATATTCTTCATTTTTGATGAGAGAAAAAAATGAAAATCAAAGAAATGAAAATTGAAAAAAGAAAAATCACATGCATGAATCGTTTATACGATGCTATCAAATAAGAATGCTCAAAATGAACAACTTTTCATGTATAAATTTTTTATCAAAGAAACTTTATTTAATAATAATGATTTCCTGTTCTTCGATTCGATGACATAAATTCAAATCAAATGTCAATTCGGTTAATAACCATCGATCCATCGCACCAATAGATGATGATAATTGGCGAATCAACAAGTTTTTTTTTTTGTTTTGTTTTTTGTTTTTGTCAATTTTTTTTCAATTGTGTTTTCAAACATTCGATTTGAGAAAATTTAATTTGTTTCGAAATTGAAAAAAAATTGATTTCAATTTTTAATTTTGTTTTGAAATTGATTGAATTTTACACCGAAAAAAAACACCAAAAAACCATTGTCAAAATGAACAAGGAAATCCCGTTTGTGTTTGGTTGTAAAATGAACAATACCGCGGTAATGTTACCGTGCGCTGGCTCGGGAATTGTTCAGCAAATTTCTTTCTCTCATTTTCTCGTTGATTTTTCAATCCTTGAATTTACTCTATCTGAACAGGAAAATGGAAATTGATTTTAATTTTTTGGCTTTCCCGATGACAAAATTCACAATATTTCTTAAATGATCTTGAATGAAGATCATCGAAGTTTTGATCCATCAAATACACAAACATTCGATTCATTCAGATAAAACATATTGATCATTGTTTACAAAAATGTTTTTTTCCTATATATTTTTTCCATTATATTTTATTATTTTTATAACATTTTTTCAACATCTAAATCTATGTTGGTCAAATCCAATCAAACATATCGATAATATTCATCATCAACATTCGAATCATAACAACAATAACAATCAAAATGAACAACAACAACAACAACAACAAGAAAAAATTGAAAAAAATGATAATCTTACCGAATCAGAATCAATATTGAATATATTTGATACAAATTGGCGACCACAATTTTTATTATCCGATCATAATAATAAATTGGATATACAAATTAATCAACCACAACAACAACAACAACAACAACAATCACCACCGACAACAACAACAAATTTACAACAACAGCAACAACAACAATTTTTACCCGATTTATCATTGTCATTGGAACCACCAAATTCATTATCATTATTATCTGGTCAGCCAGAATTTTCAATGTTAAATTATCCGACATCACCACAATCATCATCATCATTATCATTATTATCACAAACATTACCATTATTTTCACCAACAACATATTCATTGGATGAATTTCAAACATTTGGTTTACCGACGTTATCCGATTTATCGAATGATTGGTCAAAATTCGAAAATAATAATAATAATAGACCAAATAATGATTGCGCAGACTCAAAACGAATTTCGAATCAACAACCAATCGAATCGAATCGACCTTGTTTATCATCTTCGAATGGTAATCGTGGTAATCATGATGATAATAATAAATCGATAAAATCAAATGAACCATTATCATCTTCGAACATTGAACAATGTGATGATAAAGAAAATAATGATGATAATGATTATTATGATCCAAATGGTGATGATGATGATAATTATGATCCAAATAATAATGATCAAAATGATGATCAAAATGAGCAACAAGAACAACCAGAAGAAGAAGAAGAAGATACCGAACATCCAGATGATGATAATCCATTACCATATGATCCATTTGAATATTTAAATCGTCATCGTAAATCAATTCAATCGAATGAAAAAATTAATAATGATGGTAGTCAAAATTATATTGAAGAATTACCTGAATCATCATCATCATCATCATCACCTGCAAATGATTTGGAAAAAATTGATGAAAATGATAATAAAGATAAAGATGATCAAGATTCAATCAATGTAAAAGATAATCCCGTTGACAGTAGTCAATCGGATAATGAACCAAATGATGGTGATAGTAATGCAAATGAAACATCAGAATCACCAAGTACAAATGAAAAAGAACAAGAATCTGAACCAGAATCAGAATCTGAAACAGATCAAGATCCAGAAGATATACGTGATGATTTTGATAATCAATTTGATACAAAAACAGCAACTAAAAATGAACCACGTGGTGATGAATCGGATGGTGAAGATGAATCACCATCCGATTCATCATCATCATCTTTATCAAATCCTGAAAATCCAGAAAATCAAGAAGATGATGACCGTGATGATGATGACGATGATGATGATGATCGTGATGAATCGATTCCAATACCGGTAATTGAGAAAAAAATTCCACAAAAATTACAACAGCATCATCGAATCAAAAGAAATATTGCATTTTGGAAACCAATATTAAATGAATTAAAATCATCAGAAAGTATTCAATCGAATTTTATCAATCATCCTTCGAATCAACAATCATTATCATCAACAATGTCAATGGACATAAATGATCATTCACCAATGAAAGAATTTGATGATGAAATTCATTATCATTCAAAACCATATCCACATTATCATACTTATTATCGTGAACGTAGAAAATCAAAACATAATGATGTTGATGATCATCCATCAGAAATGCAACAAACAGTTCCATACACCAATGTTGACAATGGTGAAAATGATGATTATCGGTATCATCGACAACGACAACCGTATTATCAACCAAGCAGATATCGAAAAACAAGAACAAAACAAAAAAGCCAATATCCTTATCATACATTACCATTTGTTTACACGAATTTGGATGATTATAATGATCATAATGGTGATCATCATAATAATGGTGATTTAGAATCAATAAATAGATCACCATCACCATCATTATGGAGTTGGTCAGATTTTTCTAATCCATTGAATGAAAATGAATTTTATGATCCACAATCATTTCGTATGAATCATTTTTATCCATTATCTTCGAATGATTTTGATTCACATTCATTTATGGGTGATCCATATCTTTATCAACCATCACTTGCACCACCATCACCACCACCACCACTATCAACACAATATTTACCGGCATCGGTATCATTTGGTGATCCATTTGATGATTATCAATCAAATCGATCACCAGATTATCATCATCATAATCATGACCATGATCATCACAATCATGACCATCACAACCATGACCATCATAATCATGATTATCACAACCATGACCATCATAATCATCATCATAATAACCATGATCATAATTCTCCACCGGAAAATTATCGAAATAATAATGAAAATGAAAATAATGATAATGATGATAATTCAACACCATTACCCGATTCTCATGAAATTGATCATGAAAATCCATCATTAGATAATCAATATAATGATCCAAGCAATAATGATAATGGTAATAATAATAATAATAATAACGGTGATGATGATGATGATGAACCAGAAACTATTGTAACATCCGAACAAACTGATTTAGAATTTGATGATAATGATCCAAGACAAGATGTTAATTATAATAATAATAATGTACCACTATTGAATTATCGAAAAATCATACACTATAATAATAATAATAATGGTAAACAACAACAACAACATTGGAAACCAAACAAAAACAAGGTAAAAAGAATAAAAAACATTGGATTTCGACAACGAAATTTATAAAATGAATGAATGTTTTATTTATTTATTAATCAAATTAATGAAATACTGATAAAATTTAATGTAAAGATTTTTTTTTATCGAGTCACACACACACACAAACACAAACACAAACTAAATATCTATTTGTTGAGAATCAATTTGAATTTGTTCTTTTGATTTTGTTCTATTTTCATATGGGAATGATGATAATAATAATAATAATAATGATGAATGTAAATAAAATAACCATTTTCGTTTATTTAATCAATTTCAGTTGATTCTTTTCTAATTCATCGTTTTTATTGGATCAATATTTTCCAATGAACCTTCATAATTAAAATCATCTTCCTCATCATCATTATCATCATATTGATTGATTTGTGTTTGATAATTTTTTCGTTGTTGTTGTTGTCGATGTTGTTGTTGTTGTTGTTGTTGTTGTCGTTGATATCTTTGTTCTCCAATACTAACAAAATCTGAATTCCATATTCGTCGAAATAGAATAATACTTGTAATAGATATACCAATCATTGAAATGATTGCAGTTAATTTTGTTATAAATGGTAAACGATCAATAAATATTATTAATGTATACCAAAGGCCAAACATACAGGCACCACGTACAAATACGAATAATACTTTAAAAGATTTTCAACAACAAAAAAAAATTAGTTAATTGTAAAATTTTTGGGACAACAACAAAAAATCAATAGATAACATACCGATATTTGTAACGCTATTAATACGATAAAGGCTTGATAATTTTGAATAATTTGATAATAATAATAATTGACGAAAATGTAAAAAAATATTTGAAATTTCAATCATTAATGCTAACATATTATAGCCAATAAAACGTTTATAGATAACTGTATTAAGAAAACAGGCTATAACTAAAAAATGATGTAATAATAATTCAGTTGTTCCTTTTTTATTCATAAAGGCTGCCATTTCGATTGTATCATAGATAAAATATCCTATTAGAAACAAACAGAAAACGAAATTAATCAACAAAACAGTAACAAACAAAGAGTTTACCCAATGAAAATGATGTTAAAAGATAACCCCAATCTGAAGCAGCATCGATTACATCGGTCAAAAGCATTGGATTCGATAAAACACTATTGGAAAAAAATAGAAAAATGTTTCAAAAGATCAAGCAAAACATTCTTCATCATTATCTTACCAAAGAAGTGAACCAACACCGGTTATAAATGCATGAATGAATGATATGAAAAAATTTCTATAACGCCAATAATAATATGATTGATTTGATTCTTGAACATTTTTTGGATAAATAAATTTTGTATTTGTTAGAATAAAACTAATACGATTAATAGCAATTGATGAAACGATGGCCACTAATAGACCATTATTTGATGTTAATGTTAACATTTTTTGTTGTTCGAAAAAATAATCTTTGGTTTCAACAAACAAAAATTAAGATAATAATTTTCTGAAGGCAAAAGTCTTTTTGAGTATTTTTTTTTGAAAAAGGAATGGAATGTACTTTTTGATTTGAAGATTCAATTTGAAAAAAATAAAATCCTAAATGATAATCATTTTTACTTAAAGAGAGAAACAAGAAATTCTAGCTGCAATCTTTTCGTTTAAAAGAATGTAAAACAGAAACCAAATAAGGATGATGATGGTGATGCAATCAATGATTAATGAATGGTGAATGAATGAAGATTATTTACAAATTTTTCAATAATTACAGATTTACGTCATGAATTCATTTTCAATCATTTTTTCTAAATATAATTTCAATGTCAGAATAATTTTGAATTGATTAAGATATTGATTCAGATGTTGTTGATGTTGATAATTTCAGATTGATGTTATTGCAAAGTCCAAAAACAAAAAGGGCAAAATTTTCTAATTAAAAATCACAGAATTCATTGAGCAGCACCATGCAGAATCAGAACCAGCACCCAAAAGTAACCGGTAAAAAAATGTGGAATCGAAACGAAATTCTGGAACGAAAATGGAACGTTTTTTTTTTTGCTGCTGTTGTTTTTCTCTCTCTCCCTCTCCGAGAATGTCCATCCACACACACACTCGAATATTGTTGACCTGCACCACTATTCCCGTGAGGGTGAGAGATGACACGATGATTGTCCAAAAGTGATGATTGGCCACACCCATTTGGAGATTGATTTTTCGAGGAGGATGATGACATAATAATGTTGTTCAATCAAATTTATACACGAAAAGTTAATTTTTTTTTTTTTTTGTTGGTGAAATTTGAAAACAAAACAATAACTTACAGACTATAAAATTGTTGTTTGGTTTTTTTAAATCATGTCATATATGAACGGATTCTCATTCATTTCGATTTCCGAATTTTTTTTGTAACATTCGATTTTTTTCTATCGTTCGAAATAGACTGAATTTCGATTTGAACATGATCATTGCTCATCCAAAGCAAAAATGTCCTAACATAAATGGTGATGTGAAAACCAAAAACAATTTTTGGATTGTGAAACTGTAATGAGACTGGTAAGAAATATTTATCAATCCATCTTGGAATAATTATGATTTGAAAAACTAATCGTTGCATAATTTCATCGAAAATATATCACAACTCAATAGTTTTTTTTTGTTATTCCTATGAAAAAATGAATGAAATTCGTTCACAAATAAATATAATTTTATTAGCCGGTTATGATACAACAACAACAGCATTATCATGGTGTTTATATTTAGTTGGTCATTATCCATTAATACAACAACGTTTTAAAACAACAATGATGATGATAATAATAATGACCATAAAGATTTAAAATTTTTACCATTCAGCAATGGTATTCGTAATTGTATTGGTAAAGAATATGCATTGATGCAATTACGTTTATTTTTTGATCAATATTATTGATCATTATAAAATTCAATCATTGGATAAATTTGTTGAAGCATTTCAACCATTTGAATTGAATGCAAAATTTCCCGTACAATTTCAACGACGACGATAACACGCCAAAAACATTTGAATTTTTTTTTATTTTAAAAATATTTTTATAACAACAACAAATGAATGAATGAAAGAATTTAACAAATTGTAAAGAAATTTTAAATTTAAAAATATATGTTTTTTTCTCGATGAAATCTTGAAAAAAAAGGCACCTGATGATTTGACTATGATGATTTTTGATTTGTAAATTGATTTTTTTGATTTTGATTTTTTTCTGTTGTCAATCATTTTGGAAGACTGATAATGGATATCGTTTAATTTGTTCATTTCGTATAAAATATGTTAATGTTAATTCATTATTTGTTAAAAATTGACATTGTAGATTATCTTCACGATCACTAACAAAACGTATAATATGATTTTTCGTTATTGTTTTATTTACACAATAATCATAATATAATTTTGTACGTCGACGTAATTCATTGATTTCTTGTTTCATTTTTTCCCGTCCAAATTTTCTAACTTTTGAATCAAATTTTTTATTAAAATAATCATACAATAATTGATCAGCATGATTCAATTCTTCAATATGTTTGATACCGGTTGAACTGATTTTATGTTTGGAATTTCGGTTTCTTGCATTTACCTAATTCATAAAATTAAAAAGAAGAATGAAAAAAATGAATGAATTTTTTGTTATTGAATTGAAAAGAAAAAAAAATCTTACCTTAAATACAACAACATCATCAAAATTCCAGCATAATAAATTTTTTAATAAAATTAATGATTCTTCCATACGTTCAGCAACCATTACCAATGAAAATATTGAATCTAAATATTGAATAAATTTTTCAATTTTATCATCATTTTGAAAATCTTTTGCCGACATTCCCATATCGAACATTATTTGATTGATACCAATTTTTCCAACAAAACGATTTTGTCTAATTCGTTTTGGTATTGATAAATTTGGTCGATTAAATCGATTAAATGATATTGACCAAAATCTATTTAATTTATAATAATGAAACATTGATTCAAATAAATCCACTGGTTTACGTATTATAGTTATGAATATGGTATTATTTGGCATTAACATTTTCATTTCTTGATAATTTAAACGTGAATGATGTGTTAAAATATTATAATTTGAATGAAATAATTTTGGATCAGGCACTAATGAACGTGAAAATAATTGTGGATGTCCTAAATAATTACCATCTTTTGGTAAAACAAATATTTTTTTATTAAAATAACCATAACGCATAAATATATTTTGTATGGCTGATGATGCACATTTATGTGCTTTTATAAATACAATATTTGATTGTGGTCGACATGTTTTATTGTTACGGTCATTATTATTAATGTTTCTCGTCAATGGTAATGATTTTAGAGCAATTTCTACGTTAACGAAACAAAACAAAATGTTAAAAAATCAATCAAAATCAATATATTTACCTGATGATTTTGGTTGCAATAAAATCGAAGATGATTGTTGATAAACACTGGATTTTTTGTTGGAAAAATGTAAAAATTGATTGAAAATTTTTTTTGATCAAATAAACTTACGAAACATGTTGAATATAAAGACAACCTAATAATGTTAACAATATTATTGTTAAGATTTGTTTAGCCAAACGATTCATCTGGATAATTGTTGTTTTTTTTTCTCATTAATTTTTTGTTTCAAAAATTGTCAAACTTGGGTCGTCGTCATATGGACATTATCATGGCTAAAACATCACTTATTATCGTTCATAACGTAAGTGTTTGGAATTGAAAATTGTATCACCAAGAAATGCTTTTCGTTTCTTCTTATCGTTAAAGTTGTTGTTGTCGTTGTTCAATGATCATTCTACGATTGAATTTCTGTTCGATTGATTGATTGATTGATTAATGGAAAAAAACGAAAAGAAAACAATAATTATTATCGATTATTTATGAATTTTGAACAACAAAAAAATAAACGCTTTTTGTTTGAATGCAAATGTGTTTGTTTGTTTCCTTCGAAGCTACCATTGCAACATTTTAATCATCATCATCATTATTCCGAATGAATGAATAAATAATTAACAAATTGATTTTGTCGAAATCAAGCATAAAAAGAGAGTGAAAGAGAGAGAGAGAGAGAAATGTCGATCAACGGGATCAACTTGTATGTATGCAAATGTCATTCATTCATTTTTTGTTTGTTTCTGTTGTTGTTTGATCCCAGTTTTTTACCGGATTTTTTTCTCCCTACCAAAGAATTTCAATTATTAAATTCATAATCATAATAATAATGGAGAGAAAGCAAAAAAAAATTGTGTCATTTTTTTCAAAATGAATAAATAATAATATGAATTGAATGATGATAATTGAAAAAAAATGAAACATCGAAAACAAACGAAAATAGAGTTTGTTTGTTTGTTTGTTTCGAATGAATACAACGTTCGATGCTAATTCACATTCGACAATTTGTATCAATCATTCATTTCAGGTGACCTCAAAACAGAACACAACAGTAGAAAGAATTATTTAGAAATTTTAAGCAAAAAAAATCATTTCAATTTCGCCTAAATCACACATACAAAATGAAATGAATTTTGTTTTGTTTTTTTTTGAAAAATCTTTGCCACAACAAACAATAATTATTGATTGATTGATTGATTGATTATTGATGTGATTAAGGACAGGAATTGAATTAGTTAGAATGAACAAAGTTATTATCATTAAATCAAGGTTAGATTTTCATTGTCATCATCATGATGTTGATGACAAAAAAATGCAACATTGAAAATTTGGACAAATTTTTTGATTTCAAAAAATACAAAATTTCAAAACTTACTTCCTTTCATCATCTCGATTGAAAGTTGAAGAAAAAATGTCATGAAGTGAAATTTTTTGTCAATTTACTTCTACCTGAAACATCGAAAAAACAAACCACCGATTAATGATGCATACGATGCCATCATTATCATCGATAATGATGATGATAATGATTTTTTTTGGTGGTGGTGGTGTTTGTTGCAGAATTTAGAGCAGTAATACGAAGAAATTTCAACCGATTTCGCGATAAGGATCTTCAACCGTCAAACACGAGCAATAGCGCGCGATTTCTTAGAGACCGCCCATAATCGAACTTATTTTTCCAACGGTTATCAAGAAAACATATAAAAGCGAGTCACAACACGCTCAACAATCATCATATATTTCATTAATATTTTGATCACAATGTTTTGTTTCAGTATTATGACTCAAACATTGTTCTTTATCATTCATTCTTTGTAAACTATGTTACTAACCCAATTATGTCAATAAAATCATTATAAATTTTTATCCATTTTGATTAGAAATCCAATTTTGTGTTATCCATTTATTCATCGATCGCAAGGTCCGTGTACCTCGGTCAGTTCTTTTCATCGAACGCAAGGTCCGTAAGCCTCGTTCAGTTATCTTCATCGAACGCTAGGTCCGTAAGCCTCGTTCAGTTAATTTCGTCGAACGCAAGAAGCGTATACTTCGTTCAGCAATTCATTCGTCGATCGCAAGGTCCGTGTACCTCGGTCAGTTATTTTCATCGAACGCAAGGTCCGTATACCTCGTTCAGTTATTTTCATCGAACGCAAGGTCCGTATACCTCGTTCAGTTATTTTCGTCGAACGTAAGTTGCGTATTCCTCGTTCAGTCATTATCTTCGAACGCAAGGTGCAAATACCTCGTACTACAGCTTTACATTTGGATAATACTTACGTCAGGTCAATTATTATCGTTACAATTTTTGGTTCAAATCGTGCAGCATGGAAAACGAATCCTCTGTCGACGATCTCTTAAAGCAACGAAAAGATTTTCGCATTGCAATTTTAAAGATGTTCAATGACATGCAAAAAGGCACTTTACCCGATTTAGGCAAAGCATTGTCTTTACAATCAGATTACGATGACATTGTGATAGAGCTTTGGGATCATAATCGTGATAACAATACCGATTACAACGACAAAATCATTGCAATTACGAAATTCATAATTCTCTACACAAATATCGATAACAAATTGTCTCACAATGTGTCATCCACTACTTTCAAACATTGTCAATCATTGTTCAACGAATTGGACAAATTTATTGCTACGTTCCCTGGAATGTCCGATCTCATTCATAATTTACAGTTGAAATTGGAATCATCAAATTTGTCATCGTCATTGTCCAATCTCAATGTCAGCAACAATTCTCATCGTTCGTTATCACCAATAAATTCGATCAATCTCGGTTTAGCGGTTCCGAACAGTTCTCAAATACAACCGTCACAATGCTCAGTACACAACGTTCAACCACTACAACAACTTTCGCCAATAGCAACAAGTCAATCGCCACCTATCAACAACGTACAAAATCATGGTCAGCCAACGAAAATGAGAGCTGAAGACATGCCAAAATTCAATGGTTCGGCGTTTCAACGGCCAGAATTCAAAAATGCTGCCTTTGAATTAGTCATCAACAATACAGCAATTCCAACAACATCGATTGGTACATCTTCATCAACATCATCATCTTCTTGGAAATCTGTTTCATCAACCGGTGCAAAAGAATCAACAACAACGACTACTACTACAAAATCTAAAGCACAAGATTTTGTTGGAAAAATGATGACACAAGAAACATCATCAAGTGCACCTAAATCTGCATTCCAAGACAGTAATCTTAATCATAATCATCATCAAAAGTTCAGTAATAATAATATTCGTTGTACATCATCACCATCTACTATTATCAGCTCAAATAATCAGGATTGTTTCAAAAATAATGATCGTCGTGTTTATCTTACTGTTCATCCACATAATGATAAATCTGGATCATCATCAACAAATTCATCAAATGTTACTACCGTTCGTTTGCCTGTCAATTATTACGATGGATTATTAGAACAATTACAACCGAATTCAACAACATCAACAAATAGTCGAACTCGATCATATTCGAATGTTTCTACACAACAGATTCGTCATTCGTCATTAATATCCGCTGGTATGGGTATTGGTGGACAAACAAACAATACAACATTGTCATCGACAGCAAACAAATCTAATAATGATAATCATCACGGATCAATTCAACGTCAATCGCATGATGCTACAATATCATTACGTCATCGTCAACAACATCAACATATTAGTCCTTGTACACAACATTCATCGATTAATGATATTGAAAATTCTTCAACAACAACAACGAACAATGCCGCATTGTTTGCGACTGGGATTTTGTCCTCATCGAAATCCAATCGTTCATCTCTTAACAACATCAACAACCAAAATAAAAAGAATTCATTTATCGATTCGTTCAGACCACATTCAAATACAGAAGGGGGTCGAAATAGCCGTGACAATTCTAATGCAAACAACAACAACAATGATTCAAATTCGAACGTCAAGGAAACTTCAGTGATCGCTGTATTGAAGAACAATTTCCTCAATAGACATTCACCTTCATCAACAGTCACAGCCACATCAACAACAAATTCCGGTACAACAAATGTTAATACAAATTTTGATGGAACATTCGCACCAATATCAACATCATCACTATTATCACCAACATCAGGTGGTAACGTTAATGTAAAATTCAATTTTCAAGGAATTCAAAATACTTCAACAAGTGAATCATCAACATCTGTAGGTAAATCAACATCAGTCGATATATCATCAACATCAGTCGATACATTATCAACATCAGTCAATACATCATCAGCATCAATCGGTTCATCATCAGCATTTGTCGCTATCACATCATCATTAGTCGGTACACCATCATCATCGGTCGGTACCTTACAATCAGCATCATCAACAAACACATCATCAGAATCAATTATTGGAAATCAGTCGGTTAACACAGCTTTAGCAAAAACCGATGTTTCATCGCAATATTCTCAAACGTTAACGACAAAAATCAATAACATCAAAACCCGTGTTATCTTCGATGGCAAATCCGAATCATCTTTCATCTCAAACAAGTTGGTGAAATTGTTAAATTTACCGAAATTCAAAGCTATGCCCATTCAAATTAACGGGTATGGTAGCAATCCAAATCTCATTGGTCATTATTTCACAATCATGAAATTACCAGATCGAGATGGCAACATCACAGAAGTTAAATTAATTATCGATGATACAATTTGTCAATTTAATTTCAATTCATTACCAGAAATCGTACAACGACAAGTCCATAAAATGTTCAACATCAATTTCTACGACGAAAACGTTCAGGTCGACATTTTATTTGGCAACGGTGATATAAATCGTTTTAGAGTTCTCAATGTAGACATTAATATCGAACCGTTTATAATTAGTAAAACATCTCTTGGATATATTGTTCATGGTAAAATTGATGATCAGCAATTCAACATTATTCAACGTTTTACCGACAATATCGATCTTTCTTTTAATTCAATGATTTATCGAACAAAATTTCCTATCGACAATAATGATATCAATTTAGATCTCAACAACACAAGTCAAAAGCAATCATTGAATATACAACAACAGTCGTTCAACATACAACAATCAACAGTAGCGATTCAGATTAGTCCACAACAATTAATTGAATCTGCATCTTCAGAAAACGTTCAATTGTCTAATTCACCTCGTTTGTATCAATTTCAGAACAAGCGACAACCATTTCAATCATCATCGAAAACTTCAATAACTAATTCATTGCAGGTTAATCAACAACAACTAAATGGTTTGATCTCAATAAAGTTAGCCATTGCAATTATTTCTCAACCAGTACATCAATCATATCAATTTGCAGTTTTGTCATCAACATCAACATCGATATCATCATCATTAACGGCATTCATATCGATTAATTCTTTATCAATGATGATGAAAGTAATCAATTATACAATCAAATCTACAGTCACACTGTCACCACCATCATCGTTGAATTCTTTCTGGAAATATTTGCGCAATTTCAATCTTAAATATCTAGAATTTATTCATCGTTTTTTCACAAGATTCAAATTCTCTAAACTTAGTGACTATGCAACACTCAATGATGGCCAGAACGGACATGGAAAATGGTCGTCAGGACAAATTATTGAATCAAATTCGTATGCGAAAGTGATCATTTCAACGTATCGTTACGATTACCTTCCCAAGGGGGGAGAAATTGTTGCAGAATTTAGAGCAGTAATACGAAGAAATTTCAACCGATTTCGCGATAAGGATCTTCAACCGTCAAACACGAGCAATAGCGCGCGATTTCTTAGAGACCGCCCATAATCGAACTTATTTTTCCAACGGTTATCAAGAAAACATATAAAAGCGAGTCACAACACGCTCAACAATCATCATATATTTCATTAATATTTTGATCACAATGTTTTGTTTCAGTATTATGACTCAAACATTGTTCTTTATCATTCATTCTTTGTAAACTATGTTACTAACCCAATTATGTCAATAAAATCATTATAAATTTTTATCCAGTGTTCCATTCAGCCATGAAATAATCGAACGTTCAAAAATGTTCGAAACTGCCAAAAAAAACAAACAAACCAAATCAACCCAAACTATGTTCGTGTGTGAATATAGTGGAATCCCATTTGTTTTTGTTTTTTTTTGAATTTTCAAAATTTTTTCAAAAATTTTTCAATTCAAAAACCATCATCATCGTTAAATGTTCAATATCAATGATCAAACAAACAAACAAACAAAAGATGTAAATAAACAAACAAACAATTTTGCCATAAGGTTTTTTCTTTTCTTTGTTTTCTTTCCCATGTTTACAAGCGGAATGAATGGAAAAATCGAATGTTTGTTCAGTGGATGGACAATGGTCGTTGGTCGTTTGTTTTACGTAAAATTTTTCATTGACTTTTTTTTTCAATTTTAGTTCTAATTTTAATTACCTTTTGGATTTTTTTTCTGTTTTGCAAAACGACGATATAACGATGAATCAATTTCATGGACAACAAAGAAAACTTTCAAAGATTTTTATTCTGATGAATCGATTGAATGGAACAAAACACACAAAAACAAAACGAAAAACACAACTAAATTGAATTCATTTCACTGACTTTGAATGGAAAAAAAGATGTGAAAATCATATGAACATTTTTCTTCTTTCTTTCTTCTTCAAGCCAAAATTATTCTCTACAACAAACAAACAAACAACAACGACTATCGTTGGCTATGCGCCAATTCTGATTATTAAAAAAAAAGTATTGCACAACAAAGAATCAATGAATCCGAAACTAAAATATTACCCGAAACAAGAGAGAAAACACAGAAGAAACTTACCGTCAATAAATTGAATTGATTATGAAATAAAAAGAAAGAAAAAGTAAAAGCTGTTATCAGACGAATATACCGCATTTATTCGGGTTTTTTTTTATTCATTCATTTTTTCAATATATAGTGTGTGTGCAGTGATCATCATCAATAATTTTTTTTTACAATGGCAAGAATATGATATCATCTCTCTCTCTCTATATGATATTTCTTCTTCGAAAATTTGTCGAGAATGCGCCTCCGATTACATTCACTTTTGTTTGTTTGTTTGTTTGTTCGGGGCCGAAAGAAAAATTATCATCAAAAAATAGTCACGTTTGTTTTGTTTTGTTTCATTATCGATGGTTGGTTGTTTGGTTTGTCGTCACCAAAAAATCCATTAACGTATTGACTGTAGTTTGACAGTTTCTGTGGTTGCCAGGAGCATTATTTTTGATGAAAATTTCATTTTGTTGTCAATTTTTGGTTAATCATTCTCGAATCATTATGGAAGTGAAACAAACAAAATGATAATGATAATCAATTTTGGAACACAAACCAAAAAACAATAGGCCACCGAAATAGTCGACATTGAAACAAAAGGAAAAAAGTTATTATTTTTTTTCCATTCCATTATCTCTTTCGGTGAATGTTTTTTTTGGCTTGCTGATAATGGATAATAATGATATGGATATGGAGGTTTTCTTCATTATTAGTTTATGATTTGCCGTTTACGAAATTTTCCTTGCAAAAATATTCTTGGTACACATAAATTTTCTTTTATATTCCTGGTTTCTCTTTGTACATAATCTAATTGTATAATTTCTAGATTGGATTCGGCAGCCAATTTTCTCATTACATCTTTGATATTTGGAAATGAAATGAACTTTGTTAGTTAAAGGGAAAAATAATTGAATATTTTTGATTTACCAATAGAAAAATAATATGTACGTGTACCATCTTGTCGTACATAAAAATTTTCCGATAATTTATGTCCATTCGAATATCGTATCATTGAATAATCATAAAGACCATAATCACGAAATATAAGCATACCATGATCGGGATCCAATATCTTTTCAATGGGGAAAAAAATTGACATAAAATTAATTAGTTAGTTTGGAAATTTCATTTCCATTTTTTCATTACTTACATCCGATATGTTTTTCATGGCCTGGGGCATTTTATCCGGATGTATCGATGACAGGACAAAAATCAGCGCTACAAAATCAAATTTCAATGTCTCATCATCATCAGATTTGAAATTTGATAAAATTCCATTCGGTTCGGTAATATCGGCTTGAAATACATGACATCTTTTTGGATCAAATTGTTCATTCTTACGAAATATATCTAAAGCACTTTGTGAAAAATCACATGCATAAAATTCAAATGGTAATCCACTTTCCAATAATGGCCATATAAAATTTCCAACACCACATCCTACTTCCAATAAACGTAATTTTTGTTGATCATCATTGTTTGTTTCATTAAGTTCCAATAGTTCTTGAAATTCACGGATTGTCCAATTACGATCACGAAAAAAACGATCTTCATTTCGTTTATAGAATAGATCCCAATTTTTTCGACATTCTTTTTCCAATTTTTTTTGTCGAAATTCCGATATTAATTCAGTATCGGATTTAAGTTTATCAATTTCTTCATCGGTTAATTGTCGTGCATTATGACCAAATATTCTTTCATTATCTGCCATCTTTTCCATTATTGATGATCATCATCAATTTCACACGATTTTATCACGCGTGATGTGATCCAACACGCGAGCTGTTATCACTATTTCGACATGAATGGTAATACATTGTGAAAATTTTTTTATTTTTTTAAAAAAACAAAATTTTAAAAATTAATTTGAAAAAAACAAAAACAAAATTATTTCCAATTTTCCAATCAACTAGTCGCTTCAACAGGAATCAATTTGATTAAATTGTTACTATTTTCGGCCAATTCCATTAATGATATTCGTCCACGTTGTTTGATAAATCTGGCAACCGATTCCAATTCATCATTGGTGATATAGATAAATTTTCCACGATCATCAATAACACCGATCAATAATTCCTGTTCCAATAGACCATTGATTCGTTGAACAACATCCGATGTTTTCATATTAAAATTTCCCGCCAATTCATCCATATGTACTACTTTTTTCTCTTTAATATAATCAATGAATACTTGAAGTTTATTCTGACTTTCTTCTTCATTTTCATCACCATCATAACCTTCATCATCGATTGTAAATTGTTTTTTCATCTGCAGATATAATTCTTGTTCTTCACGTGCTTTTCGTTCTTTTTCCAAACGTTCAGCTTCTTCCTGTAATGGTGAATTTAAGTTATTCGTTTTTTTTCATTTGAAAAGAATTTCAATCAATTTTTATCATACAAACCTTTGCTTTTTCTTCGGCTGCAATTCTTTCTTCTTCAAGTTTTCTTTGTTTTTCCTGTTCTTCCATCATTCGTTTACGTTCTTCACGTTCTTGTAGTTCACGTTCACGTGCTAATTTTTTCTCAGCTTTCATTTCAAGTTTTCTTGCTTTTTTAGCTCCGATTTTTCCTTTAATTGGAAATTCTTTCATTCCATCTTCACCATCATCATCACCAACACCTTCATTATCATCATCGAAGTCGATTTCTTCCAATTCTTCATCATCATCATTATCAGGGTTTATCGTTTGACGATTGGTTCGTCCACTACGATTTCTCAGACCAGATTCACCTGGTGGTCTTAATCTTCGATTTGATTGTCGTTGCTCATTTCTATTATCATCATCATCATCGTTTTGAGAATTTTTCAATCCTTTTACAGCAATCAAAATGACAATAAGTACAAAGAAAAATGATGTCAACAATGTAATCAAATAAACAAGATCCATATTGAAAAACAAAGAAAAAAAGCAATTTTGTTTTCTATACTATTTTGTTATTGTATACGTTGGCAATGTTTCCGGAAAACTTTTTTCATTCCACATCAGGAAAATGTTCCTCGGATAAAAACTTATAATGATATATCAATGTATTGACAATATATTTGTTATTACGCAAAACAAAGATGTTGCCATTGATTACTAATCCCGATTATTCACCCGAGTCTTAATTATATGAAATGGCATAGAACTAATAACCACCGAACAAAAACAAGAAAAAAAGCTTGCTTGATGCATTTATTTACAACATTTTAATTTCGAATCTTTTGATTTTTATCATCCTGACAACAACAAAAAACAAAACAATTCCGTTCGAAAAAAATCATTCCAATGATTACAAATCATGATTATGATAATAGAAATATTTTTATTATTTCAATCGATCATAACTTGAAATGTGAATCGATTATTGATCAAAATCGTACCGATAAACGATATGATGGATTTTCAAGGTAAATATTTTATATTTTTCAAAAGTAAAGAAGTTTTTCCAATTGATTTTGTCTTTTAACATAGAACATTTATATCCGAAATTATTGATCGTTTGGGTGTGGAATCATCGAGAGCACAAAAGCTACAAATACCGATTACAACTACGACCAAATTTACTTCCGATACTAATGATGATTTAATTTATCTAATGTTTGCAAGATCTTTGGTTTCGAAACAATCAAAATTCAAAGAAATTGGTTTCATTCGTTTTGGTAAACGTGATCTTTATTTTGATGATGGAACTTCTTTGAAACATTTAGTCAATTGTCCTTCCATACTTGGTATGTTTTTTGTTTGAATTTGAATTTTTGACAATTTTTTTTTTTGGTTGTTTTCATTACAGATTTCTATATCCGTTTCAAACGTAATGGTTATGGAAAAATATTATTCGATTTAATGCTAAAACGATTGTCTATCAATCCAAAAGTATTAGCTTATGATCGACCATCATATTCAATGTTATCATTCCTACGTCGTCATTATTCATTGGACCAACCATTATGGCAGCATAATCATTTTGTTATATTTTCAAACGATATTTTCTCACTTTGATAACTTTATGATCTTATCGATTTCCGATAGCTAATTTTTCCTTCGATTTTGATGGAGAAACACATAAAATTGGACTCCATTGATTCAAAGAACTGAATATGACTTATGTAAAAAATTTATCGACAATTTTGGACCTTGATCACATCCACCCTTACACTTTTTTACCATCCACAATTTTTAAATTCCTTTTTTTTGAAAAAAAAATTCGTTTAAACAGAAATTTTTTCCAGGATCCAGATGGCAGCACGGGTTCTATAGATTTATTTATTAGAATTTTTTTTTAATTCAGTGCAATTCTTGATAATTAAAAAAACGATCATTTTGAATGTAAAAAATTTAAATATTTTTATTTTCTTAATATAATTAAAATCACAATAACAAATTGTTTTTTTTTTGAATTATCAAAAAAATAGTATATATCAACAAGAAGAAAATTTAATGATTTTTAATCAAAAAAAAGTTTCAAAGTTTCATTTAAATCTAAGAAGAATGTAATGTATCATTTAGGATTTTAAATTTTTGATTTTGTAATGATCGTGTATCATTATCATTATGATGATTATGATTGTTGATTGAAATAATTTTGGAATGATTAGTTTTGTTGTTCGAATAATTACCTAGAAATTTACTTGATTTTTTACTTGATAATAATGACATATCAATTGTATACGGTGGTTGAATTGTTGAGATAGCCAATGATGATGATAATGAGGATTTATTCGATTTATTTGTTCCATTATTAATAATAATACTACTATTTACACCCAACAATGATTTCGATATGATTGTTGATTGATTGATTCGAATTTTATCATTAATAATCTTTTTATCTGCTGATTGATGATCGATAATTATTTTTCTATCGAAAGTGTTTGTAATGTTTTTAGATTTTTTACCAATCACATTCGATTGTTGTTGTTGTTGTTGTTGATGTTCTAATCGTTTATAAATATCTTGCTGTTTTTTTAAACGATTCATATCATTTTCAATTGATTTTTTTAATTTATTTATATTATTTATACGACTTTTCATATCCATTGGTGATTGTTTTATTGATTTTTCATCATCATTATCATCTTTATCAATCATTTGATTTTGTGAATGTTTATTATTGGGAATGTTGAATTTTTGTTGTTGTTGTTGTTGTTTAAATTCATTAATTTTTTCTTCAATTTCCGTATCTCTTGCCATTGAAATATTATGTATGGCTGACATTGTACAAAATATTAATATAGCCGTACCGAAAAACAATAATAAATATGAAAATAAATATTCAATAGTATTTTTATCACAAATTTTGATAAAAATTAATGCCGGTATTATGAAACAAATTGTTGAACCGATTGTTGAACCAACCAATGCCAATATTAATTCAACACGTGGAAATATAATCGATATACCCATTGTTGTTATAATCAACAAAATGGTTAATAATTTAAAATGATAATCAGACATATGAATGGATGAATGTGATGTACTAAGAAGATCATAATGTACACCTTTACGAAATAATAATGAATGTAAACTTGTACGGCTTGGAAATAGGCAAAGCGGAAAACTTGTTAATATTGTTATTAAAAATGATAATAATGTTAATTTGGTTGTTAAACCTGGTGGTAAATTTTGTAGAATATTTCCGGAAAAATTCTGATTATAAAATGCAATATAACCAGTATAACCAATCAGAATATAAACAATTGAACAAATCCATAATGCTTTTTTAATCGAACGCATTATTGATCGTAATGATGAACCGGTTTTGGTTGTTTGAAATAAATCAACATTAAATATTTCAAACAATTGTGGTTGACATGATAATGCCATTGAAAATATTGGTAAATATGTAATGATAAATGATGAATTCCAATAATTTAATTGATTTAATATACTGATATTCGGTTGAATAAGGATAAATTTATCCATTGATAAATATAACATTCGTAAGGCCAAAAATAAATAAACAATCAATGACATCATTGAAAATGATGTTAAATTATTAACATCACGTAATAAACCAAGAGGTAATATGATAAACATTGCTAAAAATGTCATACATAATGCACGTAATTGTGGTCCTTGTTCCAATTCGAATATATGTGATATAAGTGATGGTGCAATATCGCCAACAATAACAAAAAATGCAACACATGTTCCCAATAAAAATAATAATAAACAAATTTCTACTAATGTTTTACCACCGGTACCGAATACATCATATGCTAATAATTCAAAATTTCTTCGTCGATTTATGATTGATGATTTTAGTAAAAGATAACAACTAAAATAATTTAATAAGGCACTGAACGATATGATGAATAAGGCTAATATAATACCACATTGTTTAAAACATAATGGCATTGCTAAAATCGATACACCAATTATACTATTGCTTAGGTTTATGATGCTCGTTAACGAGCGATTCATTTTAACCATTTTTGTTTTTCGTTTCTTCTTGTTTTCTTCTTGCTGTCAATATCTTCGTTCGGTGGTCACATTTGGGAAAAACATCAATATTTGTTGTTTGTTTTTTGGATTGAGATCACCAATGAATTTATCCACGGAATTTATCAAAACAACAAAAATGACAACAAACAAAACATCATCAGTGATGATAATAATAACAAAAAAGCAGACGTGTTTCATTTTTTTAATCAAAAAACCCGATAACGCCATCTTTTGGTGACAACTCATCATTAAAAAAAAAAAAATTCGAATGTTTTTTTTTGGCATTTTTAATTTTAATTTTGATTTAATACTGAATTATAATTTAAGAACAGAATAGTTATTAAAATGTAAAAAAAAGATTCTTAATTCATGAGAAATAACTACAGATAAAAATTATGTTCGATTAAATAAGAATGAAAAGATTGCAGTTCGTCAAAAAAAATTATTGCAAATTCCACGTAAAACAAAATTGGATTAAAGTTTCAGATTTTTTTCTGCGTTGGAGGTGGTGGTGCTGGTCGACGAGTTTTATATGATTTTGGTGGTGGATTTATCATCGGATATACCATCGATCCATTTGTAGTTGTTAATTCGGAATGTTGTTGTTCTACTTTTGTTCGAGAAAAATTTGCCTCCAATTCATCAATAAAATCTTTACATATTTTTGTTTGAAATGATGATTTTGATGATGGTAGTGATAGTGGGGGTGGCGGCGGTGGAGGTGGTGGTGGAGGTATCGGTAAAGTTGATAATGTTGTCATTTCATCTGAACAAGCTAAATGATTATTATTATTATGATTATTATAAAAACTGCAATTATTATGTTGTTGAAGATCATTGTTTGTGGTAATCATACAATTTGATGCGGCTGGTGGTGGTGGTATAAAATTCATTGAAGATATACTTGGTGTAAATTGGCTAGCTAAATTTGATAAACAAGGATTATATGATAAATCAAATTGACAACATTGACAACTTGGTCTTGTTGTTGTTGCGGATAATGTTGGATCAATGGTCAAATTCGAATTACATTCACAAATTCCAGTTGTTGTACAAACTGATGAATAATATCTTGTTTTTGAATATGGTGGTGGTTGTTGTTGTTGTTGCGTTGTTGATTGTTGACTATCAAATGGTGGCATATAATATTTTGAATAAGAATTATTCTTATTATTCGAATCTAGAATTGATTCATTTCTTGGTGATTCATGTTGCTGTTGTTGATGCTCCAATGGAACATTATTGTTTGTTAATAAATCATCATTATCCCTCTCTTGAGATGAATCAAATTGATTATTTAAAATCAATGATGATGATGATGATGGTTTTTGATTATAAAGATCAAGAATTTCCTGTGTATTGAATTTAATTTCAGCCAAATCATTGTTTGCAATTGTTGATGGCGGTTGATTAACATTAACATTAACAATATTCATCATTGTAGCAGGTGATATTTCAACATGATTAACTTCATTTTCAAAATCAATCAATATTCCTTCTTTTTGTTCATTATTATGATTATGATTATGATCAATATCCAAATCATGATTATCTAATGCATTTAAATTGGAAATTTTTTCAATCTTTACTCCACCATTTATCAATTCATTTAGATTTTTTCGTCCTAAAAATAAAGAAAAAATGATCAAAAATAGAAAAAAACTAATTCAAAAATTACCATTACGAGTTTCAAGAATCGGTATCGAAATTGAATCATCATCATCATCATTATTCGATGATATCGATTGATCGAAACCAATTAAATCTTGTGGTTCAATAGGATGTTCCAGATACATTTTCTCTATAAATTCTGGATTACCCCAGGATTTTTTCCCCGTTGGATCCATATGACCAGTATGAATAAAACTATTTTTCAATGGTTTACTTATATCATTCGATTTTAATGAACGTAAATCTTTTGCCATTGAACGTGGAAAATAACCAATATCAAATGTACGTTGATTTTGTCCTTTCCACCAATAATTTTCAGCTTTTCCTTCGATTACTTCAATTTCATCACCATAAAATAATTTTAAAATTGGTTGTTTTTTGGCCATATCCAATTTCATATTCGTTGATATTTGTTGATTTTGACCATCAAAATCATTTAATGCTTTCAATTTGAATGGTTGTTCCATTTTAAAAAATTTAACAATAGCTGTAAATGTTGGCCGTTCTTTTGGTTCACGGTTCCAACATAACATCATTACCTGATATATTCGTCGTGAACATGAATCTGGTGATGGTAATCGTTCATTTTGTTCTAATTTTCGTATGATTTGTGATCCATTCAAACCGGCCCATGGTTCTTGACCAAATGAAAATATTTCCCATAATGTTACACCATACATCCATGTATCACTTGAATGTGAAAATTGTCTATATTTTAATGATTCCAGTGCACACCATGGAAATGGTACTTTCATATTATCACTCATTGTATAATAATCTTCATCAAATGGTACTGATCTCATTAGACCAAAATCACCAATTTTTATAATATCATTACCAGTAATGAATATATTACGTGTTGCAAGATCACGATGTATAAGACGTTTACATTCTAAATAATCCATACCTTTACCAATTTGTTGTGAATAATTGACTAGTATACTGAATGGTATTTTTCCCTGTGTTCGAATCAATTTTGTACGTAATGAACCTTGTTCAGCTAATTCGGTTACCATCATCATTGGTGTTGATAATACAATACCATATAAACGGATAAGATTTTCATGTTTTAATTGATGCATTGCATTCACTTCTTTAGTAAAATCTTCTAATGCACGTGATAATATTTCTTGTTGTTTAAGTACTTTAACGGCAACATATTTCATTGAAGTTTTATTCAATGTTGTTCGTATCCATTGTGCACGCATTACAACACCAAATGATCCATCACCAATTTTATCCAATAATTTTATATCTTTATTCGATATTAAACATGTTAAACCATTATTTTGATTGATTTCTTGATCAAATATTTTCAAATCATCATCATCATTATCATTATTTGATGTTTTTAAACGTTCGATATTCGTATGTTGTTGTTGTTGATTTTCAGATTTTAGTCTTGCATTTGGCAATATAATTTGAAAAAGATTTTTTTTCCATTTATTACTGTTACCGTTATTGTTGTTATTACGTTTTTTTGCTGCTTCCAATAAACGTCTGGCTGCAGGTGCACCCATACCAACACGTTGATTAATCAGATCATCAAATACAACATTATCAAAATGTTCTACTTTTGTTACATCAATCGATTTGATTGTTTGATAAAAATGTTCTAATTGTACTTCTTTTAATAGTTGATATAATGGATCAAAATCATCTATATCATCCATAGTAATTTTGTTTGTTTTGATTAAATCATTTATGCGCGATTTGATTGATTGATTGGCAAAAGAGAAAAAAGATTATAACAAAAATTATAAACAAAAAGAATAATAAAAACAATAAGTGGAAAAAGGGATTTGAAAGACTAAAGTTGTTGTTATTGTTGTTATAAAAAAAACAACAAACAAACAAAAATTAAGCACAACAGAAGAGAATTTAATTCAAGAAAAATTCATTATGACTATTCAATCATGGTGTTTTCTTCTTCTTTTTGTCAATCATATTTTACAGAACAATCATTATTGTTTGCCGTACAGAATTGCCGATATAGAATGTTTTTGCTATATATACAATTGTTTGGTGATGATCCAGGATCATTCACATTTGATATCAGTGTGTAAAAAGCAAAAAAAAAATTGAGTTCAATAAAATGATGAACATTTTTTATTCACAAGGATTCTCTCTCTCTCTTCGAAATGTAAACATTTTTTTTTTTAAAATGTGAATTCGATTTGACCGTTCATAATGTACATGACCACGTGAATTTTTCCTTTTTTCATCCATTTTTTTTAGGAAAAATCGCGATGAAAAAAATCCAATGTTTTTTTTTCTGTTGTTATAAAACATCATTATCGTTGACGACGAAACAACAAAATTGCATTATCATCATGATTTCATCATCATCGACATCGACATCGACATCATTAAGACGTTCGAAACGTAAAAATGTTCAGATTGATTTTGCAGATGATCATACTGATAATGATGAAAAAGAAATTTCTAAACGACCATCGAAAATTGAAAATAATAATAATAATGATTCGATAAAAATGCCTAAAAATTGGCTACAAATCTATGAAAATATTGAAAAAATGCGTTCAAAAACTATTGCACCAGTCGATACAATGGGTTGTGATCAATGTTATGATACGGATATTATTATATCGGATAAACAAAAACGTTTTCAAATCCTTGTTGCATTAATGTTATCAAGTCAGACAAAAGATCCGGTAACATATGCTGCAATGAATCGTCTTCGTCAACATAATTTATCCATTGAATTTATTGATAAAATTTCGTGTAATGAATTAATGCAACTAATTAAACCGGTTGGATTTTATCGTCGTAAAGCTGAATATCTAAAACAAACTGCAAAAATATTAATGGAAAAATATAATGGTGATATACCCAAAACGATTGATGAATTGAAAAAATTACCTGGTGTTGGTCCAAAAATGGCACATTTAACAATGATTACTGGTTGGAATCAATTAACAGGTATTGCTGTTGATACACATGTACATCGTATATCAAATCGTTTACAATGGACAACAACAAAAACAAAACAACCCGAACAAACACGTAAACAATTGGAAAAATGGTTACCGAAAAATTATTGGAATAAAATTAATCATCTTTTTGTTGGTTTTGGTCAAACAATTTGTCTGCCAATTAAACCTAAATGTAATATCTGTCTTAATAATCATCTATGTCCTTCATCATCAACAGAATTTTGATTCTGAATTTGTACACAAAAAAAATAATAAAATTTCATGTTTTTAACATATGTAAAATGTAAATTCTTTTTTTTCAGCCAAACTAATAGGTAGGTAGGTAACAATAACACAATTCTTTGAAAAATTAATTCTGTATGGGATTTTCAACAATATGCATACGTATCGATGTATCATATTCATCATCATCATCGCCACCATTTTGTTGTCGTGATGAACGTCTTCGTTCGAATGATGTTAATGCATAACCAATACCTTGTATAAATAAACGAAATGCTTGAGCAACTTTATGTGGTTGTTCATCCAATACCATACCGCAACCAGATAATTTCATCCATGTTGAATTTTCTGGATTTAAACGGCCATTCATATTAACAGTATCATCAACATGTGGTGATTGTGAACCACATAATATTAGTATACTACATTTAAAATTTTGTTCACGATTACCACGTTCAATATTTAAATCAGTACGACGAATAAATGTATCAAGAAATAATGCTAAATTTCTTGGTATATGATTTTTACCACTAAAATAATTTTTATAAACTTGAATTAGATCACGATTACGATCTTCATTAATAATACCAAAATGATGCCAAAGTAAATAATCTTGCATTGATTGTGAAAAACTTTGTACAGTTGAACTAAGATAATAGATATTCATTTTTTGATATAACCATTCAGTCCATGATGATTGTGTTGATGTTGGATGTATTAAAAATAAACCATCAACTAATTCAGGATATTTTAATGCATAACGTGCTAGAATATTGGCGCCAGCGCCAACCTTGAAAAACAAAATCAAAAATCAAAATGAATCAAAATCAAAATAAATGAATCACTTACACCTAGACCAATAAAATTTGCAATACCAAAATATTTACAAACAGAATCAACTTGTTCAGCTAATTGATCCATTGTTGGAAATATAAAATCGGATGATAAAATTGTTGCATTCTCTTCCTGGCCGGGTGCATTTACATTAATCACACAAAATGATTCTAATAATAATTTCATATCGGAATAATTAAAAAATGCCTGAAAATTTGAATGAAAATTCAAGCCAATATCATGATAAGTGATTATATATGGTTTTCCTGAATGTTCACGGGCACCAATACGAACAACATTTATTGGACCATAATCTGTTTCAACATAAATCGATTCTTGATTATTATTATTATTACAATTATTTATAGTCATATTCGATGATGATGATGATGGTGGTGAATGTTGTTGAATAAATGGATCACCATTTGCATCAATATTCTTCAATTCAATATCGGACATCATCATTATTATTAAATTTGATCAAAAAATATGATTTTGCTCGAAAATGCGTTTGTTTTATTGGCTAAATCAAACTGCAGAGAAAAGAAAATGAAAAAAACGTTCGATCATAAAACTTGTGGGAGAAAGAAAAAAAAACAAACTAAAACTTACCAGAAATGTTTTGGTTATCAACAACAACAACAATAATAAAACTCAATAATGAATTGCACATCTAAACATTTTTCACTTTCAATGATGATGATGATGATGGAAAAAAAAACCAATTTTAATCGAATCCAAAACCAAAAAATGAAACGAAAATACGCTTGCGCTGATCGTGAACAAAAATCATCAATTTTAATATTGATGTTTTCAACCAAAGAAGGAGAAATCCTAATGTAATAATGAAACAAAAAAAATCACATTATAAACATTGAAAAAAATTGATAATAATGATTTCACCTACAAATATTTTGCTTGCTTCTTTTGGATTTATAATGATGTTAATACGATAATGATGATGTTTTCGGTTCCACTCTGATTATTTTGGTTGATCCAGAATTTTTCTTTCTTTTTTGGTTCGTTTTTTCAGTTATTCCTGAATCGAATGAATAATGATGATATGGGCGTCTATATGATGATGATGATGATAAACAAAATCAGGAGAAAGAAAAAGAAAAAAAGAATAACTTACAACCTCACCACTGACTGGACTGTAGATGGCGTTCATTTTGAAAATTAAAAAAATTTTGTTTTTTTTTTTTTTTGCAAAATCAAAACAAAATATTCGAATTCTTTTCACAAAAATCGAAGATCGAATTATTCTTCTTCCTTGATGATCAATCAATCAATCAATCGATCAAAAAATGATAATGACAGTGAAAAAAAATTTGTGATGTTTACCGATTTGTGTATGATGATCACAGTATGTTCTTTTAATGATGGCAACGATATTGGAATGATGATTATTATTATAATAACGACGATAACAATCAAGTAAGTAAGTAAGTAGGTAAGAAAAAGAGAGAAACCAAGATAAAGATTGCGATAGTGATGTTATCCAAAAGAAAGAAAATTAATCACTATTATTGAGATTATCCAAAAATGTAATCTTGTAAAATATTTTTTCTTTCCGTACATCATTATTGATTCTCAAGCAATAAATTTTTTTCGTTTGATTTTTTTATTAAGAAACCAGAAATAAAAAGTTTGCTCAAAACTAACCCCACTAAATGATCAATATGGCCATTGATGATGATGATGATTCGAAACAAAATCGTTCGATTTTTTCATCAAATGAAAAGTCAGCAATTTTGAATTTTTCCCTTGAATTTCCATTTTAAAAAATAATATTTGTTTTCATTCAATATATATAGGATTCATAAAGAAACAACATTTATTGATAATCAACGTCATAATAATGGACAAAAATCGATGACCCGATCAATACGATATGCTAATGATAATACTGGTGGTGATAATCCAAATCAAAGCAATAATCGTTGGAGAAAATATCAATTATCATTACGAACATCTTATCAATTTATCAAACGGTAAGGTTACTCAAAAAAAAATTTTCTAATTTAAATTTTTTTCTTTGAATTATATAAAAAAAGTGATGTTCATCATCAAACATTATGCGAAGAAAGTTATTGAATTAAAAATAACTTTCCGACTGATTGATTGAATGAATGAATGAATGAAACAAAACTACAGCTATATTTTTTATTTTTTATAAGAAGAAAAAAAAATCAGTATCATGTTTCCACAGATATATTCAACGACGACGACGACGACAAAAAAAAGTACATAATTTTCTTCTTCATTGAGAGAAATCTTTTTGGCTGCCAATTTGTTGTTGTTGATAAAGATTTAGTTTTTTCAAATATTTCATTTTGAATCAAGTACTAGTGTTGTGTGTGTGTGTGTGTGTGTGTGTCAAATGTCAATAGAAATTTAGGATTTTCTGTTTTCCAAATCAATCAATCAATCAATCAATCAATCAATAATGACATTATTTAAATTGTAATTTATTAATTCTTTTTGTTTTACAAATTAATTACAAATAATTATGATGATGATTGTAAATTAATTTTTCTTTATTTCCATTTTTATAGTAATAATGACATTGATGAAGATGATGATGACGATGATGATGAAAAAATCCAACGAAATCATCATGCCGTTCAAATGGATAATCTTAATTGTTTTCAATATATATTTTTTACATGGATGACACCATTAATACGAAAAATATTTCTACAAAAAATTCTACCATCGAATCTAAATCAATGTTCACCATTTGATTCATGTAATTTAAATTCAATACGTTTAATAAGATTTTGGCAACAACAATCAGAACGAAATGGATCATTCGAAAATGTATCATTATTATCAACATTATTTAGATTTTTTCGTACAAGATTTATTATGACATGTTTAGTTTATATTCTTTGTTTGGCAACTGGTTATCTAAGTTCGGTATGTTTCCTTTCTTTTTCTTTTGTTTTTGTATTTTGACGGCCATTATTTTGTTTTCTTTTTTCTCAAAATTCAAGACATTTTTCGTTAAAAAATTACTTGAAGAACTTGAAGCTATTATAATGATTGAAACTATTGATGTTAAAATAGTTGACCATAATACAAACAAATCGATTATTGTTAATTATGGTGTACATAATATTTCCGGTTCGTTTAAATGGATCGTTGCACTTTATTTATGTGAATTTTGTCGTGCTATATCATTTTCAATAATGTTTGCCATCAGTATTCGTACCGGTATACGTTGTGTAAATGCAATGAATGGAATTATTTATCATAAAATAATGACAAAAAATCAATACGGACATTATACAAAGATGACAACAACAACAACAACAACACCAGCAACAATGACCAATATACAGCCAAATAATCTTTTTGCCAATGATATTTGGAAAGTATATCAAATGATTTATATGTCACCATTAATGATTGGTAGTCCGATTATTATTATTGTTACCATTATCTATACATATCTTTTGATTGATACATCAGCATTTTATGGTATCAGTTTGTTTATTATTATTTTCCTATTACAATTTATCATTATAAAAAGGCAAACAATATTACGTAATCGTTTAATGAAACAAACTGATTATCGATTATTATTAATCAATCAATTAGTTAAATTTAGTCGTACAATCAAATTCCATGGATGGGAACAACCATTTCAAAATGAAATTCAACGTAAGTTTATAATGATTTATTTTAGTTTCTATTTTTCTAATGAATTTTGATATTTCTTTATTTAATTGAAAAGATTGTCGATCGGCTGAATGTTCGATTATCAGACGATATCAATTTCTACAATGTTTGAGTACATCTTTAGCACTTTTAGCTCCAATGTTAATTACAATTATTAATATTTTGGTTCATACTTGGCTGGGAAATGATTTGACTGTTTCAACTGTTAGTATTCATTGTTGACAAAATGTTTTTTTTCCTCATTAAGAAATATTCATTCATTTTTTTCAGGCATTTTCATTAATAATGTTAAATTACATAGCAGCACATGGTATAAGATCATTACCAAATTATTTTCGTGAAATAGTAAATGGTCGTGTTGCATTGAAACGTGCAGAAAAATTTCTTAAACAAGATGATCATAAATCAAATATAATCAATAATAATGAAATGATTGATAATCAAAATGCAATCGAAATGATTAAATGTTCATTCATTTGGACAGGTCAAAATGGTGAACATTCATCATCATTAACGGACATAACATTGTCAATAGCAAAAAAGAATCATGTTTGTCTTTATGGACCAGTAGGATCGGGAAAAACTGCTCTTTTATTATCGATAATGGGACAAACACAATGTTCCAAAGGTGAAATACGATTGTTTAGTCAAAAAATTGCCTATGTTTCACAAAAACCATGGCTACAAAATTCAACAATCAAAGAAAATATTCTTTTCGAATTACCAATGAATCAAAAACGTTATTATGAAACATTAATGAAATGTTCATTAATCGAAGATATTAGTTTGTTTGCCGATGGTGATGATACGGTTATCGGTGAAAATGGTGTTAAACTTTCTGGTGGTCAAAAACAGCGAATAGCATTAGCACGTGCCGTTTATTCCGATAGTGATATCTATTTGATTGATGATTGTTTTTCATCATTAGATTCTCGTGTTGTTAAAGCAATTTTCAACAATATTATCAACGGTATTCTTCGTCATAAAACAATAATTTTTATAACAAAAAATCTTTATCTTTTGAATGATGATGATTTTGTTGTCATTATGAATAATGGAAAAATTGAACAATTTGAAAAACATTCAAAATTATTGCAAACATCAAATGAATATTGTTTATGTTTGGAAAATTCAAAAATTTCTAATAATAATGATCAACATTCAAAATTATCGGAAATTATTGATCAACAAGATGATGATGAGAATTGTTGTTCGGATGATTCGGATCTAGATTCTGATTCATTGGATAAAATATTATATCAACAACAACAACAACAACAACAATCAAACAATGATAATCAAAATGGTATAAGAAAACTTTCAACAAAAAATTCATATGATTCATTAAAATCATTAATGGCACAATATGATAATGATGATGATATTGAATCAAATGGAAAATATAATGCGAAAACAAAATCCAAAACAACAAAAAATTTGAATAAATTTCATAAGAAAACAATTTCATGGTCTGTTTATAAAACATATATTCAATCAAGTGGTGGTTATTTTTGTTTTGCATTAATGATTATAATATTCATTATGCAAACAGCAACATCAACATTTTCAAATTGGTGGCTTAGTTATTGGCTTAATCAAGGATCAGGATCTGGATCATTATTACTGCAGAATGGAACAACAACAATAGACGAAACATCGATAATTATTAATCCAAATCTACGACTATATCAATCAATCTATCTAATATCATTTATAATTGTTATATTTACATCATTAATAATGGCCATTATGTTTGTTCGTATAATAACTATAGCTGCAAATACATTACATAATCGTATATTGGCTAAAATTATTTATTCACCGATAATATTTTTTGATACAATCAAAGCTGGAAAAATAATCAATCTATTCAGTCATAATATGGATGAATTAGATAATCAATTACCTGTTGCATTGGATGGTTTTCTACAACGTTTATTGATTGTTATTGGAAATTTTATCATTATAATTTCAATGCTTTATTGGTTTACAATACCGTTCATATTTTTTATTATATTATTTTATCTAATATTTCGTTATTATCGTAAAGCAATGTATTGGTTGAAACAGGCTGATATGTGTTTACGTTCACCGATTTATAGTTTTGTTAATAATACTATTGATGGTCTGGCGACAATCAAAGCATTTGGTATGGAAAGAAAATTTGAAGAAAATTTTCATACAATTTGTGATCAACAAATCGTTGCATTTTATTATTATCAATGTGCAATAAGATGGCTATCGATTCGTATTGATTGTTTATGTATTTTGGCCAGTTTATGTATAACAATTTTAGTTATTTTTAATCTAAATTATATTGGTTCTGCTTATGCTGGATTACTTATCACGCAAAGTCTTCAGGTTTGTAATTTTTTTTTTGTTATTGAATTAAATGAAAATTAATTAATTAATTTTGTGTTATTTTTCAGTTAAGCGGCTTATTACAATTTGTCATACGATTAGCATTAGAATTGGAAACACGTTTAGTTTCGGTTGAACGTATCAATACATATACTGATCTGATAAAAGTAGAAAAATCTATACATCATAAATTAGAATCGAATGATGATCAAAATTTAAAACAATTATTAATGGCTAATGGTGGTGAATGGCCATCAAAAAAACGTATATCATTTCGACAGGTTTCATTAAGATATCGTCAACATTCACCATTAGTATTGGATTCGGTTAGTTTTGATATAAATGGTGGTGAAAAATTTGCTATTATTGGCCGTACAGGTGCCGGTAAAAGTTCAATAACATATGCATTATTTCGTTTGATTGAAATATGTTCCGGTTCAATTTATATTGATAATATTGATATACAAACAATATCATTAAAACATTTACGTTCAAAATTATCAATAATACCACAAGATCCTGTAATATTTCAACGAACAGTACGGAAAAATTTAGATCCATTATTACGAATTAAAGATGAACAATTATGGCAAGTTTTAGAACAAGTAATGTTAAAAGATAAAATATTATCATTCGAAAATGGTTTAAATGAAATGATTAATGAAGATAAATTTTCAACCGGTGAAAAACAATTACTTTGTTTGGCACGTGCATTATTACATCGTAATAAAATTATTATATTGGATGAAGCAACATCATCGATGGATGATCGTACTGAAAATAATATTTGGAATATTATACAGAAAAATTTTAATGATTGTACAATTATATTGATTGCACATCGATTAAAAACCGTATTGAAATGTGATCAATTAATTGTTTTACAAAATGGAAAGGTAAAATTTTTATGATTTTTATTTTGAAACATTTTTTTATTAATTTTTTTCCCAAATCAATTTTACTTTTATCAATAAGGTGATTGAACAAGGAAATCCAATCGAATTGCAACAAAATTCAAATTCATATTTTTTCAAAATGATTTCAAAAGCTTAATCAATTTTTTTGTTGTTTTGTTCTGTTTTGTTTCGTTTTTTGTTTGTTGAAAATAAAATTTACAAAATTTTTTTTTCTAATTATAAGAATGGTGCTCTTAAACAAAAATCTTCTTCTTCACGACGTGATGGCAATGAGAATGCCGATTTAAGGAAACCATTTTTTAATGATGTTTTCGGTATTTGTACATAGTTGGGTACCTTGGTTTGAAGGAAAAAAAATAAATTAAATTATCATATTTTTTTTTGACAAGGCAAAAACAAAAAAACATACCAAACTTTTATAAACATTATCACGATGTTCATAATCATTAGTATCCAATTCAAGACTATCAGTATCATAAACAAGTGTATCGGTAAATGATGCAATTAAATCATGTTTTTCACTTGTATAACGATATCTTGATTCATGCATTATTGATGTAAAATAAAAATTCCAATCACGAAATTTATCACCAAATATATCCCAATCATCAAGATTTACATTTTCCATTGCTAATATCATTTCATTTAATGATGTTGGTTCATTCCATTTAAACACTAATAATTCTGAATATTTATCCGCATCTTCCAGATATTTTCTTTTATATGAATTTTCAATTTCTTCAAGATATTCTTTACATAAAACTTTACTATTAATTTGATAGGGCTATTATTTTGTGTTGAAAAAATCACATTAAAATTTTTCAAAAACAAAAAAAAGAAAACTTACAATTCCTTTTTCCTTAATACGTTTCAAACAAACATCAACATCCGTATCCAAATAAATGACAAGATGTGGCCGTTTCATTTGAACAATTGTATCATAACGTAAACGAAAATAATAATCATAAGCTATTCAAATGATAAATGTTTTTCATTAAATATTAAAGAATTGATAATTCAAAAAAAAAAAAATCAATCAATCATTACCATCTTTGGGAAGAAATCCACATTTATGCATTGCATCGGCAAAAACAAAATCCGAATGTGGTGAACGTTCTAAAACAACACCTTGTCCTGTATTAAACATATGTGCTAATGCATCAATATATTGTTGATAACGAATTTTATAGAAAAATATTTTCATCCATGGTACAGCCGGATGATTAGGATCTTCATAATACATTTTTTCATCAATTGCATGCAATTTTGGATGTATATATTGATTTAATGTTCGATAATCAAAACCATCTTGATTAATATATATTTCATCGATTCTTGGTTCAGGCATATAATGAAAACCAAATTCTTTAGCAATACCTTCACAAACTTTATCTTTACGTGAACCAATATTACCTTCAACACAGATAATTTTTGAATTAGCATTCATACGAACTTCGGTTGGATCCAAAAATGGCATAGAAACATGAAGCCTAGTATAACGTTTAGTTTTATATGGGAATGGATCGGTTTTAATAAATCCATTTTCCGGTGTTTGATTAGCAACCGTAAATAAATTTGCTATACGATTATTTAATACAGCAATCGATGATGATGGCAATTGTTTTGTAAAAGGATTTTTCACTACAAAACTTTGTATACAAAATCTTAATGTTCCACTCATTATGATCGGCAAAATCCAATTCAATGGAAACAAATCAAGTTGGATGTTGAAAAATCACCTTTTTTTTGTTTCGAACGATTGATGGCGAGGTCAAAACAAAAAAAAAAATGAAAACAAAAACATTCGATTCATTCATAAAATACGTACAAAAGTTATTTTAATTTTTTTTTTTTGAAAAATTTTTAAAAAACGGATTTCAAAAATCAAAAAAAAAAAAAAACAAAAAATCAAATCTGTATCAGATTAGATTGTAGCAAATGAATACGTGTTTGATCGGCAATAATTCGGGAAAAATTTGGTTTCATTATATCAACAATATCGAGTTCTAATTTTTCCGATATTTCAAATGAAGCAATTATTGAACTATAATCTAACATAATTTTATTTGTTGATAATGCCATAATACAATTACGTAAACGAGAAATTTTTTCACGTTGTTCATATGGTATACAAGTTTTATCGAGTATAAATCCACCTGAATTGGAACTTGTTGATGTTGAAATCGATATAAATATTAATCCATTATTACCGAGAACAAGATATATTCCACATGGTAGATTATGTGTATGAATTTTTCGTTTAGCAATCATTGATGGTGATACTTGTACAACCAATCCTTGTCCTAATTTTCCATATTTTAAACTTCGTGTATAAAGTCCTAATGAACCATCATCATAAATTGTTTGAACTTCGGCACAAATTAGATCACCATTTGTTAGATAATTACGCATCAATAATTCATCTTCACTGGTTCGACGTCGTAATTCACCGCCCGGTAGATTTACACTTGAAAGTTGTAATATTGAACTTAATCGAGAATTTGTTTCAACTTTCCAACGTTTTTGTTGTACATCAATAATACGTCCAACAATAACATCACCAATAGCACCCACATAACGAGTACGAAGTGGACGAACTGAAATTAATCGATTAATTGGTTCAACAATACCGGCCAATGATGATACTAAACGTTTTTCAATCATTGTGACATTATCATCATTACCATCGTTATTATTATCATTATCGTTGATTGAATCATCTTCTTCAAGAAAATCATCATGAAATGTACCATGTCCACGCATAAAATTATTATCCGTTGTAATACAATCACCCGGTAATACATATTTATGTTTTTTTACACGATCATTTTCAATAATAATTGGATCAAGTTGATTACGTATTTCTTCGAATGTAAAAAAATCAATCGATGCCATGTTATTTGTTTTTAATCAATTTTAATCATCAAAAATTAAATTTGATCCGCAAATTGGCAAAAAAAAGAAGAAACACCACGCGCGTTTATGACAGCCAACAACAAACATAACATACATTATGAATGATGCAAATTCGAATGTTTTTTTCTCAGTGTTTTGGCAGGAAATTTTCCGGAAATTTTTTTTTTTTAGATGAAAATTAAATTGAAATTTTTTCCGGTAAAAGGTAATTCGAACGTTTGTTCCGTTCGATTTTTTATCTCAAAAAATTTATTTAAATAAATAAAAAAATGTTTATGTTTTATTCAAAATGTTTTTCATAATTTAACAACCGAAAAAACAAAACAAAACAAAAAATGAATGAAAATCGGTAAGTAAAAAGTCAATATCAATATCCTGTTGAATAAATGATGATTTTTGGCTTTTTATAAAAAAATTTATAATAATGATTCTGCGATGTATATCAAAAAAAATAAAGGGGAAATCTTGTTGCATTTGCGCATTCAAAACTAATAATGTGTGCCGAAATTATTATTATATATCAATCACCATCATCATCATCATTTCGATATAGATCAAAAGAAGATGAAATGAAAAAAAAACGTCGTGTTGGCGCCATACAACAAGAATAATAATAAAAAAACGGTATCGGTATTCTTATTGGCCCCTACATTTAAAATGCATTTTATATCGACGACGACGACGACTTTTAAATTGCTTGCGTGGCTATCTTTTTTTTCTTCTTTTTTGGTTTTCTCTCTTTCTATTCTTCCTATTGAACTGAAAATTCAAACATTATTCAACCATCATCTGAAACTTTTCAATTTGATTTTTTTGATTTAAAGAATTTGATGCATCGAAAATAGCTTTATGCAAATTGATCACAGGTAAAAATTTAATCGATCGATTGATAACCAAATGAAAAACTCAAAAATATGAAACTCGAATCATAATCAGAACCAAAAAAAAAAAAAATCATCAAATTAATGATTTACAAGAATTGTAATTGAACAAAAACAAAACAATGACGATAATGATGATGGTATCCACAACGACAACAAATAATGATAAAAATTCTGCTACGAATAATAATAATAATGATAATAATCGAAAAATAACCAACACCGCTAATAATAGTAATAATAGTGGTTATTTATTACCATCACCTTCAATGGCAAATTGTGTAATTTTGAATAAAAATCAAAATCAAAAATTATCATCGTTTGATGATCAACAACAACAACAACGACAAAAACAGGAAAAATCATCATCATCGAATGATAATCTTAAGAAATTATTGCAAAAAAATTTCGATTCAAATATTCAACAAAGAATTGAAAATATTATTCAAAGATTTGATTTTGATTCAAATGATATTATCGATAATGATGATGATGATGATGATGATGATAGCGATCAACAAAAAACATCATTACAAAAATTGAAAAAATTATTCAATGAAAATCGTTTGTTGGATTTTCTTGATTATTTGGAACAATCATTTATCAATGACAATAATGATGATAATAATCGTTTTTGTAATAAATTTTCATTTTGGATCGATAAATGGGAAATACAACAACAACAACAACAACAACGAAAACAACAACAACGAAAACAACAACAACAACAAATGATTAATCGAAATCCACAACAATCGAATAAAAATCGAATCATAAATTTTATGACATCGAATGCAATGCAACATCGTCCCGGTCCTAATATGATTGTGTTGATGGAAATTCTTGAAAAATATGGTAAATATTTTTGTTTTTGAGTGATATTTTTTTGTATTTTTTTTTTTATATAAATTTTTTTTTCTGAATTCGCAAAGATTATGTTCTTGAACTATCGAATGGACAACGAAAATTTAGTAAACAACAATGTTCAAAAAATGATGATTTACCTGGACCAAATACAGAAATATTTGTTGGTAAAATACCGAAAAATATGTTTGAAGATGAATTAGTATTATTGTTTGAACAGATTGCACCAATCTTTAGTTTACGTTTAATGATGGATCCATTAACTGGTCAATCACGTGGTTATGCATTTATAACATATTTTCAGCCAGAATATGCACAAGCTGCTGTTGAAACATTTGATAAATATGAATTACAAACATATGGACAACAATTAAAAGTAAAAATGTCTATACCAAATGTACGGCTATTTATTGGAAATATTTCCAAAGAAATGACTAAAGATGATATTAGATATGAATTTCAAAAAATTACAGGTATTTTTACAATAACAACAAAAAAAAGTTAATTAATTTAATACCTGTAATTTAATTAATTCTATAGCCGGTCTAGTTGATGTAATTGTTTATCATTTACCAAATGATCGTAAACGTAATCGTGGTTTTTGTTTTTTGGAATTTGAATCACATAAACATGCATCACAAGCAAAAAGAAAATTACAATTAAATCGTCCAATAATATGGGATTCAGAAATATGGATTGATTGGGCTGAACCATTAGAACAACCGGATGAAGAAATAATGTCCAAAGTAAAAGTTCTTTATGTTCGTAATTTAACATTAGATATGACTAATTATACAATTTGGGAAATGTTTGAAAAATTTGGTCAAATTGAACGTGTAAAAAAAATCAAAGATTATGCATTCGTACATTTTAAACATAGACATTGTGCTATTGAAGCAATGAAACAAATGAATGGCTATATAATAATGCCCGAACGATTACAATTGGAAATATCATTGGCAAAACCACCTACATATAAAAGACGTAAAGAAGAAATTCTTCGTAATCGTGAAAAACGTTTGATGATGAATATGATGATGAGAAATTGGTAATTTTTATTTATTTTTGAAGGAATTTATAAATGGTAATTTTATTTTATTTTGTTTTTTTCAAATGGCAGTAATAATAATTATCAATCAAATATCGATAATCATCATTTTCATCATCCTGGAACATCATTACAAGCCATAACATTCATACAGCCAACAACACCGTCTATACCGATTGGAACGAATCCAATTTTATTAAACTCTTGTTCTACATTGCCTTCTATTGTTATCGAAAATGGTCTTTCATTATCATCGTCATCAACATCATCATCATCGTCAACTTCGATATTAACATCAACATCGAATCCAATACTTCCATTAACAACACCGGCAACATCGACAACATCAGCTCATCAATTAACAAATTGTAATGGTTTTCTCGTTGGTTATTCACCATCATCATCAACAACAACATCACATCATAATCATAATCATCATTATCCATTATATTATCAATCATCATCATTACCACGATCAACTGTTGCTCGTGTAACATTATCATCACCAATTATTGATGAAAATATGAACATATCGACAACAACAACTGATCGATCATTAATTTCAAATGGTAATCATCAATATGAAACAGAAATATTGGATATTTATAATAATCAACAATCAACAACGAGAAGAAATTATTCAATACAAGATAATAATAATTGTGTATGGTGTGCTGAATCACCATCAACAACAACATCATCATTCTCAATACAACAATCAAATTATTATCCATTAATAACACCAATAAATCATCATTATGATTTTAATCATAATCATAATGATCTTATTGTTCAACAATCAATATCATCATCAGTAGCAGCGATGAATTTTTCCAATGAAAATGATTGTTATTTAAATAAAACTACAAAAAATATAATAAAATCTGATAAATAATTTTTTTTTGATCAAAAAGTAAAAAAAAAGTGTAACATTTTGTCATTTTAAAAATTAAGAAGATTATCATTAATATCATCACTGGCCCATATATTACCTATTATTTACCTGGATTAACATTTTGTTAGGATTTTTCCGATTTGATGAGATTATCAATTTTTTTTTTTTTTTGGTTGGTTAATCCTGATGTCAGACAAAAAAAGAAATGGATTTTTCTTTTTTTTAGTTCAATTTCAATAATTTTGCTGACATCATCGATTGATGATCAAATCGAATTGAAAATACTTTTTTTTTAAAAAAAAATGGAGAATTCCATAACCATTATCAATCAAAATGATCAAGAAATATTGAATATGAATGATGATCGAATTAAATCGAATCAACAAACATTAAAAACATACGATTGGTTACAACAAACATTTCAATTTCGTTCAGGTGTTTCAATTGCCCGTTCATTAATCTATGAATCATATCAAAAATTTTGTCAACAAAATAATTTTCTACCAATTTGTAAAGCAACATTTGGAAAATTAATTCGTAATCATTTTCCAATGGTTAAATCAAAACGTTTAGGTGCACGTGGTCAAAGTAAATATCATGTTAGTATGAATTTGAATGTTTTTTTTTTTTTGAATCAAATCAAATCAAATCAATCAATCCCAAAACAAGTATTATAATATCAATTTTAGAGAAAATGATCGAATCAATAATTTACATACGAATGGACGCAACAACAACAACAACAACTGCGAAATAACATTCAACGGAACCAGTTCATCATCATCGGAAACATCATCATCATTAACAATTTTATCAAAAAATAAATCAAAAATCATTGATTATAATCATGAAAATGATTATAATTCAATTATACAATCAATGATTTCGTTTATACGATTACCTGAAGATCAACTTTATAATGTAAAAATTGTTTTTTTACAAAGATTTTTTTTAAAACTAATTTTTTTCTATTTATAAACAGAATGATGAATTAATTTTTACAAATCTTTATAAAACACATTGTCAATTTTTACTTGATGCTGCTTTGAATGAAAATTATGGCCAGGTAAACTTTTGAATTTACAGAAAAAAAAATCACCTTGAATAAATTTTTTTTAACCCCGTTATTCAGATGCGTCATTATATAATGCATTTTTGGCAACAATTACCATCAAATATTATTATTTTTATTGATCAAATGAAATCATTGGATACATTTATGTATTCATCATTATGTCGGCTATATTTATCCTTGGATTCTGATGATAAAAATCTTCAACATATCAATACAATTGGTCATTTAATGTATGTTTGGATCAAGGAAATTTTTAATAACAATTCAAATAACATGAACAAATGGAAATTAATAATATCAAATCAATATGATTTGGGTTATTTGAACACAATCAAATTGAATGATGCATTAAAATGGAAATTTAAAATTAAATTTATTGTTAATCTAATTGCTTTGTTGAAGGTAAGTTAAAAAAAATTCAAATTTTAAATGATTTTTCAAAATTTTCCAAAATTTCCATAGAAAATCGACTTTACCTTAATCTGTGAATCAGTAAATCATTTAGCAATGAAAATGAATTCCATTCAAACCAATCATCATCATTATCTATTTGATGATGGAAATTATCAACTAACATTAATATCACAGATAATTATTAATGAATTTTGGCAATTAGTTCAACAATTACAAATTGATTATCATCAAAATAATCGATCATCATTATCATCATCATCATTATTAATCGAACGATTAGATCAGATGATAAAATCGATTGTAGATTGCTTTTTTACCATAAATCATCAATCAAAAACTAAATTACAATTGAATAAATTCTATCAAAATCTTTCATTGGAATTCAATCATATATTCAATCAAATTAATCGATTCGATATAATTGATGATGATGATCAGGACTATCAAGAAGATCAAGAAGATCAAGAATCAATATCAACAAGTGATGATGATGATTGGTTTGATTATGAAAATGATCATCATTTAGCAAAATTAGATGCACAATCATATCTAATATCGATGATTATCAATAATTATCTATTACTTGTCTGTCAATCATCATCAATAAATGATGATTTTATTTATTTTAAAAAATAAAAAAAAACACAAATAATAATAATAATAATTTAAATAAATGAAAACATTTTTGTTTGTTTTGTTGTTTTTTTTCGTTAAAGACGTTCCAATAGATTTGATTCGGTCGATGTTAAATGAACAATAAAATCTCTTGCCATTGGAAGTTGTCGAAATTCGCAAAGAAAATTACGTAATACATTTTCAAGATCAAGTTTACCAATTTCTTCACTTAAAATTTCATCATCATCATCATCATTATCTTGATCATTTTCCATAGCTAATAAATCAGTTAGATCAATCATTTGTTGTTTATTAGATGATGATTTCATTGATGAATCTAAATTTTGTCCATATTGATTATCATCATTATCATCATCATCATCTTCATCCGAATCAACATCATCATCATCAAAGTCTTCACCATCAACATCATCATCATTATGTTCGGTTTTATATTCTTGAATATGAATCATTTCATTAATCAATAATTTCAATATTTTCAATGTACAAGGAACAAAACGTTTTTTTTGTTTCAAATTTTTTCCCAGTTGATTCATTTGTGAACGTGTTCTAGCTGATGTATGTTCCAAACTATCCATACAATCAAATTCATCATCACAAGAAACTTGAATTTGATTTAAATTAATAAAATTTAAATCATTACTATTATTATTGTCTTGATTATTAGTTGTATTAGCTTGTTGTTGTTGTTGTTGTTGTAATGCATGTTGAAACAAACGACATAATGCAACGGTTGATGCTTTATTTTCATAACCATGAAAATATCGTTGAATACCAAGCCATTTATCCATAACAAATTCTAATGCTGATTTTGTACCATCCGGTGCTGGTAATGTATTCAGAAATACTAATATTGTTGATAAATCCATATAAAGTAAATGTGCAAAAACTAATATTAAACTTTGCATTATTGGTAATTCTTTACTGGTATTTAATCGTACTAATGTTGATCGTAATAAATGTTGTATATTTTCATGACCAATAATTTGATTTGATTGCATTATTAATATAACAATTAAACGACCAACAAATGCAGCCGATGAATCGGATGTATGTGGATTCAGTAAATTGATGCAAATCTTTTTATTGCGGGGATAAAAAATTAGATTTAATTTCATAAAAATGAAAAAGAAAAACTTACATTCAATGCTAAAATGATACCATTTTGATTGGTTGTTGGATCAATATAACGTACTAAAAAATCTGAACCTTTCCTTAGGAAAGCACTTAAACATTCAGTACCATTTTGAAATATTGCTGAACTATCTTTATATGCTTTATTTAAACAATCAATCATTGATGGATAAACTTTTTCAATCATAAAATCATTCAAACCATTTGAATGATTAAGAATTTTTGTTAACATATCCAATATTTGTGGCTGTAATATTGACATATTTTGTGCAGAAATCTTATTACTTGATGATGATAATAATTCCAAAATATTTGAATCATTTGGATTTGAATTCAATATGGCAACAATAATTGGTAATAAACGTTTTTGAATTTCAGGAAAACATTGTTCAATTGAAAATAAATGATCAAATATTGATAGTACAACATCAAATATGATTGTATCATCAGGAAAACGAAGAAATGATGATAATGAAATTGAACAAATTGATGATGATGCTGAACAAGTAAATTCTTTATCCAATTCTGAAAGTAAATCAATAATCTGCAGAACAAGATAAAGTGTATCACTATTACAATTCATTCCGATTGTAATTAATCCTTGTAAAAATTGTTGTAAATGTGGCCGTATCACCTGTACACGTTGATTAATTTGAACATTTTCAAAAAAATAATATGTTGCACGTAATGCATAAACACTTAATATTGGTGCATCAACAATATTATTCAATAATGTTGATGTTATTCGTAGAAAATTATCCAATGATTGATCATTCATTATTTCGGAAAAACGACTTGCTGTCCATAATGATCGTCCGGCCATAAATGATTCAGTCATATTTAAATTTAATAAAACATTATCCAAAATACTTCGGTATTCATTTGCAGTATTTTTACCACTTTTTATCGTATAAATAATAGTAGGTGAAAGAATTCCCATTACATAAAGACATGATTCAATAATTTTCCATGTTTGTCTTGATTTTTGTGTTTTTTCCAATTCAGATGCTTCAGAAAAATGCCGTTGAACGGCCTGTAAAAAGGCAATTTTAAATAATTCATCATCTTTTCTGGTATGTTTATCATCCAATGTAGTCATATCACGTGCTAAATTCATAATTAAATCCTGTGCAGCAATACGTATTGAAAATGCAGCCGTATCAATATCATCTTCTTCAATTAATTGATCTAAATTTGATTGCCATTTTTCCATTTGTTCATCAGTCATTTGTACAAAACAAAGTAAATAATATAACAAATCTGATAGTACAGGTTTGATCAATAAACGATATTTTGCAAATTCAAATGTTGAATTAACAAAATCAATAATTGAATATATTAAACTTTCAAAACTAATTGTTTCACCATCTGAATCAATTATTGTTTCAGAAAATGTATCATTAAAATCATCATTATTTTCCATTGAAGAATTTACTTTAAATTTTACATAAATCTGTGCTGATGTTGTTAAATGTTGCCAAATCAGTCCCAGAATTTTTGGTAAATATACTTTCATATATTTACGACAATAACGTAACAATTGTGTAAGAATAGAAATAATTTCTTTTTTCATTCCAATATCAACTGTATCATTGGTATCGGATGTCATAAGAACTTCAATTGCATATTCAGTAAACCGTGGAATATAATCAGCTAAATATTGTTTGATTGCATTTTTATCCAAATCATTCATTGCCATAATTGTTTCGGAAATTATACCAAAAATTTTCACTGCTTTTGTACTGGTATGGATCGGGAATTTTTTCGATATAAATATATTCAATAATTGTGGTAATAATATTGGTGCTATATCTGGTATCTGTGTATCGGTTATTTCATGTGCTAATTCTTGAAAAACTTTTAATGACGAATAAATAGCATTCGGTTGTTGACCATAACTTAGATATTGATTTAATGTTGGAAATAATTGTGGCCATTGTTGTGGCCAATCATATTGTGCAATATTACTGATTGAATGTGCAAATGAACTTAATAATTTATGAATATTTTCATCATTATTACCACCACTACCACCACCACCGCCGCTAGTAATCACCAATGATTTTAATAAATAATCACGAATTAATTGTTTAACCTGTTCAGATATTTCAGGTGGTTCAAATTTTTCTGTTTGATTACACCAATGTTTTGTAATATAACGATTCAATATTATTGATGCTAAATGTCTAATTGAAAAATCTAAATTTTCACTCAATGTTATTTCCATTAAATGTAGACCATAATCTAGATTAGAAAATAAATGAAAAATTAGATCAAATTCAATAACAAAAATTTATCATTATATTTACCTTCATTTGTTTCCAACATATTTAATTGTTGTTCAGCATTTTCACGTAAATTTTTATCCATTGAAAGTGCCTGATTTAGATTATGGCAGATAATTTCTTTTAGATTATTGTTATTGGCCATTTTTTGTTCACTTGAAATTTAAAAGTTTTTTCACCGAAAACAAAAAAACACGAAGAGAAAACACGTTGTTGATAAAAAAAAATCGAAATTCCAAAATACGGTGGTTGGGATGTTCATAAATTGTATGTCGCGTTCGATTGTAAACAGTGAAATAAATTACGTTGTTGACATCATCATTATCCAAAAAGATTTTTTAATTTTTTTTCGGTCTGAAATGTTTTTTCTGAAAAAAAACCGTAATTAAAAAATGTCTTGGTTAACCGAAATTGCCGGTAAAGCGGAAAATTTTCTTAATGCTGTCGATAAAGGAACAGCAACAGCATTAACAAATGTAAATTCCATAAAAAATGTTCGAAAACATTCAACAACATCGACAACGACCATTCCAAATGATAATCAAAGTTTACTCGATACAGAATATATTGACACGTAAGCTTTTTTTTTGACGAAAAAATAGTTGTTGATTAATTAAATTAATTTCTAATCAAATCCTACCTGATATAATCAGACCTGATATAATGAGTTTACGAACAAGTACGAGTACAAATTCATTGGTTTCCGATAATGGTGGTAATAATCATCATAATCAACATCATCATTATCATCGAAAAAATGATGGAAATGGCCACACTCGTCAATCTAGTTATGATTCAAATGGTTCAAAATCACATGATAATGATATTAATAATGGCTGTAGTGATAATAGACTAATGGAATATTTAAATAATAAAGATATTAATAATATACCTGAAGAAGAATGGCAATCATTTACCAATAATGATCAGGATAATATGAAAACAACACGTGAAATTAAAGAGCTTGATTTATTGAATCGAAAAATTCTTGAATTAAATACTGAATATAAAAAACAAAAACTGAAAGCACAAAATTATTATAATCAAATGATTTCGAATGAAAAATTGATAAAAGATTTAAATTCAAAAGAACAAGATTTACAAGAATCGATTAATGTAAAAGATTCACAAATTGCAGCACTAAAAGTACAAATGGAACAATTATTACTGGAATTACAGGAAAAAGATGAAAAATATAAAGAATTACAATTATTAAATGAAAAAATTAATAATGAACTTCATGAACGTTTAGATAATAATGAAATGATTAATAATCTTCATAATGAAATTGATCAATTAAAACAATCATTAGAATTTGAAAAAATTGAATCCAAACGTATACAAGATTCATGTAATCAACAAATCATTCGTTTAGAAAATAATCAACGTTCATTGATCGATGAATTAGATTCATATCGTCGACAATTGAATGAACAAAAATCAAATCGTCTGGAATTAGAAATATTAAATAATAATTTACGAAAAAAATATGAAAATATTGAGCAAGAATTTGAACAATTTAAAATTTCAAAAAACAAAGATAACGATTTGGATAATCGAACGGAAACATCGATAACTACTATCGAAACTAATATCGATACTGGTGATGATAATAGTGATGAACGAATGAAAATTCTACAAGAACAATGTACAACATTAATGAATGAATTGATTGAAATGCGTAATCGTTATGATTCGATTCGAACCATATTGAATGATTATGAAAATGAAACAATCCCAAGACAACTTTCGGAAATTCAAACATTAAATAATCGATTGAATGAAGAAATTAAATTAAAATCAAAATTACAAAATGAAATTGATCAATTATCCAGTGATTGTAAATCATATCAAGATGATTTAAATCAAATAAAATCAACATTATCAGCACGTATTAATGAACGTGATGAAGAAATTGATAAATTACGTCGACAATTAATATTAAAACAACAACATCGTCTTATACAAATGGATAATAATGTTGATAATGTTGATGGTAATAGTGAATCATCGATAATCAATAATGAATGGGAACAACGATTAAAATCATTAACTGAAAATTTAATTTCAAAACAATCATTAATTGAACAATTATCATCAGCAAATCATTCATTAAAATTACAATTAGAAAGAAGTGAACAAAAATTTAAAGAATTTATGATTGGAAATAGCAATAACAGCAATAATCAACAGAATAATAATGATGGTAAGAAATGATTCAATATTTGATTGATTGATTGACTTTTTGCTTGTTTTTTAGTTGCAATTGGAATATATCATTCACCAGCATTTACGAATATGATTAAACATCGTATGACTGGTTCGAATATTAATAATATGGATGATATTCAATCATTAATATATGATAATCCGAATGATGGTCAAGTTACACGTAAAGTTAAACGTGCATATACTGCAATCGATAAATTCAGGTAACATATATTGATTGATTTCAATCATCGATATCAATAATTTTTTCGTTTCTTTTTCCCATCACAAGTATACGTTTAGGAAATTTTCTTCGCCAATATCCATCGGCACGTGCAGCTTTTCTTTGCTACATAATCCTATTACATATTTGGGTTGCATTCGTTTTAATGTATTATGAACCAGAAATTCATGGTGGTGAATCAGATTTTAATTCCAAAATGAAATGAAATGAATGAATTTTATCTAAAATATAAAATAAAAAGATTATTTTTCTAAAAAATTTTCCCTTACCTCGATGCTAATAAAATTTTGTTGATAATGGTGATGATCTTATCATTGATTTTTTTTTCTTGAGAAGAATCAAGATCAAATAGAAAAAAAACAGACGACGATTTTTGGTTGTTAATGTTGAACAACCCAAAAAAAATTGTCGCCAAGAAATTAAAAAGATGTTTGTTTTTTTTGGTTATAGGGCCAGTTAACCATTTTGATCTCTCTCTCTCTCTCTCTCTCTCTCTCTCTCTCGATATGATTAATACCATCGGTATGATGATGATGATAATATCGTCCGTAAATATTACGACAATTGCACATATATTTGGTGTGGTTAGTCGCCATAGTCGTCGTCGTCGTGTGTGTGTAATATTATCAGTGAAAAATATTATTATTATTAGGTCGAATGATGATGACAAATGTTGTTTTTTTGGAATGATAAAATATTTTTTTTTGATTGACGGCGGCGGTAAATGGCGGCAGCCGTAACCAAAAAATCAAAAAAAAAAATGTCTGGCTTTTTTTTTTTGTTGCCCGTTTTAACGTTTTGTGTACGTAAAATGTTTCTTTTTGGCTGGAAAAGATCAAAAAATTTGGATAATCAATATTAGTTGTTGCTGTTGTTGTTGTTTTCAAATCAAACAAATTGATAATTTCTTGGTGGTGGTGGTGACATTGACAATTCTTTTTTCTTTTGTTTTGTTTTCTAAATTAGGAAAAAAAATGAGAAATGATTATTAATTTGGTTAAACAAAACAAAAATGAAAAAACGAAACCAATAAGGGTTATAAAACCAATATTTGGCCAGAAGTTTTTTTTGCTTTGTTTTTTTGGTCTTAAACGATTAATTCTGCTTGTGTGTGTGACACACAACGATCAATAAATATATTTGAGACACCAGACAGAAGATCGTCGTCGTCTTCGTCGGCGACAATGTTCATTCACTTGTTGTTGTTGCTTCGAGGTTTTTGTTGGAACGCGATTCAATCAGTCATAAAACAACTGGCTGATTATGATGATGATTATGATTATCATTTTACCCCATTAGGGCCAGTTATAGGCTTTGTTTTGTTTTTTTGTTTTCCAGTGGTACCAATGTTTGTTTGTTTGTTTGCATTGGTCCAAGGTCAGATTCATTATCATTATTTGTCAGAAAAAACATTGGAAAAAAATTACCACCAAAAACTTTTGATGATAACGTTGATTATAAGGAAGGAATTGTGTTCGAAAGCCGCCAAAAAAAAAAAAAAAAAAAATTTCGAACACAATTCCAGTGGTAACACTTCGTAATACCACTACCTCCACCGCTGATATATTTCTGTTATCGCTCTTTCCTTTCACATTCTTTAACCGCGGCCAATCAGGAGATAAGAACAAACTGCTGCTACTATCAGCACCTACCACTACTGCCACTATTTCAAAGACAAGAATGAAGAATATTTGGATCACCACCACCATCGCCAAACCAAACCATTCATCGATTGACAATTGTTGATTCAACATCGACGAGATATCTGAGAAATCGTTGAGATTTTTATTTTTATGGTTTTTTGGTTTGTTTTTGTTGCTCCACAACTGATAAAAAAAATCGGATCAAACTCTACACATCAATCTTTTATCAATTGATGTGTTTGTGGTGTGTTTTTCCAACTTTTTATAACCAACATCATTCGATTTAAATGATGCAATCAACAATACAACATTGTTTTTGTTATTAAAATTATCGGTTTTTTTCGTTTTTAAATTGAAAAAAAAATTATATCATCAAATCCGCTAACGTTTTAAACAAAAATCCACGTTTCGAACGTTTTCTCATTTCGAACGTTTTTGAATTCTTCTTCATTTCGAACGGATATTGTGCACGTTGTATATGGACGGATTTCCGTTCGATATTTTTTCACGGTTTTTGTGAATTTTTCATTTTTTTTTCATCATCATTTTTTCAATTTGTTTGGATCATTCTGATCCTTCAATTTGAAAAAAAAACAAATCCAAATCATCATAATGGCAAGATTAATCATTTCATCATATTTCATTATAATCACCATCATCATATCTGGTATAAAATGTAAGTCTTTTTTTATATATAAAATAAAAAATCCCATTTAAAAATAGTAATAATGATGTAATTCCATTAAAAGATTAGTTTTTGTTTGTTTGTTTGTTTATTGATCAGTAAAAGGAGAGAAAAACATTGATTGAATTTCAGAAAGAAAAGATGCTAAAAGATTATATCCATTTACGATCATTTAAAGATTTGTTGTTGTTGTTTTTCTTGAATTCAATATTCTTTTCTATGATAAGATTGGTGGTGTATTCGGTGTTTGTTTGGTATAATTATAATCATCATCATTATCATTAAAATAAGATATAGGGCCTTTAGGGCAAAATGAAGACGATGACCATTTGACCATTTTATAGTTTTTTTTAGAAAATCAGTTTAGTCAATTTTAATGTTGTTGATGATGATATTGATAGACAGATAAAAAAAAGAATTTTCAGATGTGAATTGAATTTTTTTTTTTAATTTTGTCGCCAAGATTTTGTTTGATTTGGTTTGGTTTGGTGTGTGTGTGTATAGTTTTTTAAAACGAAAAAGATTCTGAAAATTAAGATAATTTTTTTTTGTTTAGTTTGATTTGATTTGATGCTGAAAAAAAAACTTCATTTTTTTTATCATCATCAGCATCATTAAGGCAGGTCTGTTTTTCTTTTTTTGTTGTTGTTGGTTAGATAAAATAAAATGACATACGATTATGATATCTATGGAAAAGATCAGAATTTGAAAAATATTTTTATATAAAGGTGGATCCTACCTACCTAGCTAACTTTACCTTATCATTATTGACCTTACAATCATCATCATTATTATCCATCCATTTTGAATAAGAATGTTTGTCATCATCATCATCATCCATTTCATTAAAGAAAACAAAAAAAAATTTACTTTACTTTTGATCTATGATGATGATGATTGTAATAATGATAATGATAATTTTTACTAATTTTTTTTGTTTGTCTTTTAAGAAAATTTTTTTTTTGGCGATGATGATGATTATTATATTTGGAATTTTTTCTGTTGAGTTGTTGTTGTTGGCGACATTGATGGGTCGGTGTAATCAAAACAAAAATGATCATAAAATTGATCCTTTTTTCTTTCTCAAATCTTTATTCACTTCTTGATGATTATAATCAAATAAGCAAATTGATTTTTTTTGTTGTTGTTTGCTGTCTTCTAAATTATTATTATCATCATTTTACATCATTCATTTTTGTGTATATCTTTTGTTTGATCTTTATTTCAAAACAAACCCAACCAACTGGTTGACTGGACATTTTCTGTTTTTTTCTTTCTTCATTTTGAAGATAATTCTCCCTTTCTATGTGTGTGTGTGTGTATTTTGAAATCACTAATTAAAGGCTTTTTTGTTTTTATTATTATCGTTCATTGACTATGATTATCTCACTTTTTTTGTTGTTGATAAAAAATTATTAATTAAGAAAAGATTAAAACAATTGTCATCATTTGAGGTTCATATTCAATCCTGATTTTGTTTTAAAATAATTTCTATGGATGTCTTTGAACCTTGAAATTTACTGATTGATGTGGATAACAATTAGAAAAGAAAACAGAAAATTTCTCCATAGTTTTTTTTTGTTTTGTCTTGAGTTTCACCATTTGTTCAGGTATTTTTTTTTCACTAATCAAGATAATCAGTATGGAATTGATGGTGGTGGTAGGTAGGTAGGTAGGTAGGTAAAGTTCACTCAATGAAAAAAAAACAAGTTCAAAGTTGAAATCTTTGACTGAAGATCAACTCCTTGAATAGAGGAAAAAAAATTTCTCCTGCTGTGTTTTCCTTTCTTTCTTTCTTTTTTTTTCGTTGTTTTCGATCAACGGTTCCAACATTGGTATTTTGTTTCAAAAAAATTTTTGTTTTGAAACTCTTTTCTTCAAATCTTTACATCAGAATGTTGGATCTCGTTTCTTGTTGTTGTTTGTTTGTTGTTAATCAGATTGTTCTAAAACATTTTTCCTAAGGACTTCCACCATAACCACTCTTTTTTAACCTTTTTTTTGTTGTTGTTGTTGTTGTTATGCTTATCTTATGTATATCTACATTTGAAATCTATTTACTTAACTGTCATTTACTATGGTTGATATTTTTAAACAAATAAATTTAGCTACGACATTTTAAGAGAGAGAGAGAGAGAGAGAGAGAGAGAGAGAGAGAGAGAGACTTCAACCTTAAAATGGTCAACTTTCTCAATCACATTGTTTGATGATCTTTGTGACAAATTGCGTTGTTTTTGAATGAAAAACCACAACAACAACAACAAAAAAACATATCAAATTTTTCAATTGCCCACTTGATCTAAACATCATTATTATTTTTGTTGTTGTTGTTGCAACAATAATGATTATCGACATGAGAATCACTGTGTGAGAAAATCATTCAAACGAAAAAGCAAAAAAAACCGCAGAATTTTTTTATTATTATCGATTATTTTTCTACCATTTTGGTTGAACATCCTTATCATTATTATTATTTTTTGGGCCTGAAATGATGATTATTTTTCTGTAACTTTTGGAAAAAAACATTCAGTCTGAGATTTTTTGGCCAATTCCTATTGTCAAACATTTGTAGTGTGGCCATGGACCTTGTAAGCAAACCATGCATTACATTTCAAATGTTCAATGATGATGATTATTAGAGAGAGAGAGAGACCATCGAAAAAAAAGACTATATTATTATCATTCCCGAAAAAAAATTGCCGATTGTCGATTGATGTATGTTTTGATGATAATAATAATAATGATGGCTAGGTTAGTCTAGTTTTTTTTTCTGGCTATGTATCAAGGTAGATAGGCAGGTATGTTGCGTGTCCTGATAGAATAGTTGAAAAAAATGAACTACCATGATAACTACCACCACCACCACCGTCATCATTATCATCATCATCGAATCACTATCATTATCATGTTTCATTCATTTTTCCTGGTAGACTTTTGATTTTATAAAAAAAAACAAATTTTAAAATTTTTTTGCTGTTTTGTTAACTTGGAAATGTCGATGTCGATGATGATCATTAAGTTCAATTACATAGGTTTAGGATTTTGGTTTTTTTGATGGAAAAATTCATTCAACCAAAATTATTTCATTTGATTGTCGTTCAATTGTTGGTCTTTTGGGAAAACTTTTTATTTATTTATTTCTTTGTTGTTGTTTGATGATTTGATTCTAGGCAAATTCCATTTCTGATGAAGATGAACAACAACAGCAATTTGCCATTGAATTGATGTTCTTCTTTTTATTATCATCCGAAAATGTAAAATTTTCATCATCATCATTACATGATGATGATGGCACGCAACAAGTTAATCATGATGATAATAATAATAATGATTATTGTATTTTTCCATACAGAATGGATTCTTTTGTTAACAAAACAAAACAATTCTTTCTTTTTTTTTCACAATTGGCTGGCAATTTCAATTTCAATTTTTTGAATTTTGAAAACTTTTTTTCCATTTTTCTCTGTATGTGTGTGGTTGGTTTGGTTTGGCTAGCTAGCTTATGATAGTGGTCATTTGAAAACAGAAATTATTATTATTATTTTTCGCAAAAAAAATGCATAAATCTTTTTCCGATTAATAGCATCTAATTGTTAAATATTTATCAAAACCAGATTGATGATGATGTTTTGATCTTTGAATGGTCATTTTTTTCAGTTTTGTTCGATTCTATACTGGTCACGCTTGTCGTGTGTGTGTATGTATTGAATGAACATATCTTGATGATGATTTTAAGTTTAGTTTATGATGATAATGTTGTATGTTTCTCATCATCATTTTTAAACTTTGACCTTTTGGTCAAAATGCACATGGTATATTTGATTACCTTTGATTTATTTATTTATCTTCTAATAATGAATCTTCTTGACCTTATCCAATTAGACATTTTTCAAGGTAGTAGTAGTATCTATATATAATAGCCATATCAAATGTATGCACATTGAAAATCTGATGATTTTGTTTTTGTTATCATTAAAATATCATTACTCATCACTTTTTTCTCTTTCTTAAATAATGATGATGATGATGAATGGAGAAAGGCATATATAAATTAATTAATTAATTAAGAAAAAAAGGAAAAGAAAGTAAAGTAAATGATGATGATGATGACAACCAAACAAACGATTGATGTGATGATTATGATTGAAGACATTTTTTTTAATTTTGTCATTTTTTTTTTTGTTTTGTTTTTTGTCATTTGATGATCATTGACTAGACCAAGAAGCGGCGACAAACGATGATAGTTATCATTGTCGTTGTCTTCAGAAAACAAAAATATCGTCAGTAATTCGGACTTGTTGTTGTTGGTCTATTTGATTTACCACTTCAAACAAACGAAAAAAAACAATCTTATCAATCACAGACATATACATTATCTGTATGTGGATTGTTTTTTTTCATTCAATCTTCATCTTTATCTTTGTTGTTTGTTGTTCATTTCAATGCAATACAATAATTACCCATAATAAGCAAGTAGAGTATACAAATTTTTTTTTCTTCTTGATTATTGAATTGATGGAATAAGTTTTTTCCTATGGAAGATATATAATGATGATGATGATGATCATCACTTACCACCACCACCACTATATTATATTCAGTTGGTTTTTGTGAACAAACCTGGCCAATTCTTGTTCGAACGAAAGTTATCGTCGTCGTTGTTGGCCAAAAACAACCAAGAGAAGAAGAAAAAAAAAAAATCTAAAAAAGAAGCGAGGGTTTCTATTTTTTTTTGGTTTCTTTCGGTTGTTTTGTTCGTAAATTATACAGTACTTGATAAAGATTTTCTACTTCTTGACCCTCATCATCATCATGATGGTCGTTGGTCTTCGTTCTTCGTTTTGGTTGTTCACTTAAGAAAAAAATACGAATTGCAGGCATGCATGCATGCATGTAGGAAAACATTTTAAGAGAAAAAAAGGCCAAAAAAGAAATTTTTTTGACTGGCGACTTTTTAACCATGGCCGTCGTCATCTTTATCATCATAGTCGTCGATGGTCGGTCGGTCGGTTTGTCTGTGATTTGATCGTTTCGATTCACTTTGCACGACGTCGACTGACGACGAATGAAGATAATGATGAAAGATTTTTTTCCTTTCTTCAAAGTTAGTTCGAAGCCTACACCACTATATCTAAAGATATTCCCCATATCTAAGATTTTGTTGTTGTTGTTGTTGTTTAAGTGTATTGGATTACTTAGTTTTTGTATGATAATATGGTTGTGGCTGCTGTATGTTTTCTTGTTTTGTTTTGGAAACTAAAGAAACTTGAAATTTTTTTACATTTTTTTTTTTTTGAATTGAATGACTGAATGAAAAAACAAACATGAAGAAAATGAAAGATGGCTAATTGAGATGGGGCTAACATGGAATTATTATTTTTGTTTTCAATTTGATGATTCCTATCATCGGATCTAGAATAGAAAACTAAAATGGCTAAGCAAAATGGCTGTTTTTTTCTTTCTTTACTTTCGATAATAACCTGATGATTATTATCTATTGGAAAAATAAAATCTTAAAAAAAAAACTTTTTTCCTGTCTGTATATTTGACAACAACAACAACAACAAAAAACGCCACCAATCTTTTTATCTTTGATGATTTTTACAACAAAATGCATATTTTCTAAGCAAGGAAAAAAAAGAATGATATGATTTTTCTTTTTTTTTTAATGAATGACAACATTTGGATAGGATTAAATTGCTAATAGCTCATCGTTGTTTAGCTCTTCCTAATATATTAACACATCCGTATTTTTTCCTAATCCATTGATACAATTTGTGTGTGTGTGTAAATAGAAATGATTACTATTATTACAAAAAAAGCAAATATTAGATTGAATAGCCGGAAATGTAAACAATGTTTTTTGTTATATTGTTTAGTTGTAAATAGAGTTTGATTAGATAATATAATTGTTGGTCAATAATAATAATAATAATTACAATGAGAATTTTATCTAATTTTTTTTGTTTTGTTTTGTTTATCATTGATAATATACATAGGTGACATTCGTTGTTATTGTAATCAACCAGTTTGTGTACGTACCGGTTATATGTGCAAATCAAAAGGTAATCATCAACAAGCTGGATGTTATGTTGAACATACAAATAGTTTTAATAATATGATGAATGATCGTTCAAGTGATATATCTCGTCATGGTTGTATTGAAATGTTATCAAATGATCAACGTATTCCATGTATGGAATTAGCATTAGCATTACGTTCATCATCTCATCATCATAATCATAATCATCATTCCAATCATCATAGACATCATTCATCGATTCATATTCATCAACCGATGACAACAACAACAAACAATAATAATAATCATAATAATCATCCAATTCATCGTAAACATAATAAAACAATAACCTGTTGTCTTGATGATATGTGTAATTATGTTAAAACAATTAATGATGATACAAATAATGATTCAGATAATCATCATCATCATCAACAACCACAATCAACAATAATATCATCATCAAATGAATTTGATTCATTTGGTAAACATTTACAAGAAAATTTTGGAATCGAAGGTAAGGCTTTTGTTTGTTTTTTGTTTGTTCATAGTTGATTTTAATATGAATTGTTTTTGGTTTATTTACAAATAATATAGGTTCCATTCAACAATCATATGGTTCGATTTTAATCATTGTAATCATTATGACACCAGTTTTAATATTAATATCTATTATCTGTATGGTTATATTGTTTATACGTAAAGATGATAAGAATAAAAAATTTCCAAAACAATTATCAATTAATAATAATAATAATAATAAAGATCATCATCATCATCAACAACAACAAAAAATACATCAAACAAATCATCATCAGAAAAATAATAAATTTTCAATTAAATCAAAAATCAATGCCAACAATAATAAACAGAAATTATTCGTTGATGTTAATAAATATCCACATGGTATTGGTAATATTCAATCATTAACACCATTTACACAATTAGATGAAGATATATTCGATAATTATCCTGAATCATTACCATCATTGCCGAATATAATTAGTGGACATAATTTACCATCATCAACAGCAATCACTAATGATTTTACAATTATTGAATTTGATAAACGAAAAAAAGAAACAACATTTTCAACATTAACCGATCAAAATCGTGTTGAAAATACTAATACAATTTATATGTCACCACCACAACCACCATTGAATAATAGTCATTTGAAATCAATCAATCATTCAAATCATTTGGATTTAGTTTCGGAAACATTTTCAGAATATTCAAATAGAGCTTTTAAATTTCATGAAGAAGATAGATAATGATTCTCTCTTTTTTTTTTGATTGTTTTTATTGTAAATTTATTTTTTTATCTACTCTTTCTGTTTATAAAATTGTTTATTATGTAAATACTAATTATAATTTGTAAAAAAAACAAATAATGAAAAAAAATTAAAAAAAAAAAATTTTGACCCAAAAAAAAGAGGATACTTATGACTTATGACATTAGATTTTGATAGGAAATATTTTGTAAAATTTTTGTAGCAGGACGTGTTGTTTGTAAATGTTGGACAAGATTTTTCAAAAAAAGTTTATTCGTTGTTGATGTTGTGGATGATCGATCCATTCGATTACAAAGATAAAAATAAGCACCTTTAACTAATTTATAATCGAAAAATATTAGATAAACAAATTCAATAATAAGTTCTTTATCAAAATTCATTGAAATTAAAAATTCAATAACACGATTTGCATTCAATCGTGAATATTTTTCCGTATTTACATTCGATATATGATATAATTGATTTTTGATTCGATTATAATCATGAATACCGAAACGTATTTCAAGAAAAAATCGTATACGTAATTCCGGATCATTAATTAGATCGTTTAACATATGTTTAAATTCCAAATCATTAACAGTAAAAAATGTTAATGGTAAACGATTGAATGGAATTTCTTCTTGTTTTAATTTTTCAATACGATTAAGAATTTTTTGATAATTTAATGCAAGAAAATCTGGGCCAAATATTTGTAAATTTAATTGTTTAAAATCTTCGTTTGAATCGATTGAATTGAATATCGATATTAATCGTTCGGGATCCATTGATATTAAATCAATTGAACGAATATAAAATTGTCCATCACATTTTTGTTTGATTAATTCAAAATTCTGTATAATTTGATTGAAATTTAATCGTAATATTTCGGGCATAATAATCAGATGTTCATAAAGATGATCACCAACAATCGAACGTAATTTTGTTGTAATAAGTGAAAGATTTTCCGGATTTATCATTAAAAATAATCCATTATTAATAATTTTATTTGCAGAATAATTAAAATTATTCTGTAAAAATGTTATATTCATTTTGATTGTCATTAGATTGATTTCCATTAATAAACGTGAATTTTTTCGACATAAATGTAATGAACGATTATTTGATATTTTTAAACAATTTGATAGATAACATGCTGTTAATTGAATACGTAATTCATTCAACGGTATTTGATCAATGGATTTTTCATAGAAATTTTCAATTTGTAAAGATAAACCGGTTTTAGTATCACCATAAATTTCTAAATGTTTACACATTTTATCAAAACAATTTTGTTCAATTGGATAATCAAAATGTTGACGTAATTGTAGAAGATTTAGTTTAAGTATTTCATTGATTAAACCGATCATCGGTATTTGAATCGAACGAAAACCAATTTCTTTCAACAATAATGTTCTGTATAAAAAAAAGAGTGAAAAGAATGAAAATTATCATTGAAAATAACAACGATTACCGATTATATAATTGTTGAAATGGTAATAAAAATGGTTTCGGATTATATTGAATTTCTTTGGCAGTGAAAAATAATTTTAAAAATTTACAAAGATGTACAATCGATTCATTTGTTGGATAATTTTTTCGAATTAAATCATCATAAAGAAAATAGATTTTTTTCGTTTCCATTCGTGACATTTGAAATTCATGTGAAACATATTGTTCGAAAAAATTTTCATCAATTTTTTCATTATCGAATGTCGTCGAGTTAAGTGGATGATCATCATTCGAATGTTGAAATTTTAAACTTGTCGAACTATTTGCATTCGTTCTTGATTGGATCAAGGATCGTTTCGTTCCAAAATTTCGATTGAAAATACCCGTCATCAATCGAATTGAATTCATTTTGTTTACCGAAAACAAAAATTTCGAATAAATTCTTCAACAAAATTCTTGGTGCTGCAGCATGATCATCATCGTTGCACGTTATCGTTGAATGGACCAACACACGTGTTCGTGATCACGGAAAAATCTTTGGATTTTTACGAAATATCATCAAAATGGCAACGAAAAATCGAAATAAACGACAATCGAATTCGAATCGAACCGAAGAAAAAAAGAATCCTTTAAAACGACAAAAATTACATAAAGCTTATTATTCAGCTGCAAATGTTTTATGGCAATTGAATGAAAAATCTGGTTCATTAAATAGTTTGATGAATCGTTTTACCGGCGATAAAGTAAATGTTTTTTTTTTTTTTTTTTTTTTGATTATTTTTCTCAATAAATTAATTCATTTTTTATTTAAAAAACCAATATATAGTGTATAAAAATGATCTATGCATTAGCCGTTAAAGTGTTAAAAAATCATAATATAATCGAACAGATTCAATCAAAATTACCAGATTTCGATTCGAACACAATGAATTCATTTCTGATTGAAATTCTTATTGCTGAACTTTTGTTTGGTGAAAAAAGTTTTCTAAAATATCGTCGTAAAGATGAAGTAAAATATGTGATTGAAAATCGACAAAAAATTATTGAACAATATGCAAAAGGTTTGTTTGTTTTTGTTTTTTAACCAGAAAAAAATGCTAAATAAAAAATCCATTGTTTTCTAGTGAAAAATATTGAGAATGAAACTTCGAATGATCCATGGATAAGATATATTCGAATAAATTATCTAAAAAATTCCAAAACAGAATTAATGAAAAAACTTGAACAACTTGAATTCAAACAAAGATTGTATTCGAAACATGATATTCAATTTGATCAATTTAAAACAATTGCATTATCATTAGCTATTGATGAATATTTGATTGATTATCATTTCGAAGATGTATTTGTATTCAATGATGAATCGACCAAAAAATTAACCCCGTTATATGAAGATGGATCGATTGCAATGCAAGATAAGGTTTGTATTCCGGTTGTATGATGGTAAATTATTTCCCCTCTAACGATAATCTTTTAATTATAGTCAAGTCTTTTGGCAATCGAAGCAATGAACCTCGAGGAAAATATGATCATAATGGATGCATGTGCAGCACCAGGAATGAAAACATCGGCCATTGCATCACGTTTAAATAATTCATGTACAATTTATGCAAATGATAAAGATAAAAAACGTTTTAATGATATGAAAATATTATTAAAACGTAATGGTGTACGATTTAAATCTTCTACAGAAGATTTTACACAAATTGATCCGACAAAATATTCAAATCTTGATTGTTTATTACTTGATCCATCTTGTTCGGGTAGTGGTATTAATCGAAGACTTGAATATACTCATCAGAATCATGGTGATCAATCAACGGAAGAAAATTTAAATATTAAAAAAAGATGTGAAAATTTAGCAAAATTTCAATTAGCTATTCTACAATCGGCTATTGCTTTCCAGGCTAAACGTATTGTTTATTGTACATGTTCCAAATATCAAATTGAAAATGAAGATGTTATCGAGAAATTATTTGAAATGAATTTAGATCTGAAAAATCAATATGAAATTATTGATCCAATGCCTGAATGGCCTTTAAGAGGACAAGGTGATTATTCATTTTCATTAAAATGTTTACGTGCCGATTATGAAACGACAATGACAAATGGATTTTTTTGTTGTGTTTTACAACGTTTACAACAACAACAACAACAACCATCGAATTCAGATCAATCAAATGATGATGATAATAAAGCAGAGAATATCGATAATCATCACGATGATGATGATGATGATGAAATGGAATCAAAGAAACCGAAAAAGAAAAAGCTAAAAAAGAGAAAATCAATGGCAAATGATTTCATAATCACTTAGTCGAATTATACGATACTGTTGTTGTTGATGATGATTACTCGATTGATTTGCAATTTGAAAACAGAAAAACAAATGACATGTTTTGATTTCGACTATTTTGACTAGTGGAAAACGACGACGACAAACATTCGGGTTATTTATTGCCGAGTTAATTCGATGATGATGATTGTTAATTCGGAAAACAAGCAAAAACAAAAAATTTAAAATCTTGACGAATTTTGTTTCCAAAAATAATCTAAAAAACACCATTATGTTCGGTGTGTGAGTGATGTAACCTTGTTTTGAATGTATTTTTTCTTTTCTTTGATTTCTTTGATTGAAACGACAACGATGATGATTTTTTTACATTCATAATTGTTGCATTTGTATGTAATAAATATATAACAATTGTCATTAAAAGCCAAAATTGAGTAAAGTAGCAGTAAAATTCATATAGCGGTATATTCGGTATTTGTCAATGATGATTGTCTATGGATCCAAGGATTTTGGATTTTTTCTTATATTTCAATATTCTTGATTGCTTGCTTCGATGTTGAATTTAAAAAGAAAAATCAGACGTTTTTTTTCACTTAAAAATGACAAGACAAAACAAGAGAGGATAAGGATGGATGAAATACTTTTTTAATTGAAATTGTGAAGGTGAGGCCTCGTCGTCGTCGTCGTCGTTGTGACAAAACAAATTGTATGATGATATGACGGTGGTGGTATTTGTAATAATAATGATAATAATGGATGATGAAAACAACGACTTGATGACAAAAAAAAAGGAAAACGATAAATTCCCATATGACAAGAAGTAATCATTTAACATTTTGCAAAAATTTCGCTACAACCAAAGTGATCTTAACGAGTGAATTTTTCTTCAAAAAAAAAATCGGTGATCATTATTTTCGAAAGAAAAACCAAAAAAATTTGATTTTTGATTTTCAACAACAACAACAAAATCCTGATCTGGACGGAAATGGAATCAATGATGACGACTTGAAATGTTTTCAATAAATCAAAACATTGTAAACGTATGTTTTCCATTTTGATTTTTTGATTTTTCGTTTTTTTTTCAATCATTGCCGATCCTGTGTGTAATAAATTCGGGATAATTTTACTTTTTTTTTGAAAGATGATCCTATAGATGTAGAAAAAAAAGAATCATTTCTATTAATAATGAGCAAAATGATAATAAAAAAAATACAAACAGAAAAAAAACCGGGTGACAGTTTTTCTTCGAATGTTCTTCTTTTTTTCTCTTCAGTTTTGGTTGATGACGACACAAACGGTGATTACGATGGTGGTGGTGGTGGTGGTGGTATTTTAATTCAAAATGACTTTATTTTAACTTAAAAAAAACAGAATTGAAAAACAAAAAATGAAAAAAAGAAAACAAAACAAAAACAAAAAAAAAAAATGAAAAATTCTTTGCCGGAATTTCTTTTCTTTCAAATCGAATTTGTTCGTTTGTTGTGAATGGTTGTCACATTTCATTTCGAATATCATAAATTCATCATACTGTTGTTTGTGAATGATCAAAAAACTAATTTCGAATGTTTCGGTTGTAAAGGTGTTCGATTCTTTTATTTTCTTCTTCTTTTCTTTTTTTTGACATTTACGATTTCATGATAATTTCCATCAAAAATCTTTTATAATTGCTTTTTCCCCAGTGAAAATGATTGTTTCCGTTTGTTGTTTGATTGTTTTTGATCGAATTGATAAAATTAACCCGTTTAATTCTTTTTCATTTTTTTCATTCAGATTTTTATCATTCAAAATCTAAACAAAATTATATACCAATCAAATTAGATTGATAATAAGGTAGTGTTTTGTTTTTCCTGATGTTTGTTTGATTCTAATCATGCCAAAAACAAAACAACAAACTCAAGTAATTTTATCTGCTTTAAAATTTAACTTTTGCAACCTCTTCAAATTTCATTCGAATCGTGAAACAAACAAACAAACAAAATTATTAGATTGGAACCAAAAACGAATCAAAAAATTCTTAATATGGAATCATCATCATTCTCAAATTCCACAACTAACTTTATTTAACCAATTTTTTTAGTTTAAAATGAAAATAATTTTCTTTTCTTTTCTTTTCTTTTTCAGGCAAAATGTTTATTTTTTCTCATATAGGAAAAAATCCAACAAAACAAGAACATTCTGATCATCATCTTACTGCCATTCTACTACCGCTATCACCACCACCACTACCATCATTATGATTATTAAGATCATCATTTGAAATACAAGAATTTATCCAAAAAAGAATATAGATCATCATCATCATCAACAACATCGACAACATTGGCATACGACCAAAATGTGTGAAATTTTTCAATCAAACAAAATCTATCAACCAGTTGAATTTGTTTGTTTGTTTTTTGTGTGTTTGTGTGTGGGTGATTCTTATTCTTATTCTATAAGTGTTTGTGTTCTACGTTCTATTTCTATCACTGCTGCTGCTGTTGTTGATTCTTGAGCCTCTTCGTTTCGATTCGATTCTATATCCACCCCACCACCACCACTACTACCACCACTGTTATAATCGTAATCATCATCATCAAAAAAAAATCATTGCAATCTTTTGATGTAAAAATTCTGTTGGATGATCTTTTTATAAAAATTTCGTCTTTTTGTTGTTGTTGTTTTCGTTCAAAAGTGTCGATCACACACACCATCGACATAATCTTTTTCGTCGCAATGAAAGTATTAAAAAAAAACAACGACAACGACATAGAATTTCCGAATAAAAAAAAATTATTTTTAAACATCATCAGGTTCAACCATCACAAGTGTGTGTTGCCAATGTCTTTCTAATCAAATTTCGATCTAAATTCTAAATTTCATTCTAACATCATCATTATTATTCAATGTGAATTTTGAAGAAAAAAACAAGACATTTTAAAACGAAGAATTGTCGTCGTCGTCGTCTTTATTTCATTTTATTTCTTCTGATATTTCACCATCATCATCAAGATTATTGTCGTCATGATTCGTATGCAAGAAATAAAAATAAAGACGACATAATTATAATGATGATGCACATATGTTGAATACAAGCATCTTTAGTGTCCTCAAAACCAAAAAATTTTATCATTCATTTATTTCTTATATTCCGTATTTGTAAATTGAATAATTTTTTTTGTTGTTTGTGTGTGTTTGTATTTCATTTTGGGTATTGCATTTGTATAATTTTTTATTATTATTTAAATTTAAAGTTTTTGGGTCATCCTTATTATTGAATTTCTTGAAGATATTAATTTTTTTTTCAAATCAAAAGAAGAAAAAGAAGAACAAAAATGTCTGGAGCTTGGAGTCAATTAGAACAGCTCCTAACCTGTGCAATTTGTTTGGATCGTTTTCGTAATCCAAAATTATTACCATGTCAACATACATTTTGTGGCGAACCTTGTATGGAAGGTTTAGTCGATTATGCACGAAGGCAGATAAAATGTCCAGAATGTCGTGCCGAACATCGCATTCCATACAATGGTGTACAATCATTTCCGAATAATGTTACATTAACAAGATTTTTAGATCTACATCGTAGTATAACCGGTGAAGAACCCGAACCATTACCATCACAAATGGATCGTTGTGGTGTTTGTGGTGAAAAATCTCATTGTATGTTATGTGCACATTGTTCGAAAAAAGTTTGTGATGAATGTCATCAAGCACATTTGGATATATTACGTAGAGAAATTAATCGTATTAATAGTCAAATAAGACGTGGTTTGGATAAACTAAATGAACATGTTGAACAATCGGATAAAGGTAATGAAAAATTATTAACAATAACAACACAAATACGTGATGAAATTACTGAATCAGTACGACGATTAATTAAAGATTTAAAAGATCGTGAAACAAAATTATTAGAAGAATTGGATGAATTTTTAATTAATGAAACAAAAAATTGTGTAAAACTTAAAGAAGATTTTGAAATTGAATTAGCAACAATAACAAGTAATAGTGATATGGCTGATGAAAATATTATCGATACATATGAATGGACTGATAATGAATTAATGGAATTTAAAGATATTTTTATGAAAACATTAGATTTTCTAAGAAATTTAGATACAGATTCAATGGATTATTCAAGAAAAATTAAATATATACAAAAAGTTGATCTTGATAATATTAGACGTAATGTTTCGGATTTTGGTGAAATACGTATCCAACAACCATTATCATCATCATCATCATCAACAACAGGAAATTATTTATCACCATTATCACCAGCTGATAGTATGAGTAATTTATCATTACCACAAAGTTCATTGATGAGAAGTCAAAGTGATCATCGTTTAGCTCAATTTGGTAATCCATCATCACCATCATCAACAACAAGAACATCAACACAAAGATCAGATCAATTACAACGTAGTTATTTAGATATAACTGGTGGATCAAATAAATATGGTGGAGGTAGTGATTCTGAACGTGAACGTTGTACAAGTCCAACAAGTGGTCGTCGTATTGAAGGTTCAGTAAGATTTGGTTCAGTACATGAACGTAGTTCAACTGCACGTAATAATAATGATTTTGGTTATACACGTGGTTGGCAAAGACCCGGTGATCAAGATTATGAACCATCAAATTCGGCAAATTTTCGTTCACGTTTTATGCGTGAAAGAATAAGAGAACGTACTGGTGGTATTGGTGATGATCATAATTTAGATGATCATGATTCATCGGATATATTATCTGGACATCGTGTACGATTTCAAGAAGAATCATCATCAACAACATCGACAACAGCAACAGCAGCAACTAAATCAAAATTATTTGATACAGAAGAAATGATCAATATGCGTACACCATTAAGTGGTTTGATAAAATTATTGGATTCACCACATCTAATGGAACGTTTACATCAAAATGAAATAAAAGCTAAACAAAAAGCTGCCGAACAAAAAGAAAATGAAACATCATCATCATCAACAGCAAATAATATCACACCGGTAATATCAAATCCTATAACGCCAACACCAACACCAGTACATAGACCTGCTACAAGACAAATGAGTGAAGATGAAATTGAAAAACAAAAGAAACAAAATCAAGCTGCATTTACACAACAACAACAACCGATAATAACAACTGCTAATAATATGACGACGACGACAACAACAACAACTACCACAACTAATCGTTCACCATTATTATCGGATTCAAATAACAATTCATCAAATGTAACAACATCGTTACAAAATCGTCGAATTCAATCATTACAACAAGAAGATAAACGATCACCATCAATTTCGGATGATAATTCGGATATAGATTTATTAAATTATGATGATGATGATGATAATAATAATAATGTGACCAAAACTACAAAGTCGACGACAATGACAACAGCAACAAGACCATCAACAACAACAACAAATAGTACAGTACGTCGTCGTATTTATGCATCATCCGGTAGCGGTGGCAGTGGTAATCAATCAACAAATAATTTTTCAAAAAGTATTGAATATCCAGGAGAATCATCAACAACAACAGCTCGTAATAAATATTCACCATCATCATATGCGGGAAACATTAATAATAATAATAATAATAACAGGCAAGTATCAAATTCTTCTATGAATTTCTTACCGAACAGAACATTGTCTTCCACATCTTCAACATCATTATCATCATTATTACCATCATCATCATCAGCGATAAAAAGAAATGCATTAGTACCAGGAGAGGATTTAATGACTGGTTGTGTACAGCCATCATCAATTAGTCCATCGAAATTAATATCAACTGATTCATCATCATCATCATCATCATCAGCACCTGCATCGATAAATTCATCAAAAAGCTCAACACCATTTAGTAAAAGTTCAACAATAAAATCTTCGAATAAGAACATTCGATCATCGTCATCATCATCATCATCATCAAATAAAAAAAGAATTCATGGTGGAAGTAATAGTGGTGGTGGTGGTGGTAGTAGTAGTAATTTTGGCGGAAATATCAACAGCAGCAACATCGGCATCATTAGTGATGATGATGATGATGATTATGATTATAATAATAATCCATTATCATCATCAAAAGCATCTAATTATAATAGACATAATAGTGATATTAATAATAATAATAATAATAATAAGGTACCGATTTATAATAATAAATTATCATCAACAACATCAGCTTCATTATTCAATGTTGCTTCTCCATCATTATCATCATCATCATCATCATCATCAACAACAGCAACAACAACACCGAAATCACGATATCAAATGAATTTGGCTTCAAACGGTAGTTCATCAATTAATCATGCATCATCATCATCATCATTACCGTTTAATCAATTTATTGGTAGTGGTGGGGGTGGTAGTAATGGTGGAAATACCTATACATCAACAATGCCATCAACAAATTGGCGTGATTATCAGATGACAAATACAAACAACAATAATAATAGTACGTTACCAACATCGAATACAACTGGAATGATGATTGATATGGCGGCAAATAATTCGATTCCAGCATCTTCAAATTCGAGTATTGAAAAACAACAACAACAACATACTGATGATGATGATGATGATAAATCTTCATCAAATAATAATGACCATAATAATCAAATGCAATTGCTTAATAGTAGCAGCCACCAAAATCCTTTCATCATCACCTTCAAACAATCATCTAACCTTCCTTTGCAATTGCTACAAATCCAAATAAACAATAATGATAGTAATGATAATTTTAATGCAGATGAGAATAATAATAATATTTTATCCAATCAATACAATATGATAGATATTCCAATTCGTAAACGAATTCGTATTTAAAAAAAAAGAAAACAGTAATGAGATAATCCCAAAATTTGCAAAATATTAATGATGATGATGATGATGATAATATTTGTAAGTAATGTTTGATTGAACAACTAAATTCAATTATGAAAAGTTGGTTGTTAATCAAAAAAAAAATTGATAACATCATCATTATCAAAAGGCTTTTCTTTCACGATGATAATTTTGCGCTTTATGATGATTATTTTTTTTGGTGTCCAAATACACACAAAAACACAAATTTTTTTGTTGTTGTTGAAAATAATTATCCATATTAGTTATCCAATATGATCTCACTAACAAAAGTTTTTTTTTTGTTTTTTTTCTCTTCTTTTTTTCTGTTTTTCTTCAATCAAAATGATTTTATTCATTCAATGAATCAGGTCTATATTCACGACGACTAGGCCGTCCATATCGATAACAGATCATACTACCATCACCACCACCAATAATAACAAAATCATAAACAATATTGATGATTTAGATCAAAATTATGTTCCATCATCATCTTCAATCTACAACCACCACCAACAACAACCATACCGCCAATCATATAATCATTATTCAATACCATCATCAACAATTCATGAAACATCAAACATACAACCAAGAAATCTATCACCAATATTATCATCGAATGAACAAGCATCATCCAATGGTTCTGAAGCTAATTCTACACAGCCATCACCAATACAATCACCAACACCAATATTAAATAACATCAATGATAATAAACCTACCAGTCCAGAATCTGAACCAACTGAAGAAGAAGAAGAAGATGAAGAAGAAGTTTATGATAATGAATCTTCAGCAAAAACTTCACCATCTGAATCTCGTCAACCATCACCATCATTATTATCGGCTACAACATCATCGATTATTTTCAAACCATCATCATCATCATCATCACAATCAAATGATAATGTTGAAATTATTTCAAAAAAAGGTAATGTTACAATAATGCGAAGAAAAAGACAAACGATAAAAGATTCAAGCGATGATGATGATGATGATAAAGAAGAACCCGAGGAAGATGCGGAAGAAGAAAATGTTCAGAAAGATGTTGATGATGATAATAATCGTCCACGATTATATCGTGTTAATAGTAGTGAAAATAGATTTAATGGTGAATTAGCTATACCGAATCAATCGAATTGGCTTCGACCAAGTATTGAAAGAGAATTTTTTTCGCCTATTAAAAACAATACCGATAATCAACAAGAAGAAAATGATGATAAAGTAGAACAAAAAGATGTTGATGATGAAGATGATGATGATGATGATGAAGAATATGAATATGTTGATGAAGATGAAGATGAAGAAGAAGAAAATGATAATGAAATTATTTATCTACCTGGTCAACAGAAAAATTCAAGCGAAAAAAGCGAAAAAAGTGTTGAAGAAGAAGATGAAGAACAACAGCAAGAAATAGAAAATCATAGTGATGACGATAATGATGATGATGAACAGATGAAAAGTGCAGCTGAAATTGATTTAATCAAACAACGTGAACAAAGTAGTTCAAATGATGATCTTTTAGAATTTATCGATGCTAATAATGGTGATATTGATGATGATGATGATGATGATGATGATGATGATGATGATAATGAAAAATCCGAAGATGAAGAAATCGATGATAATGATGATGAAGAAACTGAAGAAAATGATGATAATGATGATGATGAGGAAGAAATGGTTGATGCTACTGAAACTACCTATCCATTATATTCAAATTCAAATACAATTCATAAGACAAAAATTGAAAATCATTGAATCTAATCATTTTTGCAAGAATAATAATCATCATCATTACATTACACAAACACACACATATCGTTATCATCATATATAACTAATCTAATCTAATTTAATTTAATTGATTTAATTGTTTTTGTTTTATTATTTTTTTTAATTTGGTCGTTTCTTTTTGATCTCTAATCAAATTTTTTAATATAATATGAAATCAATCAACAAACAGCATTCATCATACACAGGCTCAAATTTCATCATCATCATCATCATTATTAAATAATAATAATAATAATACCTATGCTCATTATCGTTCTAATCGTAAAATATCAAGAGATGAAGATGATTTAACACCGACAACAACAACAACAACAACAACATCATATTCTAGTCCATTAAGTCGTCGTAATAGTGTAAATCGTCGAAATTATCATTATAATGATGATGTAATACCAAATAATACAAATGAATCGGAAACTTATCGTCGATCAAGTATTCATCATCAACCAGTGAATGATCGTTATGGTGGTGGTTCATCATCTACATCAAGTAGCTATCTACGAAATCGTTTAGCTAAAAGTAAAAGTTCACATGCAGTTGGTAAGTTTTAATTGAAAAATTGATATAGGCAAAACATTATTATTTTTTTGTTAATATTGAATTTTATTATTTTATCATAGCTTATGATGATAGTGATGAAGAAAGTAATAATAGTGGTATTGGAAATCCATTATCACCATCGGCAAGTGCTATTGGTGGTTTTAAAAGTCGTTTTATGAATTATGGATCATCCAATAATAATAATAACAGCAATTTGGAAACTAATTCTGATCGTTTGACTTCGGCAAGACGTACTTCAAGATCTGGTTATACATATCGAACCAGAGAACCTAGTCCAGAAGAAGAAAGTGCTGGTAAATCCTGTGAATTTTTTTTTATTAAAATGGAAAATTTATTATTTTTTTTTTAATAGGTTCAGTTACACAATATTTAATAAATAAATATGGTACAAGAAATAATCGTCCATCAGTATTAAGTAAAAGTAAAAGTTCACATGCTATATTTGGTAGAAGTTTATCAAGTTCGGATGAAGATTTACCGGCTAATGTTACTACGACAAAATATCGTCGTGATTCTTCATCGACAACAGATTATACACCATATAAATCATCATCAATCGGTCTATCATATCCACGACAAATGTATCAACAGAAGAAACGTATGATGATGAAAATAGGTTCACGAGGAACAAATCCAAGCTGTTTTACATGGCCAAGAGGAGTGGCTTGTGGTCCGGATAATGGAATTGTTGTTGCCGATTCGTCTAATCATCGGGTCCAGGTTTTCGATTCGACTGGAAGATTTCAATTTGAATTCGGCTCATATGGTAGTGGTGAAGGTGAATTCGATTGTCTGGCTGGTGTAACTGTAAATCGTATTGGCCATTTTATCGTATCCGATCGTTATAATCATCGTGTTCAAGTTTTTGATGCAAGTGGTCGATTTTTACGAACATTCGGCAATGAAGGACGATCGGATGGAAAATTCAGTTATCCATGGGGTATAGCCACTGATGCACTTGGATTTATTTATGTTTGTGACAAAGAAAATCATCGGTAATTTCAATTTTTGAATTTATAATTAAAAAAATTAATTGCGAAGTAATAATGCTTTTTAAATTTTTTTCAGGATTCAAGTATTTCAATCTGATGGAACTTTTGTGGGTAAATTTGGATCGATTGGTAGTCGAGCTGGAATGTTGGAACATCCACATTATATTGCTGTCAGTAATACGAATCGAATCGTTGTCAGTGATAGTAATAATCATCGTATTCAAATCTTTGATATAAATGGACGATCTACTTCAACATTTGGAAGTGAAGGTACAATTTGATCATGATATTTGATGATGATCATGAAAGAAAAAATTCATAAAAATTCTATTCCAAAGGATCTGGTGATGGACAATTTAAATTTCCACGTGGTGTTGCTGTTGATGAAAATGGTTTTATAATTGTTGGCGATTCGGGTAATAATCGTATACAAATATTCAATCCGGATGGAACATTTCTTAAGGTATGTTTGTTATTCCATTTAAAAAATCAAATAATGATCATCAATTTTTATTTACAAATAATTTTCGATAAAGACTTTTGGTCAATGGGGTTCAGGTGAAGGAGAATTTAAAGGATTGGAAGGTGTTGCCATTTCTTCTACCGGTAATATTTTGGTTTGCGATCGTGAAAATCATCGAATTCAAGTGTTTTGAACATTATTTATCAATTTCATTTCATTGGCTTGTAATCATTTCTTCAACAGAACAACAAAAAAAAAACTTTAATTCAGCTGAGAACCAATTTATATGCTCATCATTCATATTTTTAGTTTTGAAGAAAAAAAATTCAAATAATCAAATGTGATATATGTGTGTATTTTTATGCATTTTGTGTGATCACATTTTAAACAAAAAGAAAAAAAATTGATTATAATTTACAAAAATTGAATTAAAAAAAAATACTGTCAAAAATCTAATAGTAAATAGCAGTCATAGGTTGTTGTTGATCCAGATAAGTTAGATTATACCATCCATATGGCCATTGATATTGTGAATATTGTTGTTGATAATCATTTTGTTGTTTTTGATGATGATGATGATGAAGATAATCACGTATTATTAATTGAATAATTAAAAATAATGCTAATACAATGGCCACAAGAACAATAAATATGAATACTAAACGGCTAATACAACGAAATGATTTATAATAATCATTATCATTATTTGTTTGGATTTTCTTTTCATCATTATTTTTATGGTTGTTGGTAACAACATTATCTTCGATGCCTAAAAATGTAGAATCATTCATTAACATTAATTTATCGGCCAAATATGAATTATCATCATCATCATCATCAGTATTGGATTTATAAATATTCAGACTACTTTGTTGTTTGTTATCGATAGAATCACCATCGTCATCATGATGGTAATGATCATCATTGAAATTTTTATTTCGAATCGAATAAGTAGCATAATTTGATGATGGTAAACTATTTGAAAAACTAATCATTGATGAATGATTTTGATGATTCGATAAACTATTAGTAGTATTATTCAATAAATGTGATTTAATATCGGTTGAATGTAAATTTATTGTCGATAAATTTAATCGATATAATTCTTTTTTATCATCATTTGTCAATGATGATGATAATGATTGAATCGTATAATTACTTGAATAATTATCATTAGTTGATAAATCTAATGGACTATTTGAATCTATTGTTTCCGAATAAATGGTCGATATATCATCATTCATCATAATGATCATTTCATTGGATTCTTTTTCGGATGTTTTAAGTGGTAAATGTGGTGGTGGTGGTGGTGGTGCTGGTCTTCGTATAATAATCGGTTTCATTACACCATGTAAATATGATGTATCAAAATATTGAAATGATGATGATTCAGATAGATTAACATTATCATTGGATAAATTTAGATCAGTATGATAAGTTATTCGTGATATATTGGTATCGGATGTTTGATTTAATTTAAATTTTCGATCATTATTATCAATGATCAAATCAGCATTATTCATTGATTGAACCAGTAAATTCTGGAAAGAAATTTGATTGAAAAGAGATTTCTTAAACTACAATTTTAATCATCAACTTACGTTTGATTGAAATCTTTTTCGATGTTCATCTCGTAATGGAAAAATATATTCATACATTTTTCGTGTTTATTTAGATCAAAAGATTGATTGATTGATGACTAAAAAAAATAAAATAAAAACAAAAACAAAATAATTTGAGTAATGAAACCAGACATTACATTCTATTTACAAACATGGGTTTTTATAGCTTTCTCAAACACACAAACCATACATATTATCCATTTGCCAATGATTAAATGTTATCATCTTTTCTTATTTTTTGATTTAAGAAAATTTTCATTCAGTAATTAAAAGTGACTAATCAAATCAGATCATTTGGTAACTATGGCTTTTTGACTAATGCGGACATTTAAAAAAACAAAAACAAAACATTTATTTACAAAGAGAAATTTCATAATATAATCAATTAAAAATACAAAAATTCAATCATTATTTTGGCTGAAATTATTTTTTGAACGAGAAAATAATGAACGAAAATGTTTGAATGTTTTTGGAAAAAGAAAATTTTCCATTTTTCTTGAATCAACAACACCGACATCGATTGGATTCGAACGATTCTTTTTTTTGGATTGTTGTTTTGATTTTTGAAAAAAATTCTGATTCCATTTACGTATTAATCGTTCTTTTAAATTCATCAATGTAAATGGTAAAAATTTATCCATTTTAGATTTTGGTTTCATTGATAATGATGATGATGATGATGATTCTCGTTCTTTAATCGAATGTTGTAATGATAATGGTTGTTGATAAACGATCGGTGACGATATTCCATTGTATGTTGATGATGATGATGATGATAATGAACCATAATGGTTATTATTATCATCAACATCAACAACATTATTACCGGATGTAATTCCGAAAAAATCATAATCATTCAAAAACACTGATGATGATGATGATGATGATGATGATGATGATGATGGTTTTCGATGAAGAAAATAATTTTCTGTCGATATATTTGTCGGTACGATCGGTCGAATACGATTAATCAATGTTTTTGTTGTTGCAGCCGCCGCCGACGTCGTTGATTTTTCCGATTGTATTGGTTTGATTTGATTAATGATGTATTTATTGTTGTTGTTGTTGTTGAGATTTGCTGATGACATATTGTATTTTTTAATAATCAATGGACGAAAAGTTGTTGTTGTTGTTGTTGTCGTGGTCATTCGATCATTATTATTATTATTATTATCATAAAAACTATATTTATTGAATGAATAATCCGGTAAATCATCATTATCACCATTAGTTTGATATTTTCCATTGACAATTGATGATTGTTGTTGTTGTTGTTGCAGTTGTTGTCGTCGATGATTATACCATTTTGGTTTATCAATTTGCATGTTCATTGTTAATGGTGGTGATCTTTTGATTGAATGATCATCCATTATCGTCGTTGATGATGATGATGATGATTTCTTTCGATATTTCAACAACGATGATGATTTCGGTGATGGTGGTGACAATGATGGCGGTGGAGGTGGTGATAATTTTGTTTGATTTTTTGTTGTTGTTGTAATGAAATTTTTTGATTCATTTTTTAGTTCCGCATTCATTGTACCATTAACATTATAAAGTATTTGATTAATAAAAAAGAATTTTGTTGAATTTTGACAAATTTCATTCGAATCATTTTCAAAATTATTATTTTCACATGTTAATTCTTTTTGATTAAATTGTGAACTACCTGGACAATTAAATGTAAATTGACGTTGTTCTTGTTTACAATAATGAAATGTTCGACAATTTAAATCAATATCAGCATAATAACCTTCGGATCGATTTGAACAATCAAAATGTATTGTTGATAGAAATTTATTCAATGATTTTGTTGAACGAAATTTTGTATTGATTAGATTTGATTTTGGTTTGAAAATTTGATTCGATGATGAAATTTTATTCATTTCGAATGATTTTCGCGAAAATACATTCGAATTTAATGAATCTGAATATGAATTGGTTTTTTCAAGAATTGATGGTGCCTAAAAACCCAAAAAACAACAACAACAAAAGATTTGCTCAAAACAGAATTTTTCAAAAACAAAACAAAACCGGAAAACATACCTTTGATAAAAGACGATCGAATGAAATAATTTTATAACGATTATTATTATTATCAATACTATTTTGACTTGATGAGGTTGATAATGTACAAATAGAACAAATGATAATGATAATTAATTTGTTCGATAAAATCATTCGAATTGAAGACATTTTTGTTATTTATTCAATAACATTTTTTTTCTTCTTCTAAAAATTACAAAATTTGAAATTTTTACATTTTTTTTTATTCGCAGATTATTTATCGACTAAAACGGATATTGTCTAAATACAATGTGATGCATTGTGATGTTGTTGTTTTGAAAGAAATCCGGGTAATTCACTTGTCGAGAAAAAAAATGACTGTAAATGAAAATGATTTTTTTTTGTGTGTGAAGATTTTCAAACAACGAACAACGACAAACAAGTAAGTAAAAGGAAAATGGCAAAACTATTTCGTTTCTGTTTTTTTTTCTTGGATTTTAGAAAGCCGAAAAAAGAGAGAAACATAAAGAAAGAAAATCATTCAAAAAACGGTTGATGACCATTTCAATACCTATTTATCAACAACCAAGAAGAAAGAATTGCCATTTTAATTTTAATTTTAATCAATCTCTTTTTGATTATAATTATCGTCGTCGTCATTCGCAAATCATTCGATTAATCATTAAAACTTATCATCATCATCATAGACTTCCTATTGTCTCTATCAAGATTAGAATAAAGAAGATGAACGAAAAAAAAGAATAAATCAAAATTCATTGTTTTTTTTTCATATGTGAAGACACCTAACATAAAAAAACAACAATGAATCAGTTCAAGAGTTGTTGTTGTTTTTTGTTTCGGGTAGAAAAGAAAAAAAATTATGAAAAATAACCGTTTTTTTTGATAAACAACAAACAACGACCAATGATTATCATCATCATTGTCCTCCCCCCACTGTTCATTCTCATCAAATCATCACGGTTCGTTGATGATTTGATCAGGTAAAATAGTCACGGTATTAGGTATCATCATCATATAGTCATAATTGACGATCAACAGTTATGTCTTTGTCGTTGTTTCGGTTGTTGGTTGAATGATTATGCAAAAAGTATAACGACGAAAAATATTCAAAACAAAAAAAATTTAGTTTCGGTCACGATGTCCAATCACACACACACAATGACCAACCATTCTTTTGATTGATTTTTTTGTTGTTGAAAATTGAAAGATTCGATTTCAACAAAAATTTTTGGATTTCAAAGCCAAAAATAGAATGATTTTTAATTTTCATTTCTTTTTCTTTTTCTTTCCTTTTTCCCAATAGAAATCCCAATTGGAATATCGTTTTGGTTTGGTTTGGTTTGGTTGAATAAATAAAATCAAGTCAAGATAATTGGACGAAAAGAAATTTATATAATAAAAAAAAAAATGCCAACATTTGTGTTTTGACCAAAAAAAAAAAAAGTAAATCAAGTCATTCCAAGCCGAAATGTCAGAAAATTGACAATCACTGAATCGAAACAAAATGCAAAAAAAAAAAAAATAAAGACGACTATCCATGGATACCCTGAATTAAGATGGTTTCTTCATCGAAGATATTTCAAATCAGGAAAACAAAACAAAAAAAAAAATCTGACCGATTAACCGAAAAACCAAAAAAAAAAGAATCAAGTTGATTTCGAATGAACAAACATCGATTCGTTCGAAATACACATGCGTATTTCACAAATGTGATTTTTCGCACCTTTATTTTCAATGTTTGGAGGTAAGTTCATTTTATTTAAATTTAACTAAACTAAATTTATTTTTTAAAATTAGTAAAATGAAAAATATGGAAAATCAAATATATCGTGTTTGTTTGAAAATCAAAAGGAAATCTAAAAAAAAAGAAAAAGAAAAACAATCAACAAAATAATATGAACATTGTGTTTTGAATCATCAAATACATGTGTAGATCCTATTTGATATTTTAAACATCGTTGAAATTAATAAAATGATTTTTTTTTCATTGTTGAATAACGATTATTATTATTATTATTATGATATTTCGATGAAGAACGATTATTATTCATTTGCCAATGTTGTTGTTGTTGATGATGTTTTTTAAACATTTTTTGTTGTTGTTGTTGTTGTTTACTTGTTGAAATTATCGATAATTGTTCAGGTATTTGATTATTTGATTCACGTAAAATTTCAATCAATTGTCGGGCCAATAATGGATTTAAACGATTAGAAAAAAATGAATATGCAATACCTTTATTATCTTTTCTACCTGTACGACCAATACGATGTACATATGTTTCAATATCATCCGGAAAATCATAATTAATAACAATATTAACATCATCAATATCTAAACCACGTGCAGCAACATTTGTTGCACATAATAATTTTATCTGACCAATTTTAAAACCTTTTAATGTTGATTCACGTTGTCGTTGTGTCATATCACCATGTAATGATGATGATGATATACGTAAACGGCGATAAATTTGATTTGAAATACGATCACAATCAATTTTTCTATTACAAAATAATAATATTTTTTCATTTGAATGATTTTTTAGAATATTTTCCATCATTTCATAACGTTCATTCGAATCACAAACCAAAACATTTTGTTGAATATTATGATTGGCAACTAATTTTGTACCACCAATCGATATAAATGCATGTTCAGGTTTAAGATATTTATTTACAAATGATTTTACTTCATCTGGCCATGATGCTGAAAACATCATTGTTTGACGATGAAAACGATCAGGACATCGATTAATTAGATAGGATATTTGTGGTTCAAAACCCATATCCAGCATACGATCAGCTTCATCAATAACTAGATAATTTATTTCACTTAAATCAACATATCTAGCATCGATTAGATCTTTAAGTCTTCCGGGTGTTGAAACTAAAAATAATGGATTATTATTTTCCAAATAATCAATTTGTTTTCGACGATCATTACCACCATATAAACAAATTGATTTGAATATTTTAAATTGCCTGATAACATCGAATATTTGTACGGCTAGTTCACGTGTTGGTGCCAATATTAATACCTTAGGTTTTAATCGTTTTTCTAAATGTCCATTATCAGACCAATAATCACGATGAATTGGATAAAGTTGACAAAATGCAGGCAATAAATAGGCTAATGTTTTACCCGAACCAGTTTGTGCAATACCGATTAGATCAAGTTCGGAAAATAATATCGGTAATGATTGTGCCTGTATTGGTGTTGGTTTTTCATAACCAAATTTTGCCATAATTTCACGAATTTTATCCGGCATATCCAATTCATCAAAATCGAAAATATTTCTTCCATCTTTAACATTTTCAACAAATACTTGATGTTCAGAACGAAATTGTTGAATTGCATCATCTAATGATGATGATTCATTCGATTCAATCAGTGTTGATTGATTATTGTAGCATTGTATTCGTTCAGTAATTGTTGGAGAAATAATGCTCGAATTTTTTTCATTTGTTGTTGTTGCTGTTTTCGATAAACAAATCGATGGCCAATATCGTTTATGATAAAACGTTTGAATTGGACAAATATTCAATGTTCCATTAAATAATTCCAATAGATTTCGATTTCTTTGTGTTAATTGAATAGATTTTCGTAATAATAAACGATAATTCATTTTTGTTTGAAGATTTTATCATCAAAAAAAATTTAATGAATGAAAATGGGTGAAAGAAAGAAACCACGAGGAGACGAAAACTTTATGAGAAATCGAAACTTTTCACCACAAAAAAAAATGTTTACGGAAAATAAGTTTTGGTGGAAAAAAAATGATTCGATAATAATTTTCGAAACGCGCTTTGTTTGTTTTGTTTTGTTTTTCAAACTGACATTTTTGATGATAATCATTCTTGTCAATCATGGATAATCGACTTACCGTATCATCTTTTTCTTCATTATTAATTTTTAATGATTTATATGATTTAAAACGTGATAGTCTTTATCTGGAAACCGATATCAAAATTGATGATGAAATAAAAAATTTAAAATTATTACCATCAGATTGTCATATTGTACGAACACCACATGTTATAATTTTACGATTATTACATATATTTGGTCCATTTCAAAATAATACTAATGATGGTAAAGATTTAATTCTAATTGCACAATGTGAATGTCAACCACAAATAAACGTATTGATTTGTATTAAAAATTTTGATGATCATCATGATGATGAACAACAACAAATTGATGTTTCATTCGAACAATTAAATCATTTATTTACATTGAAAAATTTTCTAACAATTGCATGTAAAAATAATCTTTCAATTTCATTTGTTGATTCAAGTAAGTCGAATTTGATTAATGGAAAATTTAATTAATTCAATTCATTTTTTTTTGACAGGTGAAATAAATTGTCAAATTTTATCGAATACATTGAATGAAATTGTTATAATTGTATCGAAAAAATTTCATTCAAATTTAATATTTCATGAAAATTGTGAAATAAATGATATAATTCATTTGGAAAGATTATCATATCAAAGTAAAAATGCTATGGATTTAACTATTGTTTCACGTAATAGTAACAATGATAACGATAACGACAACGAAAGAGAAATGAATGAATCAATGGAAATATTACCATCACATTTACCAAGTGATGATGATATGGATACACCAATTGTAAATGGTAAAATTATGGATATTTATGCTAATACACAATCAACTGAAGCAAATTTTTCAAATACTCAATCAACATCCAATGGTAATCATGATGATCATTCGGATGAATTAATGATATTGGAAACTGAATTGGATGATGATTTTATTGGACCAAATAATAATAATGAAATTGAGAAAAAAATACAAACAATAATCAAAGAAATTGGTAAAGAATTAATGGAAAAATTCAATTTAAGTCGTTTAATACGAACAAATTTTAAAAATGATTTAATCGAAGATGATAAACCGATTGAATTAACATTATTATCACAATTACAATATCCAATAAATTCGGTTCAATCATATCGATTTGTAAATATTGTTGGTATTGTTAAACGTTATGATAATAATATTTTATTGATTTATGATGAAACAAAGGATGATTTTGAAATACGAACTGAAAATCGTGGAATTGATTATTATAAGACATCAACGACGGCGACAACTGTCAATGGAAATGGTAATGGTAATAATAATAATAATGTTGCGATGAAAAAATATCCATCATTAAAAGCTGGTAATATTGTATGTATTCGACAACTTTGTTTAACACAAAATCATCGAAATATTTGTACCGATTCCGAACAAATTATTGCTATTGAAATTTATAATGAAAATGATCATTTTATAGTGAATGATAAACGAAAAATTTCCATCGAAGAATTTAAACAAATTATTCGATTATATTGTCATCAAATTAATGAATTAATTAGCTGTAAAGTTCATAATGCAAAAAATCTGGATAATCGACAATATTATTCGGGTAATTTAATTGGATTATGTGCAGCAAAATTTTCATCACAATTATCGGATAAATTATTTACCGATTTATATCTAATGATACCAACCAGAACAAAATATCCATCAACAATGATAATGAATATATCATCAATAGCCGAACAAATTGAAAATATGTCAATACGATCGAATCGAAATTATTATAAAGATGAATCATTTTTACAACATTTATTAAATAATAATCAAATAATTCATATTTCAGTATGGGGTAATCATCATCGAATATTATCATCAATTTTACCATTAGATATTGTTATATTGTATAATGTTTACATTAGAAATGATCGTAATGGTAATGGATTTTATTTTTATACATTAAGTGATGGTTTTGTTTATGGCCGTCGGTTAATTTCGATAAAAACAAATACATTAATTGATAATTATATACAACGATTATATCGAACATTTAAAGGAAAATTTTTAAAAAATCTTCGACAAAAACAAACAGATGAAATGGCTATTGAAATTGAATCGGATTTAGATTCATCAATTTTATTACGACTTGGTTCAAATGCAAAAGATTTGATTAAAAAAATGAAAAATGAAAAAAATAATGGAAAAATTTTCCGAAATGAACAACAACAAGAATTATGGAAATTTGCTTTTATTAAGAAAAATATATTCAATTATGTTAAAAATCATCGAACATTATTTGAATCATTAGTTAATGTTGATATTGCAAAGAAAATTGATAGTTTTGTTCAATTGATACAGCTATCATCATCATCATCATCATCGACATCGACGACATCAGATGTGAATAATGTTGATGAACAATCAAACGAAAATTTAGCGACAAATTTATATCGTATTTCGGCACGTTTAATTAATTATCAATTTAATGATAAAAATGGTATTGAATTTATAAATCTAGCACATTTACGACAAAATCAAATGAAAATTAATTGTCAATCAAAATCATGTGATTTTATAGCATCATTTAATTCATATTTTTTACCAAAAGCATATGATTATATGTCTTTATCAAATGATTCATGTAATAATGATAATGATGATGATGAAGATAAACAACAACAACAAAAACAAAAACAACGATTAATTTGTCAAAAATGTGGTGAAACATTATCAGCTTATTTATTTATTGAATTATATTTTGAAGATGATTATGGTAATCATTTAACAGCAATGTTATCATCGCCTGAAATTGAAAATCTAATTCATTGTACAAATCAACAATTGATTTGTTCGGATCCTGAAAGTACGGATATTTTAATGGCTTTACAATTTATATTGAAAACATTATGTCCTGTTCGTCAAATTGCAACGACAACAACAACAACCAAACCAGCAACAACAACAAATAATTCTCATCAAATGAATATAAATCCAAAATGTGATTGGATTATTGAATCAACCATTGTAAAATCTGATAATTTTAATTATGATGATTATTCAAATTTATATAATAGACATTTATTTGATTCAAATCAAAATGTTAATATGGATGAATTTTCCATATTTTATATTCGTTCAATTATGATTAATGATTGATTTTTTTTCAAAAAAATGTTTTTTTTCTTCAAGAAAATCATCATCGAAAATAGATTTCATAAAAAAAAATTTGATAATTTTTGTAAATAATTTTTTCTCTTCTCAATTGTATTAATCATCGTGTCCTATCAACAAACTTTTTGTTTGTTTGTATTTTTTTTTCTCAAAAATTTCTTGAAATAAAGAAACAAAAAATGATAATTTTCAGAAAATGAAAAATTCCTGGTAAGTTTGAATTTTTGAATTTGAATGAAATGAATCCAATGATTTTGTTCTGTACCTGAAAAAAAACAAAATCCAGGTATGTTTGTGTGTGTTTTGAGATTCTGGATTCTGGTGGTCACTACCACCACCACCACAACTACTATATTCTATTTTGATGGTGATAGTGGTGGTCAATCATTATCATTATCATTACTTTTTTTTTTTTTGGGTGCGACAATAAAATTAATTCAATAAAGGTAATAAAAGTGCCGGACCAGAATATTAACCAAACAATACGAAACGAAAAAAAAACCTGTGTTTTTTTTGCCATGATTTCGACCTGGCAAAATGATTCGTGGGGGTAAAAAAAAAATCATTTTGGTTGTTGTTGAAAATTTGGATCAAGGCGTAACCATGTTGTTTTCTTTTTGCCCCACACTCTTTCTTTTTTGGTTTCAATCAAATCTCATTCATTATCGTTTTGGTTCACCTTTTTTTTGGGTTGTTTTTGGTTTGGATTTGAACAATGATTACGTGGTTGTTTTTCTTGTAATCAGTCGATTTTAAAGATTCATTCATTCGATTGATCCAAAAAATTGTGACAAATTTTCACTAATTTATTGTATGTACATCTACATTCAACAAAAAAGGAAAGAAAGAAAAGAATTTATTCATCAATTTCTGCTATATAAAGATTACCAGATTACCTATTATTCGAGACAATCTTTGTTGTTGTTGTTGTTGTTGGTGTGATGATTCGATTAGCAAGACGATGACAAGTGATAATGATGACAATCTATTTCAATTCCAAAATTCTACACAAGATGATTATTATGATGATGATGAAAGCAAAAACAGACGGACGGCGAACGCGCCCAAAAAAAAAGAAAAGAATATTCAAACCCACCAAAAAAAAAAACGTATACCACACCTGTATATTGTAGCAATATACAGGTATATTCAGTGGTAATAATAATTAGAAAATTTTATAAACAATTTCAAGAATAAGAATGACAAGATTAGAACAGGAAAACAAATGATTTCGATATTGTATTATAAAAATAGCACAAGATTTATTCATCATCGTTGTCGTCGTCGGCTAAATCAATGTTTATTTATCAAATTTTTTTTTCGTTGTTGTTGTTGTTGTTGACAAATTTGTTTTCACTATATTCATTATATGATCATGTCAATTTTTTTTACCACCATTATAAATTACATTATCATTACGAAAAAAAATGATAACACCAAATCAAACCAAACGAAAAACATAACCCGAAAAAACAATCAAAAAAAAACATAATCAAAAAAAAAAACATAATTTTTCTTAATCGAATCATTCGCGAATTCGAATTATCATTATTCAAAAATAAAAAAAAAATTTCCCCGTTCAAATATGACATGACAAATTTTTTCGAATGAATCATTTCCCCTTTTTCTTTTTCTTGGTTGTTTTTGTTTATCTTTTTCTACGATGATGATAATGATGATGGTTAAAAAATGATTTATATTAGTTTTTTTTAAACAAAACTTGGATCATCATTATCATCATTATCATCATGATATGGACCCGAAAACATTTTCGTTGGTGTTGGCTTTGAAGATTACAGGATTTTTTTTCGTTTCGTTTTTGGTTTATCTGAAAACAAGAAAAAAACAAGGCGACAACGATGATGATTATTCGATTTTTTGTTTCTATTCAAAATCAATAAATATTTCTGGTAAATATTTCATTAATAATATTATTGTTGGTCGGTTGTGCATAATATTGTTGTTTTTTTTTTTTGTTTCTTTTTTGGATCGCACCTTTTTCATCATCATATTTCATCCGATTCGAATGAATTTTGTCAGAAACAAAAAAGTTTCATCATCATCATCACCAACACCCATGTGAACCAAATCAAACCCGAAAAACATTAATCGCGCCATTACAGATATCTATCCTATCCATCTATATATCCATCTCTCTCTCTCTCTCTACTTCATCCCCCGGAAAACCAAATAACAAAAAGAAAAAAAAATCAAATTTGATTACCCTGTACATATTCAACGTATAAAGCAATGATCATCAACAACCGAATGATAATGGCAGCATTATGGTCAAACCATATTGATACCACCACTATTCAAATTCAAAACTATACCAAAAAAAAGAAACCTTCAAACCCAAAAAAAAACCAAACCAGAATCAAAATGTAGTGTATGTATGTGTATGTCTGATATATTTCCAAAAAGTTGTTTGAACTAATTTAATCAGTTTTTTTTATACCCACCAGATTAATATAATAATAAAACAAAAAAAAATTTTGTTCACCACCAACACAACCACAAGACCATCATTATCAAACACCGCTATCATAATGATGATGATGATCGTATACAAATTTTATGTCACGCAACAGTCTTTTGTTGTTGGTTTCCCTAAATTCAACGAATATATGGATAGGGTGTGGGGGGTGTATGGATAAAAGTTTCAGTTTTGACAAATTTTTCTCTATCTGTGTCACCTTTTTCGTGTTTGTCCATTAAGCTTCTATTTTTTTTTTGATCCAACAGCAAAAACAAAATACCTGGTAATATTCTGTCATTTCTAATTTGTTGTTGTTGTTGTTGCCGTTCATAGTCGATGCCACGCCAATTTTTCTTTTGAATACCTATCCTATTCAGGTAAATTCCAACATTTTTTTGGTTCCTATGCATTTTTTTTCTAGTCATCATTATAATAATCATAACAGCAACGAGGGCGACGACGACCACAACCTAAAAATTTGGAAAGGTAACCATTCAAACTGAAAATGGAAAAAACAAAAACCCTGTTCAGTTTAATTCTCACAGTTTGATTCTTTATCATTTGAACGTGATTCATTTTCAGCTCCAGATACAATAGCCTAAATTCAATGCAACAACGAAAAAAATTATTCTTCATACGTGATTACGATCATTTCATTAATATGTTTTTGTTTCTGGTTTTTCTGTCGTCCAACATTGAAATTATTTTCATAGTTTTTTCTCTGTGTCCGAATTCAATTGATTGAATGGGTAAAAATTATGTCAATTTAATGAAATTCTTCATTTCATTTCATTTCATTTCCAGATTTAACTTGAACAACGTTTTTTTTTAAAAATGGAAATTTCCTTATTTTTTTTTCTTTTTTTGAAAAAAAAACGTAAAATAACTTGAGCTGTTCGTAGCAAAGCATCTTTTTTTTATATCGTTTACTCCTACAATCCAAATGATTTTGAATCAGAAAAAAATGATGATAATATTTTTTTTCTGTGCTTTGTTCGTTCGGCTCGAGTTACTTTGAAAGGAAAATTTAACAACAAACAACAAAAAATCAAATATTTCCATTTATAAATGAAATTTACTTTTTTTAATATATTTTTATAATATTTATAATTTACAGAAATTGATTGATTGATTGATTCAATTCAATCAAAGGGATAAGTATTTTGTTTGTTTTTTTTAAATCAAGATATTTTCATTGCCAGCCAACCAAACAAAACAAAAAAAAAAACGAAGATAGAGATTCATTTGGTCCAACAGAGTAAGTTTGTTTTAGTTTTTTTTTACTTTAAACAATTAATTTTTGATGAATTATTTCATACATCATCAATTTACGAAATGCAGGTATATGTTTCTATGAAAAAACCGAGTGAAAAAAAACATACATCAAATTTCAAATTTTCAAGCAATCAACAAAAATCGTTTACCTGTGTAAATGTTAATGATGCACGACGTGATATATATTCAGCATATTTACAAACAAAAACACCACAATCATAATAATTTTGTTGTTTAGGTATATTTGGTATTTTATATTGTAATCGCCATTTTTCAATATCTAATTCCGTATTTTTCTTTTTTATACTTTCATTTTGTAAAAAATTAAATATTAAATCGATACAATAACGAAATTCATTACCAAGTGAATCATAATATTCAATAGAATGTTGTTCATTATCAACCACCTGGCCATCAAACATAATAATAATAATTTTATGATGTGCGAAATGTAAACAAAAAAATAAACATAATAATAATAATAATTTAGAAACTTACAGCTAATCGCCAATGATTTGAATGATGTATTGGAATCAATAATATATCATAGCTAAAAAAATCCAATTTATTCGACCAACGACCCGGTCCAGAACCATTCGAAAGTCTTGTAAAAAAATATGTACTAAATGCATATACTGTTGGATATAATTTTTTTCTATTACAATTTTTATCATTCATCTGTGATCTTGATACAATAAGATTTAGATAAAATTCAATTACCTAAAAATTTTTAAATTATTATCAAATGTATGGTTAAAAGAAGAATCATTATTATTGATTAAATATATGGAAACAAAAATGTAAATACATACAGCATCATTAAGCCAATTACAACCATCAAGTGTCATAATATCTTTGGTATGTATATGAATTGAATATGCTGATACTAATAATTGATTTGAATTTTGTAGAATTTCATCAATTTCATCTTCAATTTCTTCGGTTAATGGTACAATAGTTGTTTTCGTTGTTTCTTCTTCTTCATCACCTAATTCTTCAATTTGTTTAGATATTTGATGATCACGTTGTATATATGGTATATATCTTTTAAATTTTAAATAAAAATTATATGATATAAATGGTTCAAACATTGATTTAATTTTTGTTGTTATTGATTCACGATTATTTTTCAATATTTTTACTGAATTTAATTTTTCATAAATTTTTATATCATTTATATTTGATTTGTCATCATTATCGATATATGATTTTTCTTTATTTGAAAACGAAAATGATTTTGACAAAGTTGTTGACGATGATGATTGTGATGTTGGTGATATGGTATTTTTACTATAAACAAGACTGATTTTATTTTCAACCGAAGATTTAAAATCATTCGATTTTTCCGGTAATTGCCAATAATCTTGTATCAAATTTAATCGACTTGTACTGTTGTTGGTTAATGAATTTTTTCTCATTGAATCATTTTGATGATAATTTGATGCCAACGATGTTGTAAAACATTTCGATTGAACCATATTTAATAATGAATAGGAATTTGTTCGATGTTGTTGATGGTGATGATCGAGTATCTTGTTATTCGATGATAATGGTATTGATTTTTGCATCAATATTGATGATGAATTAATGGCACTTTCATTTCGTTGTTGTTGTTGTTGAAAAATGTTTCGATTCGAAACATTTACATGTTCCATTAATAATTTTTTAAATTTTTCACGTTCATTATTTTGAAATGAATTCATTTTTGAACGATTTTTATTTTTTATTATTTTATTATTCTGTATTGATGATGATGATAATGATAATGATGATTTTGGTGTTGAATAACGATCAAATTTCAAATGTCCAAAACGATTTAATAATGATGTTGATGATGATGCGGTGGTGAATCTTGATGCTTTTTGATGATTATTCGGTGTATTTTGATTATGATGATGATTATTATTTACAGCTGACGTTTCGAATGAATATCCTAAATGGATGGAGAATATTTTGTTCTGGATTAATTAGAAAAACAACAACAACAACAACAACAACAAAAAGAATATTTACCGGCCATGATTTTGTTTTCAAATAAAGAATATCAACAATATTCGAATCGATGGATCACAGTTATAATAATGCCAATTAGATGGCGATCAATAACAAATGTTTTTTTTTTTTTTTTTATAAAATTATTTTAAAAACATTTAAACATCGAAGAGAAAAATTGAAATGTCAATCAAAATGAAATGAATCAATGAAAAACAAATTAGAAAAACTGAATTGAAGAAAAATCCTTCATTGAGATGAGAGAATACGATCAAACCCGCTCACCTCACTTCGCAAACATCACACGCGTACTCAAATATATTAAAAGCGGTAAAAACCATTTTGTCCATTCAAATAGTACGTGTCAGGATTTAATTTTTTTTTTCCTTAATTTTTTCCTGTTCCAAAAACTTTGAATTTGTTTTTTTTAAATTTATTTTTTCACTAAGTGCACAACATCCACCACCGCCACCAACAACAACATTTGTTCCAAGGTAATCCAAATTTCTGTTTTTCTTGTTCCAAACATAATTATGATCCATGATTTTTTGTTTCTTTATCGCCCATATTTAGTCATTTTGAAATGGATGACTATAGACTGCTGAAAGAGCGGCAATCAGAGAGATTTTTTTCGTTTTCTTTTTTCGGCAATAAGAGAAAACTGTCAACAATGAAGTTATCTTACTTATTATCTAAAAAGGAAAAAAACAACTTCAGGATTTATTTGTCATCATTATTAGTTATCGACTGCTACCGATCTTTATGATTCCATGATTTATTTGATGAAGAAAACAAAAACAAAAGGTTTGTGTTTGTTTTACGAACTAACTGAATTTTTCCCGTTATTATTCGCATCTTTATATGAAAATTTGATTTTTTTTTTGGATCAAAATTTTTGATATGCGCGCACATGAATGTTTCAGATTTTTTTTTTTGATGTTCCCGTTTTGTATTATTCATAATAGTTTGGTGGTATGTTTTTTTTTCGTTCGGTCCATCGGGTAATCCGGTGTTCGGGCAATCTCCATACATCCAGCCGAAATGCTCCATAGGATTGTTCCATGGAACGAACACACATATAATAATAATTTCTGTTTCATAATGTTCAGTGTGTGTGTGTATACTTTACTCACGTTGTTTTTATTTTCTTTTATTTTTTTTTTCATTTTATTAGTTCATTTGCCTTTTGTTTTGTTCACTTTTTTTTCAAGAGCGACTGTTCCATTTGGATCGACCAATTGATGGTGGTGATGATGATGAGGAATGCTATATGAAAGAAGAATCTACCAAAAAAAATCTCATTTATTGTGTGTATGTTTGGCTACCTTTTATTTTTCGTTGTTGTTCAATAATGTTTCTTCATCACCATTGATTTTTCTGATATTCTGAATCAATGAAAAATCTTCGAAATGACATGATGATGACAATCAATACAACAGCATTATCATCACATTCGATGAAAGATAATAAAGATTCATCGACAACTGTAACAACATTACCGAAAAAATCATTAGATCATTATTCCATATCAATCGTACAAGAATGTACAGCTATAAAAAAAGGTTTACTTTGGGAACAACAACAACAACCAAAAATATTTTTTTTCAATCGTTGGAAAGAACGTTTTTTCATTTTAACACAAGATTATCTTACTTGTTTTAAAAAAGGTTCGAAAAAAGTTGGTATGTCTGAAATGGGTAGTTTTGTTTATAAGGTAAATATGTTTTGTTTGTTTATTACTTTTCTGTGTTAAATTATTTCATTTCATTCGAAAATTTTGTTTTTCACAGATAAATTTAAATGAAATTCAAAACCTAAATTGGGTTGATAAGAAAAAAAATGGTGTAATCGGTATACAATTATCAAATACAATGATATTTTTATGGAATAATTCTGATTCAATATTAGATGAATGGATGTCCAAATTACAAGATTCAACTATTCGTACAAAAGATCGTCGAACAGAAGCATCAATAAAACTTCGTAAATCATCAACATTATTACCAAATATGTTACATATTACAACAAACCATAATAATAATGGCAATAATAATAAATTTAAAAAAACTGAATTAATTCAAAGGTAAAGTTTTAGTTTGATATGAAATTAATTAATTAATTAACATTATTTTCAATAGTAATGATTCACCCATTGTCAATCAACGATTAAATCAATCAACATTGATCACCAAAAATGATGATGATAATGATAATAATGGATTTATAAAAGATAATCATATGATAATACCACCACCACCTCCACCACGAAGATATCTTCGTTGTTTATCGACAGGCAAGTTGCAGTTGTTTGAATTTGTTTGAATCTTTTCTCATTTGACTATTGGGCATTATTATTATAGATTTAGGCAGTACAACAATGAATCAACAACATTCGAATGTTAATCAAATAGTAACACCAAGTTTATCTCGTAATTCAATGGCTATTCATAATTCACCAATATCAATGATCAACAATCATAACAACCATAACAACAACAACAAAAATGGCAAAACAATATGGACCAAAATGAATTTGGATATTATTTCGAATGTAAAAGATTCGACGATGTCAACAACAACAACAACAAAAATGGCCACAAGAAAACAACCGTCCAATGATTCGAACAATAGTATTGGTTCATCATCATCATTAATGTCACAATCATTACGTTGTAAATCATCATATGCACTTCAATATTCACCATTAATGATCAATATTAATGATTCTCCAACGCAAACCAATCAACAACAACAACAACAACGACGTATTTGCAATGCCAAACGAATATCAACATTTCAAAACAATCATCATAATAATAATTCAATACAACAATATTTAATGATGAATAAAAATAATCATCAAACATCTAATTCATCATCATCATTTTTCAAATCAGCCGATTCTGAATTTACATTTGTCAATTCAAAAGCAAATGAATTTAAACCAGAAAATTCAATTAGATCACGTAATGGTTATCAAACAACAACAAATACGACTAACGCTTATCATAATGATAATGATTCACCAACAAATATGAATTATATAATAAGATCAAATCGTATATCATCATCAGCATCATTAATGTTGAATAATAGACGTTTGAAAAATCGGAATTTTATATTGGATCAAACGACAACAACAACAATATCACCAGTATCACCAATACCAACACCGCCACCAATTCCACCACATCGTACACATTTACATAATTTTTGATTAATTTTTTCCTTTGTTTTTTGTTTTTGTTTTTTGATTTCAAAATTTTACATTGAACTTACTTACTTACTTACTTACACAAACAAGCTTATAATTGTGATACTAATGTGTGTGTGTTTCAATATGATCAATAATTAATTTGTTTTTCCATTCAATCATTATTGGAAGAAGAAAAAAAAATATTGAAGAAGCAGCAGATTTTTTGTCCCTAAACAACAACAAAATCTCATCAATTGTTCCACAATGTTTCAATGAATTATAACAAGGCAAAAGAAAAAAGTTTCTATTGAGTTTCCATTTCAGATTGAAAATGATGTTCAATTATAATGTGAAGAAACGAAGAACCGAAGAAGAAACAAAACTGTCCACATAAACATAAATTTAACACTGTAGTAGTCCATTAATTAATTACTACAACAACAAAAAAAAAGATCAATCCATTTTAATTATAGTCAAATATATTATAATAGTTTGAACAACAACAACAACAACAACAACACAGTCCATTTGTCCATTTTTTTTTGTTACATTGTTTTAGTTTTTACAACACAGCCATACATAATAATAATATTTAGCATCGAGAGAAAAAACAGAAAACAGAAAAAGTTTCCAAATGTGGATTATATATATATTTTTTTTTATATGTATCCACGAATAAAAGAGACAATCAATCGATTATTACTGTAATAATTTTTTATTTTATAACAAAAAAAAAAACATTAAATGGATAATGATTATTTATAAATATAGAAAGAGAAAGTAATAAAATGCGAAAACAAACAAAAAAACATATTTTATAAGTTTTATTTTACAAGATTTTCGTGGTTTGATCAGGATTCAAAATGGACCAGAAAACAGAAAATGGAAACGGAATGAATTTTTGTTTTGTTTTTGTTTTTGTTTTCTTTGAAATTGATAAAAATTTTTCATTCATTCATTTTTTGGAATGACATTAATATTTAATCATTTTTGAATTGAAAAGGAAAAAAAAAATTTTGTTTTTTTTTTATATCGATGCAACACACATTGATTGATTGATTGGTTGATTTGATTTTGATAATGGCCAATGTTTGATTGACTCTCTCTCTCTCTCTCTCTCTCTCTCTCTCTCTCTCTCTCTGTCAGTCGATCATTATTCGATCAATAAGATACACACATATTGATCACAGGGAATGTTGATGATAACGATTTTCTATTGCCATTTTTTTTGATTGATTTTTGATTGTGTGTGTGGTGTATGGTTTTTTTTCTTGGTTTGTTTTTTTTTGAAAGAAAGAAAAAAAACTTTGATCTCTCTCATTTTCCCAAAATGGACGATAATAATGTAAATAAATTTTTTTTTCTCTATATTATTATCCAATGTGTGATGCGTGTTTGATATTGAATTTTTTGATTTTTCGATTTTTGATTTGGAAATACATTGATTTCACATGTGATAAATCTACATTGAACATCGAACATACACCCACTAACCAAAAATGTCTTTGTTGATTGTGTTTGTGTGTGTGTTTTGGTAGCTGTGAAAAGAAATCATCCATCCACAGATTGAACTACTGAATTTTCATAATTTCTTTTTGTTTTTGTTGCGGTAAGTTTTCCAATGAATTTTCAATCAATTTAAAAATTTTTCAATTTCAATTCAGACTTGATAAACTTTTTTTCCTCTCCATTTCGTTCATTGATCATATCTATCGTGTGTTTTTGTTGTTGTTGTTGATAAAATGCCACAACCAACCACTGGAAACAATGTATCATCATCTGCAAATAATGCATCCGATCTAAATCAATCAACAACGACGACAACGACTACGAATAATAGAATGATGATTGGAAAACACAATAATAATCAGAATAAACACAGTAATAATAATAATAATAATAATAATAATAATAATAATAATCTCCGGTCGAATAATCAATCAGCAAATCGATTGCAGCAACAACAACAACAACAACAACGTAAAGATGTTCAACGTAATAATAATAATAATAATGAAACAAATTCATCAGCAACAATAACAACATTTATACCTGAAATACGTGAATATTTATTTAAAATATTAGTTATTGGTGAACTTGGTACAGGTAAAACAAGTTTTATAAAACGTTATGTACATCAATATTTTTCACAATATTATCGTGCTACTGTATGTATTTTAATTGATTTTTGAATTTTGATTTTTGATTTTTGAATTTATTAATTTGATTTATTAGATTGGCGTTGATTTTGCCTTAAAAGTTTTAAATTGGGATGATAATATATTAATACGTTTACAATTATGGGATATTGCCGGACAAGAACGTTTTGGTAATATGACAAGAATCTATTATAAAGAAGCTGTTGGTGCATTTCTTGTGTTCGATGTTTCTGCACCATCAAGTTTTAATGCTGTATTAAAATGGAAACATGATTTGGATACAAAAGTTTGTATGGCTGATGGCCAACCAATACCATGTTTATTGTTGGCAAATAAAGTAAGAATATTTTCATTTGATTGATTGATTGATTGACTGACTGACTGATCGACTGATATTTTGTGTATAGTGTGATGCTAATAAAGAAGGTATTGCAGCCGATCCAGAAATGTTGGAAAAATTTTGTAAAGAAAATAATTTCTGTGGTTGGTTTTATACATCGGCTAAAGAGAATACAAATATTGAAGAATCGGCAAAATTTCTTGTCGGTAAAGTATGTATTTTATCTTATCGTTTTTTTTTTGTCGATTGTTTTGATTGAATTGAATCCATTTTCATTTTCATTTTCATTCAATTTTCAAAAATATAGATTCTACAAAGACAAAAACATTTTGCATTGGAAGATGTTGCCGATAATGATGATGTTATTAATCTAGCCTATCATAATCATCGTGTAAGTAAATCGGAAAAATGTAGCTGTTAGGCTTTCATCAAGAAGTAAAAATAGCCAAGACTAAAAACTTTAACCCGTATACACCATCGTGGTTTGTGATTGTGTTCAACGACAATAACCAAAAAGAAACAATGATTTGTAAATTTATTGATTTCATTTTTTTTTTTCGATAGACAATATCCCGGCTAATTTTTTCTTTTTTATTCTTTTGTTTCAAATGTAAATTTGCAATAATTTTTTTTTTTTTTTTTTTGCTAAAATCAAATAAATTTTTACATTAATTTCATTTATGATTTTCGAAAAATTTTTGTCCCGAAAAAAGATGGCAGCACTGGGTCTAATAAGGAATAATGGTGATTTTCATTTTTTTTCACAACACCAGATGCCGATGTAATCTTGTATGATTTATTTTTTTGATTCTGGAACCAGTGCTGCCATCTATATCCGGATAATTTTTTGTAGGATTCGGATATGCAAAGAGCTGCTATGTAACATTTGAATGGAAGCTGAATTTTAAATCAAAATCAATTTTTCTCTAAATTAATCTGAAACTAAAATCATCGAAAATTTTCATTGACAACTATATCGTTATCAGAAGCAGAGCAGCTGCTAAAAATTTCCAATATGTAACCGAACAGCCACGGGAAAAAATTCACGTCCAAGCACATACACAAACACACACAGAACCATAGGACAATCCGATAATGTTCCCTAAATGTTAATGTCAATTCAATTCAATTGATAATGATTTTTTGATAAAAATCTTGATAATAGCCCATTTAATAAAAACAATGTTTTGATGAACCAATAATAATAATGATAATAATGACATTTGTTTTTCATCTAAAAATCTGGATTATCTTTTGACTAATTTCCACAAAAAATAAATAAAAAAATCGAAAATGATAAGCACATATATGATATTCATGTGTTTTATTATGAGGGTGATTACCATTTGTTTTATGATATTTTTGCTGGATTTTCATCAAGCAAAGCAGACAGAAACAAATCCAAAATGAATGAATTTTAAATTTTTCCAGAAATACAAACCAAGTGACCAGATATAACTAGCAAAATTTGAAGAAAAAAAAATCAAAAATTACAAAATGAATGAATTTTAAAATGATAAGTCAGGTATTTTTGTTGTTGTTGTTGTTGAAAAAAAAGGTGAATGATTGAAAGGAGAAAATCAATAAAACAAAAACAATAAAACAATATATTTACCTATTTTGATTTGAAACAAAACAAAACAAAAAAATTGATAAACGTTTTTCAATCGCACATCATGTCAATAAATAATAACAACATTTATGACATCCGATACGAATCATATAAACAAACAAAACAAAACAAAACAAAACATATAACATGCACAAACACACAGTAGCAATTGATCCTCATCATCATAATCATCAAATCCAAAACAAAACAAAACAACAACAACAAATTGATGTGGATATGTGTCAAGTGATGATAGCATAATAATAGGCTTTCTACAATATTTAGTGGTGGAAATTCGTGAATCAAACTAAAGAAAAATTCGTGTTTTATGTTCAACAACAACAACAACAATAATTTTCGATTGATATGATCTTTTATATATTGTGTTTTCATGCACAATCATCATCATCATCAAAAATATAATCTTTATGATGATGCTACCGGGTTTTTCAGTTTTTTTTATTGACCACCTAGATTTATGTGTTTTGATTGTTATCATCAATTCAATGATAATGATTGGTTTTCTTTAAACAAATAGAATTAGTAAACAAAAACGGATTTGTTTCCCAAATCATCATCATCATTTTGATTTGAAATGGTTCTTGGTTTTTTTCGCTCTGGATTTGATTGAATGTGTTTTTGAGTGTTTGGGAGATGCTAAAGATATTAATCTAGATTCTTTGTTTCTAAATTGACATTTGTTCATGTTGTTGGCATACAAATGACCAAATTACATAATATTTTTAATGAAAAATTATATAGCGGAATTACAAAATAACAACAACAGGATTTATACACAAAAAGAAAAAACCTTTAAATGAAAGGTGGAGACTAATCAAAAAGAAAGAGTGTATATTGCGTTCGGAAAAAAAGGGACATTCCTTTACAACACACACACACACACATCCATAGTATCTGAATTGAATTGAATATAAAAAGGCGGAGTTGAATTGAATTGAATTGAATCAACGGTAACACAGGACTCGATTATAGGATTTTTTTCTTTGAAAATGATGGTTAAATTACAGAAACCAAAAAAAACCCACTAAAACAAAAAAAACCAAAATCATTCGATTCGAAAATCTGATACGAAAAGAGCATATATATTCGGACAGCTGAACAAATATCCATTCGATTCTCATTATTTGATTCTTCGTTTCGTTTCAATTTCAACGATACAAACAAACAAAATTTCGTTTTTTTTTGTTTCCGAAAAGTTTTTTTTTTTGGTTTTCCGTGTGTAGATTCAACAAATTCTTGTTTATTGTGATTCTTTTTTTTGGTTTGTTTTTGTGTTTTTGTTCATTTGCTTGAATTTTTCAAATTGAAAAAAAACATCAAAACATCGCCATCAAATCAAATCAAATTCAAACATGATAAAAATGACAAATTTTGAATGGGACATAAATGATACACAGATTCCTGATGTAAGTAAAAAAAAAGCATTTTTTTTTGTTTGAAATTTTGTTTTTTTCGATGTTTTTCGTTAATTTTTTTTTTTTTTGGAAAAATTCAATAATATTTACCTGGACATTATTCTGTTATCCGGTAACGGACCATAAACAAAAACAATAATAAAAAAAAATTAAATGTCTTTTCAATGAAATTTATTTGCCGGTAGAAAGGTAAAAAAAGGTTAAATGACCAGACCTGTTTAATGATAATGATAATTATTGACAATTTGAAGATAGGGTGTATATTCACCAACTAACCAACAACAAGAGTAAAGTCTGGCGGCCCCAAATGATCTTCTCGGTCTGACCTCACCTAGTTTTTTTTTTCTGTTCTTATTATGAGGAGCAGGTAAATTCATTCATTCATTATCATTATGATGATGATTTCAATTTGTTCGGTGTTTCAATTGTTTCATTTCATTATTCACCTATCCCAATAGTAAATTAATAAAACTTTTTTTCTTTTTTCAAAAAAAAAAAGAAAAGAAAAAAGATTCTTTTAAATGGTCAAATTAGGCCCAAATAATGATGATGATTTCAGAAACAAAATGTAGAAAATCATTTTTTTAAGTTGGAAAAAAAACAATTCAATAATAATGACACTAAACTAGAAAAAATAAATAATTGCTCGATTGATGATGATAATGATGATTTTGTCTAATTTTTTATATTTCTTGAAACAAAACAAAATGATTATCTAAATTTGATTTCAAACACAAACTAAAAAATGGAATAAAAACCAAATTTGATAATTGAGTCAATTTGAATCTTTGAATGTTTGCGAATATCTTTGAATGTTTTGATAATTATCTTTCACATCATCATCATCATCATAATCTTATTTTTGTTGTGAAAATTTCCATAATTTTACTTTTGTTTGAGAAAAAACTAAACTAAACTTACCTGGAAAAAAAAATTTGTTTGTTTGATGTTTGAAATATTTTTTTGGATTTTCTTGATTTTTGCTCAAGGCAGAATTGAATTTTTGAATTTTTTTGAATTGAATTGATTTTTCCAATTTCACACAGGTAACAAAATTTGATGAATTTCAAGAATGGACGGATGGTCATTGTAAATTTGTATATCGTTTGGATTGTGAAGAAGCACGAAGACATTCAAGTGGATGGGCAATGCGTAATACAAATAATCATAATGTTAATATATTGAAAAAATCATGTTTAGGTGTATTGATTTGTTCAAAACAATGTCAAATGGAAAATGGACAATCAATACATTTACGGCCAGCAATATGTGATAAAGCAAGAAAAAAACAACAAAATAAATCCTGTCCAAATCGTCATTGTAATGGTCGGTTGATTGTACAACCATGTAAAGGACATTGTGGTTATCCGGTAACACATTTTTGGCGTCATACAAAATTTGCTATATTTTTTCAGGTAAAAAAAACAAAAACAAAACTAGGAAAAATTGAAAATTAAATAATTTCAAAAAAACTCTAAAAAGGCAAAAGGTAATCATGATCACGTACGACCTGAACCAAAATCCAAAATTGATGCTCGTGGTTTTGGTATTAAATATTGTAAATCAATGTTATCCGCATCTGCAAAATCATCATCGATTCTATCAGCAACATCCACATCATCATCTTTATTTGCTATTCAGGTAATGAGAATTTTAACATCTGAACATCTTTGATATTTTGAATTGATAACAAACAAAATTGAAATGAAAGTTATACAAAGAAATAGAAGAAAAATTATTAGCGAAATGCAAATAAAAATCACTGAACCTTAAACACAGGGAGGAAGGGAGAGAGAGAGAGAGAGAGAGAGAGAGAGAGAGAGAGAGCGATCTAATTTGAAATTTGTTTCGTTTACTTACCCATTCTATATTCTTTCTATTTTCCTTTCATTTAGAAATTGAACAATTCAACAACAACAACAACGACAACAACAATGAAACAACGACAAATGATGATGATGACAATGATGATGAAAAAAACGAAAAAAACTATTAATAATAATGAGAAACAAAAAATTCCAAATACAAGACAAAAATTATTGAAAACAATCGTTACTATACAAAAACAGAAGCAGCAGCAACAAAAAAATTTTGATGATAATCGAAATGGTAACCGAAATGTTGATGATGATGATGATGATTTGCTAATGATGAATTCGAATCATCATCATTTGATTAGTCATCATCATCATCAACATTCAAATATGGTTTTTTTGGAACAAAAAAATCTATTAATTAAACAAGAATATAATAGTAATTGTTTTATTTATCATAATAATGATAATGGTGTTAATAATTATTATAATAATCAGGTAAATTATAAACGAATTTTGTAATAAAAATAAAGATTTATCAATAAAAAATACCTTTTTTGCTTTCCGATTATTAGCAATCCAGCTTAAATAATCAAAAATCATTACAACAAACCATGGATGATAACGGATTACATAATCATCATCACTATGATGATAATGGTGATCAATTTAGAAATTTATTACAAAATTTACAACCACCACCGCCAACAATAACGCAATCTTCATCGATGGAAATTCTTAAATCACCATCACAGCCTGAAACAACAACAACAACAACACCAGCAACATTAAATAACATTGTCGGTAAGTTGATAACGAAAATTGATTTTTTAATCTTCTTATTTTTGGCTGAATGTCTTTCTTTCCATCATTTCGAAGAAAATTTCGAACATTATTATCAACCGAATCAACCGGAACAACAACAACAACAATGTATAGAGAATTATTACTCATATTTTCCAACGACTACATCAACATCAATGAATCAATTGGATCAATATAGTGATGATTATGCTCATCATTATCATTATCCGCAACAACAACAACAATTAGATCCGGTAATATTTAATGATAATTATCGTTTACCATCAAACGATGAATATATGACAAATGTTGTTGTTGATGATAATCACCATCAACAACAACAGCAACAATATCAACCATCATTTGATAATCAACAGCAACCCGAATCATATAATGATGCTACCGATGATTATCGAATTCAAAATTCGAACGTTAATCTGAATAATCAAGATTATTCATATTGGCCATCAATCGATGATAATAATCATCAACAACAACAACAACAACAACAACAACAACAACAAGATTTTACCATGATAACACCAACATATTATTCGACGATAATACCAAAAGATTATTATCATTATCATCATCATCATTATGATTATGATGATGACCATCAACAAAATCAAAATCAAGACCAACAACAACATCATCAACAAGAATTTTATAATTATAATTGTAATGTGCATTTTGTAGCCCAGGCAGCCACGTCAAGCTCATCTGCAACATGACATATATAAAAGAGCTTTCATTTGAATTTTAAAAGAAAAGCTTTTCATTTGCAATTTGTCAAATGTTAAACACACGTTTCATTTGTGTTATTTTTCTTTTCTTGTGTTATTTCGATTAATAAAGTATTTTCTACATTCTTTTGTTTTGTGTTTATTGTTTAAATCTACACGCTGTTTCGTTCCCTTAATCACCTCTCGGCGACGAAATCATCACATGGTGGTAGCGAAAAACTAAACTTGGTAAATGCAAAGCATCGAAGATTTATTAAATATGTCTAATGTAGCGAATAACACGAGAAGTTCAACAAGCGAATTTTTGGTCAAACCATCGAAGTATAACGATTCCGTTTCGATTGAAACCTTTATCGCTGAATTCGAACGTGTGGCAGTTGCTAATAATTGGAATGATGAGAAAATGGCTCGGGTGTTCCCGGCTCTCTTACCAACAGACTGTGTCTGGTTAGAGACTATTGAAGATCTGGCGACCGAATCTCGTAATTCCTTTATCGCTATTAAAGCTGAAATTGACTCTGGTAACAGAGGAAAGAAGCTTAAAAATTGGCAAGAATTAGCAAACATCAAGCGTAAAACCAATGAATCGTTGCCAAAGTTAGCTCATCGTGTTCACGTATTGGTGGATCGATCATTTGGAAAATTTGCTGCTTCTAATAAAACTACTTTGGAACTTTTCTTCTTTTTGAATTGTTTACCCTTGGATATTCAAGTTTTGTTGTGTAATCCTGATATGCCTACATCGGTCAAAAATGCGGTGAACGCGGCTGAAGGTTTGGAAACCGCAAAACATATCACGAATCTGCGATTCGATCGATTTAAAACTCAAGCTGGTAATTCATCTAATTCAAAAGCTGGTGCCGATAAAAAAACGAAAAAATTTTGTAATTTTTGTAAATTATCTGGCCATACTAAGGAGTCTTGTTTTAAAGCCAAGGCATCCGAGAAGAAGAAAAAAGATTCATCATCATCATCATCTGGTTCAGAAGTTAAGTCAATTCATGAACCTACTTTAAAAAAATGTCAAGTCATACCGATTTCATTCAAAGAAGTCGTTACTCAAGCATTGTGTGATACGGGCGCAGATGTATCTGTGATTCCAGCACACTTAGTGGAAAAATCTCGAATTAAAAAATTCTCAGCCACTACTATGCCTGCAGGAGTTGGTGGTCGACCACTCAAAGTAATGGGCGAAACCACTATCGATTTTGCTATAAACAACCACGTTTTCCGACATAAGTTCATTGTTTTGGACGAAAAAAACGTGATACTTGGTATTGATTTTTTTCAAAAAAATAATTTGCGTGTATCATTCGATTTCGACAATTTTATCGAAATAATTTCCAAAACAAACAACGAAACTATCATAAAATTTTGTAATTGTGATAAAATGTCTTCGTACATCTATTCAATCTGTGCTATTGATGATGAAGATTATTCGGACACGTGCGATGTATTGCATGAAGAAGCATCTTCATTAACTGAAACTTTGTTCAACCGTTTCAGCAAAGTGGTGAATGGTTTGGGTAAATGTGATTTAATCAATCACAAAATAGTTCTTAAAGAAAATGCTCAGCCATGCCAATCATATAATTATAAAATTCCATTGGCATTTGAAAACGAAATCGATGACGTCATTAAATCCTTGGTAGAATACGATGTCATAGAAGAAAGTTTTTCGGAGTGGCGATCTCCTATCGTGCCAATACGGAAACCTGATGGAACAATTCGATTAGCTATTGATTACAGGAACGTGAATGACCGTACAAAGAATGATGCATTCCCGGTCCCTCAAATCGATAGAATAATAAAAGACATTCGCGATGCTAAGATTTTTTCGAAAATTGATTTGGCGAAGGGTTATTATCAAATTGTAATGAATCCCGAAGATAAACCAATAACCGCCTTCGAGTGGCACAACAAACTTTGGCAATTTAAAAGAATGCCATTTGGTCTATCTACAGCTCCAAAAACATTTCTTCGCGTTATGGATCAAATTTTTCATCAATTTCCATTCGTTAAAGTTTACTTTGACGATATTCTTGTGTTTTCAACAAACATCAAACAACACATGAACAATTTAATGTCCGTTTTTCAGACATTAGAAAAATATGGCTTTACGATCAACCGGGATAAATCAAAATTCTTTTGTAAAGAAGTCTCATATTTGGGATATAGATTATCCGCTGATTCTATTCAACCGGCTAATAACAAAATTGAAAAATTAAAGAATTTCCCGATTCCAACTAATCGTAAAGAGGTGGCTAGTTTTCTTGGATTGGCAGGTTATTACCGTAAATTCGTACCTGACTTTGGTAATATTGCTATTCCTTTGGAAAATCTCAAACGTAAATACGTTCGATTTATTTGGTCCGATGAATGCAACATTGCATTTGAAAAATTGAGATCGATTATTTCATCGGATAATTTACTTAAGCCTCCTTTACCTGGCCTGACTTTCCTAGTGCGTTGTGACGCCAGCGAAGTTGGCATGGGTGCTGTACTTCTACAAAAAGACGATAATAATGATGAACGTATTATTGAATACGCTTCGAAAGCCTTTTCCGATACGCAAAAACGGTATAGCACAATCGAAAAGGAAGCCACGGCAATCATGTGGTCAATACAAAACTGGCATTATTATCTGATTGGAAAAAAATTCATTCTTGAGACTGACCACAAACCATTGATATGGTTACAGTCGAAGAGGAATTTAACGAACAAATTGGGACGAATGGCGTTAAAGTTGCAGGAATATGATTTCACTATTGATCATATTGATGGCAGCAACAATGTCATTGCCGATGCATTATCCCGTATTTGTTTAATCGAAACTTTTGATTGGAAACTGGAACAAGACAAGGATGGCATTTTACGTGACTGCATGGCATCAAATCCAGATCAATTCATTAAAAAGGGGGGCATCCTCTATAAAATGAATGATGGATTTGCCGCTTTATGCGTCCCGTCAAAAATATTGAACGTCGTCATATGTAATGTTCATAATGAATTATTGCATGTTGGTCAACGTAAAACGATGGAAGTCATCCGACGACGCTATTATCATCCTTTCATGAGAGATCGTGTTAAATCCCTCATCAACGCTTGTGATGCTTGTCAACGTTGCAAAGATTACGACAACAGGCCAAAAACCAATCATCCTCGTCAAGATTACTCGTCGTTCAATGTAGGCGAACATTGGTCAATCGATATAGCCGACATTGGTTCGACTAGTAAAGGAAACAAGTTTCTGGTGGGCATGATTGATTTATATTCAAAGTTCGTAATCGCTACACCTGCCAAGACAGTTTCGTCACATAAAATAATCCAATTCCTTAAAACAACATGGAAGAAAGTGGGTTGTCCTAAATCATTATTGTGTGATCGTGGATCAGTTTTTGAATCTCAGGAATTTAAAAATTTCTGTGACGAGAATAATGTGGAAATAAAATATGCTGTTGCATATCTCCATCAAACTAATGGTAGTATTGAACGATTTTTCCGCACTTTTCGTAATATGATTCGTACTGCTGATTTTCTTAACGATTGGGACGTAAAATTGCAGAGTGTTCTAAATGCATATCATAGTGTGCGTCATGAATCTACTGGCATTCCTCCAAGTATTCTTTTCAATGGTGAATACATCAGTCTTCCATCTGATCAGCTAGCACCTTTAGATTCGAACATCTATGCTTTGTCAGATCAGTCAAAACATCAAGCGTTATCCACTGCTCGTCAAAAACTTCGTGAAGTAGCTGCTGGACCAGCATTCGAAGTCCGAACGTTTGCAGTTGGAGATTTAGTGTTGATACGCCGACGTAATAAGAAAAACCAACCATTTATTGGTCCATTCCAGGTTAAGGAAAAAACTGGCCGAACAACTTACGTCCTTCGTGGGGCAACCCAAGGACCAACACTAAAATGTCATATTAATCAAATGAAAGAATTCGTTGGATCTGCTGAATTGGAAGATATACCTCGTCGTGGTCGGCCTGGCTCCAATTCTAGGGCGGCGTGTAATGTGCATTTTGTAGCCCAGGCAGCCACGTCAAGCTCATCTGCAACATGACATATATAAAAGAGCTTTCATTTGAATTTTAAAAGAAAAGCTTTTCATTTGCAATTTGTCAAATGTTAAACACACGTTTCATTTGTGTTATTTTTTCTTTTCTTGTGTTATTTCGATTAATAAAGTATTTTCTACATTCTTTTTGTTTTGTGTTTATTGTTTAAATCTACACGCTGTTTCGTTCCCTTAATCACCTCTCGGCGACGAAATCATCACAAATACAATTAATAGCAATAATTATAATTATAATCATCATTCACATCCACATTATAATGATAATTATCAATGTTTATAATTTATTTAAAATGTAATGAAATGAAATGAATATAAAGACAAAAGACAAACTCTAAAAGAAAATCTAAATAAAAATTTACAAAAAAACCAAAAAAAAAAAAATTATATATTCATGGAAAGAATATTTGTGCGCAAACAAACATTCAAACGTATTCGAATCAATTTGAGAAAATCTCCATTCAATTTAATCATTTTGTATGGTCCAAATTTGAAATTGTTGATGATGATGATGATGATGGTATTGTTGTTAATGATGACTGTGATGAAATATCTATCATTGAATTACTACCACCAATACCAATAACAGTATTGCTACTGCTACTGCTACTACTGGCAAATAATGATATAAAATTGGATAAAATATTTCGATTCGTTATTGTCGATGTCGATGATGATAATAATGATGATGATGTTGATGTTGGCATATTATTATTATTTGGATGTGAAATTAATGATGATGATGATAAACGATTCATTTGTGCTAATTGTTTGAATTTTTCTTGATTTGATGGAAATTTTGATATTGGTTGTATTTTAACACGAAAAAATTTTGTATTCACAGGTAATTTATAACGATTTTCTTCCTAAAATTCATTAGAAAAATATTAATTTAAAAAATTTAAAAAAGAAAAATTTTACCTTTTTTATCTGGCAATATTCTTTTTCAGTTACTTTGGCTATAATCCAATCATATTCATTTGTAATTGGATCTTTTAAAACAAAAGAAAAATAATGATAATCAAACAAAACAAAAAAAGACAAAATACAAAAGACAAACCTTTAGTTAAATCAAATTCTTTGAATGAATCTGAATGTATATAATGTAAATTCGATAATGATGTATATACGATAAAATTTTCATATTTTTTCTCATAATAAACTAGAACAGTATCGCCAATTTCACAACTAAAAATGGAAATTAGTTGATTGAAAATTAAACACAAAAAAAATTCAATTCCAAAAGAATAATTTTCTACCTGTTTGCAGTAACTTTATCATCAATATTTGGATCAATATTAACCACATTCAGATGTTGAGCTAATTTTGTTGTCAATTTTGGCTATTTATTTTAAAAAATGGCGGTAAATATTTTAAATTTCAAAAATTCAAAACAACTTACGCTATCTGGTGTCGTTGGTATCGATATAAATGAACGTGAATTTAATAGTTCAACATTACGATTAAAATCATTAAAATCTTTGGCCAATTCTTTTACGAAATTAATTTCATCGGATTTTTCATTTTTCATTTCAACATTGGTGTCGACCGAAGTAGAAATAGTCGTGGAAGAATTCTGACCAATTCGAGAATTCAAACGTGATAAAAATGATTCATATAATGACATTTTTTGCATTAAAAAATCTAAATTCATTTCAAATTCATTATTTATTGATGATGTTTTTTTCCGGACAATATTTTCCCGTAGTGTTTGCTGTTTATCCATTTCCAAACGTAATGTTTGAACAGATTTTTCATGATCATTTCGTAATGTTTGTATTGTTTGTTCATATTCATTTCGTTGTTCAATTAACATTGATTTTAATTTTTGTATTTCTTTTTCCTGTGCTGATTGATCAACAATATCCAATTGTACTTTTTCTAAACTTGTTTCCGATGCTGTTCGTTCAATCGATGTTGTTGATATTGCCAATTTAAAACGTTGCCGCAGTGATTCTAATTCATTTTTATGATCAAATAATAATTGTTCACGAAGACGTTGGATTTGTCGATCTTTTTCCACGGAAATATCCTTGCGAATTGATTCAATATTTGTTTGATGTTTTTGTTCCAATGTCGAAATTGTTTCCTGAATCGAACGTAATTCTTCATTTAATCGAATAAATAAATTTTCAATTTCTTGATGATAATTTTGATAATTTAAATTTAAATCCTTAAATGATAGCTGAAAATGATCAAAAAGTTTCTTTTCATTTATAATTCCCGATTTAAATGTTTCAATTCTATTGAATTGTTCTTGAATTTGTTTCCAACATTCTTCATTTTTTATTCTTTCTTCTGATAATTTTTGTTCCAATGATTTTATCTGAGAATTTTTTAGTTTTATTTGATTTTCAAGATTTGCATTTTTATCGGTTAATTCAGTTATCGTTTGTTGTTGTTGTGAAGAACGTGTTTGTAGTTGATTCATTTCATTGATAATTTCATTCAAATATTCATTTAAATGATTAATTTCTTTGAAAAAATTCCTACCATATGATGATAATTGCTGTTTTAAATCCGTTGTTGTTGTTGAATTCAAACGATAAAATTCCATCAGATCATCACATAATAATCGAAATCTTTTCAATAAAATTTTTTGATTTTCATTTTTCGTTTCAATAGTTTCGCAATTCTTACGAAGATTTTCAATCATTTCCATTTTTGCTTGTAAATCTTTTTTCAAATTCAATTCATTCATTTCCAACTGGTCTATATTATTCAATGATAATTCAGTCATTATACCGATATCCTGATGATCGATTGATCTGGAATCGGATTGTGATGATTCGGATGATGATGATTTTTCAGCAACAACATTGATTTCATTTGTATCAAAAGGCACATTGAAAGGCATAATCATCATCAATTCACCATTATCATTATCATTAAACATTTCGGGTAATTTTTTTCTTAAATATTCCAAATCATCAACAGTAATATTAGGTAATAATTGATCAATACGTATTGGTTCATTGAAAAATTGTTCAGGTAAATCATTCATACCAGGGAAAAAACAACGTAAAAAATGATTATCAATTTTTTCAGTAAATTTTTGTCGTAATAATTGTTCTTGTTCGATTAGATTTTTAGCTTGTCGGGATATTTTTTCCGCCCAATCATAAAATATTTTCGTAAACATTTTCCGTCGTAAAACTTCTTGTATGGAATCCAAATAAATTTTTGGACTTTGATGTAAACGTTGTATAATTTCTAAATTTGTACGTAATTTTTGCAATTTAATTCCAATGACAACAACCATTTCATCAACATGTTTTAATTGTTCCTGTACATGTATTATCCAACGTAAACGTTGATTTAAATTTCTTGATAATTCAAATTTTGCATCACGAAATTTATGTTCTAAATCAATTAATTCTAAATGATTATTTAACATTGTTTGTAGTTGTTCAGAATGATTTTGACATAAATCTGGTAATATTGTTGGATCTTGTAGATCCGAAATTCGGGATTGATTTTGTTTAAAACCTTCCGTTAGGATACCTTGTTTTTCGAAATTTTTTTTAGCAGTACGTATAAATTGTTCTAATGCTGATAAACGTTGTGTAAGTCCTTTAATTTCTTTCATATCCATATTATTACATTCACCAAGAACATTACTAATATCTGTACGTAAATTTTCTAATTTTTCATCATTATAATCATTCAATTCTTCCATACAGAATAATTCATCCAAAATATTATGATTATCTTTTTGTTGTATCCAATCAAGTAATGATAATTGATAATTTGTTGAATGCGAAGAATCATCCATTGTTTTCATTGATATCAGCGAATTTAGTATTGGAATTTTTCCAAGTAATTCTTTATCCGTTTTGAAACTAAATTCAGCAAAAAAAAATCAAAAATTAAAACCGAATCAATCAATAAGCGAAAAACACTTACTTTTCCAACAATTTTAGATATGCCGTTTTATTTCGTAGAATATCCTGATAAAGTAATTCAACTTTTCTTGATTTATTTTCAAATGATTGAACTAAATCTTCAAGATTTGCAACAACCGATGCCCAACTTTGTTGTTGTAAATGTTGATCATGTACTAATTGTTTACAACAATGATAAATTTGACTATCATTTTCATATAATTGTATTGCCATTTCATTTCTTGAAACAACTGTATTAAAATTTGGTTCCATTTGTAAACAAGATTGTACACGATCTTTCATATCATCATTATTATCATTATGTTGTTGTTGTTCAAATTGATCCATTAATAATTCATAATTTTTACAAAATAAAAATATTGGACTAGTATCAGTACCAGCAGATGAATATTGACAAACACGATCATCCGAATTTAAACTTTCACCACCACTAATTAATAATACCTGATTTATTATTGGTATTTTATATTGTTCATAAATTGCTCGTTTTAGATTATCAACACTGTAATTTGGTAAAGAAAATTTTATAAAATCGAAAAATATTTGAACAAAACTTACGTTTCAATAGCCAAATTCATATCGAATGTCATCATTTGACCATTGTTTACCCAGAATATGTACAACATTTTCGTTGTAAAACGAAAAGAATGAAAGAAAATTTCAAATTTTTTAATTTTCGACGAACAAAAAGTTTATTTTATTTTATTTTTGCTGCTTTCAGATGTTACGCGTAATCGAATAATCTGTTTTGAATGATTTTCAATACAAAATCAAAATCAAATTCATCATCATTTACATTTGGTCAGAGCAAAAAAATAACAACCATGCATTTCAAAAACAAAATGTGAGAAATGAAAATATATTTTTTTTTTTTGAGACGCATCAAAAAAAAATCAAAAGAAAAAAAAAAATAATGTTGTTGTTTTGCAATGAAGAAACTCGAATGAATTGTTGTTGTTGTTGTTATCAGCTGATGTTTCTGCTGCTACTCCATTACGGTCATGCGCATTTTGTTGATTTTTTGTTAAGTTTGATTTTTTTTTGAGTTTGATTTCATTTTTTTAAAATTTTTTCCTTTTCCATTTGTTTCTTATTTTCTTTTTTCATTAACAACATTTGATGATAATGATAAAGATCATCCGAACATTTACACATATCTTGTGGACAATTTGGATCGATGGCATTACAATTATCATTACACCAATGATACATACCGGATTGTTTTCGATATAAACCGGATGGTTTACAAACAGAAAAATATGGTTCATTTTCATTATCCATTCGTTCTAAATTATTCATATCCAATTCATTTGGATTTATAATTGGATAACAACCATTTTGTTTTGGTAATGGTTCCGATAGTTTAAATATTTCAAAAATTTTTGAATAAATAACAAAACGTTTAAATGCTTTTACTTTATATGGTCCATTACATTCCAGTGGGCCATTAATAGCCATTGTTGTATAACCGAAATATCCTTGTTTAATTTCAGGAATATTATGACAATATTTATCCCAATACCAGAATGCAGAACCCCATGCACCTTCTTCAGTATCGGAAACCAAATCCGGATTATCAACCAAACGCATATCACCATATAAATCCAATGAACAATTTGCATAATTATCTAACCATGTTAATTGTATATAACCACGACCATAATAATATTTATCTTGTTGTTCACGACCAGTACGATAATTATTTGTACATTTTGTTTTAACACAGGCAATTTCTTTTGTATGTTGAAGACCAACAGATTCCCAATAAACTTGTGCTAAAAACATTGCCAATTCATTTTTATCATCGATATTAAAATCTTTAGCCAAACGTATAACGGTTTCATATTTTTCCATACTTGGTTCTGGATATTGATTTAATATTAATGAATCTTTAAATTCTTTCCATGTTATTAATTCTGTTTTGTAAAAATCATTTTAAAAATTTCAATTTTACAAAATAAAAATAAAAATTCTTACCTTTAGTTTTCGTTTCAATGAAACAATTATTGTTGCTAAGAAAAATGATTGGTAGAATGAAAAATTTCAATAAAATCATCATCATCATCATTATTTGAAATATAGACCAAAATAAAATCGAAAAAACTCAATTCACGAATGACTTTCACAATCTACCAGTCAGCAATGTTGTGGTCCAGAAGATAAAGATCATTCTGAAATCTGGAAAAATTGAAAGAAGAAAGAAGAGAAAAATGATTCCAAGATTGTGGTTGTGAAAGTAAACCTGTTGTCCTGATTTCTTTCTTCTTTCATCATGGCTTCTCTCATCATCATTACCATCATCAAAATGATTTAATTTTTTTTCTTTCGAGAAAAAAAACCAAAAACGGGATTTAAAAAACAAGTTTTATTTTTTTTGGAAAAAAAATCATTTTGTTTTTCCTGCGGATGTTCGATTCGAACACAAACAAACAAACAAACAAATACGTTATATGTGAATGTTTCCATCACCATTTTACCATTAAAGGAAGACGCGCGCATTCGATCTGATTCGATTCGAACGAGTAAAATATTCTATGGACAATTCTACGGTTGTTATATAGAATTTGTTTTTGTTTTTTCCCAGAATTTCGTTTTTGCGTTTTAAGAAATTTTCATTTTGAATCAAATTTTTTTGGGGATTGATTTTCGATCAAAAATGCTTGCCGAATGGATTAAATCGTTGGATAAAAAGTAAGATGATTAGAATGGATGAAAATTTTATTTATGTTTAACATTTTTTTTGTTATTCCGGGATGGAATTTTAATGTAATTTGTTTTTTGGTTTTTTTTGTTGAGTAAATAGAACCAGTGAACGTACTGATGAAGATTTGGAAATAATTTATAAAAAATTAAAAACATTTAAATTATTTCGTCGTGTACATCCATCCGTCATTCAACAATTATGTTTTGTTGCCATTATTGAACATATTGAAAAAGGTGTTGTTCGTAAGTATTATTATTATTTTGTAAAAAAATCGATTTTTAATCGTCTTAAAATTATCATTATTTTTTGTCTATAGTTTATAAACAAGGTGATGAAGCATTAAATTGGTATTCATTAATATATGGTTCATTAGATGTACAAATAACACATACTGGTAAACGTAAAGATATTGTTACTGTTTGTACACTTGGTTCGGGTACAGCATTCGGTGAATGTGTTCTGAATGATGGTCATCATTCAGCTAGTGTCATATCAAATGAACCATGTACATTATTACGTGTACCAAAACAATCATTTCAAGATATTTGGCAAAAAAGTTCACATTATATGGAAGAAATAATAACATCACCATTTTCGTTGAATGAATTGAATAATAATGAACAACAATCAGCGACAATAACAACAACATCAAATAAAACAATTAATCAATCGATAGGAGAAAAATCAACACAAGATCAGCCATCATCAAATCAATTGATAATGATGAATAAAGATGATCATCATTATCATTATCAACAGAATGATGAAACAAATGAACAGAATATTAAAGGAGAAGAAATACAAATGTCTGAAAATGAAATTAAATTAATGCATGCAGGTTGGATAATACGATTACGTATTCAACAAACAGCATCACATTTGATTCGTGATCGTAAACATCCATCAACAACCGAAATATTTGATAATTGTTTTATTGGTTCAGAATTAACTGATTGGATAATCAATGTAACAATGACATCAAGTCGTATAAAAGTACGTTCACGTAAACAAGCTGAATCAATTTATCAGGTTTTATTTGAAAATAAAATCATCTATACAGTATATCCATTGGAAGAATCAAATTCATTTACCGATCGTTATGTATTTTATCGTTTTTGTTTTGATGATTTAAATGATGAAAAATCACAAACATTAGTTAATTTGTTTCAACAAAATGTACCGATTGATGAAAATCGTATTGCTGATTATCTTTATGAAAATCTTACGTTTTTATTACAACTGGCACCTGAAGCAACATTACGACAAATATTACGTAAACCACCGGAAAATCGTACCGAAGATGATATTGATATTGTTTATGAAGAAATAATGAATATAAAAGCATTTTCACATTTATCAAATACAGTAAAAAAAGAATTATCGGCTGTAATTGCATTCGAATCGATTGAAAAAAAATCAACAACATTATTTAAACAAGGTGATCGTGGTACTTGTTGGTATATTATATTAAGAGGTAGTGTTAATGTTGTTATTGCAAGCAAAGGTATTGTTTGTACATTACATGAAGGTGATGATTTTGGTAAATTAGCATTAGTAAATGAAGCACCACGTGCAGCAACAATTATAACTAATGAATCGGATTGTCAATTTTTACGTGTTGATAAAGTACATTTTGATCGTATATTAAAAGATAATGAAGCATCAATTGTACGATTAAAAGAATGTGGTAAAGAAGTATTAATATTACAAAAAATGTCAATGAAACAACATTCAAAAAAGAATTCTGTTGTTGATAATACTAATACTACTGTAAATAATGAACCAACAAATTTTAAATATATGGTTATGGCTGGTACACCTGAAAAAGTAATCGATTATTTATTGGAAACAAGAATGAATAATAATAATTTTGAAGAACAATTTAATAAGGAAAGTTTATTTGAAGATTTTCTTCTTACATTTCCAATATTTATTACATGGAAACATATGACCAATTCATTATTAAGACATTATAAAATTGATGAAATGAATTTTCGTCAAATGGAAGATTATATTGTTGATAATAAAAAACGTGTTGCACGTTTTACATTACTTTGGTTTAAAATATCGGCTGATGCATTTTTAAATTGTAAAACTATTACAATTTTTCTTGATGAACTTATTGACCTGATGGAAAAAGATAATTTAAAACATGATAATCATTTTGAAACAGAATTAACATCATTAAAAAATATTAAAGAAACTAAAGAAAATTATAATTTAAATCTTGAAATGAGAGGTACTATTGTTTATAAAGCTGATAATTCAAATTCGGTTCGTCGTATGTCGAATATAAATGAAGCATTATTTGCAAAATCACCCGATGAAACGGATAAAATTTTCAAATTAACAGCAATCAAAGAATTTGATGAAATAATTTGTCGTTTATATTGTGCTGATCATACATATACAACATTGAAAACAACAATGGATACCCGTGCAGAAATTATTCGTAATCAAGCTGCTGAAAAATTAAATCTTGATAATTCAGTTGATTATACATTGGTTGAATTAAAATCGGATAATGGTAAGCAAATTGAAATTCAATTCCAATTTGATTATTTATTTTATTGATTTTTGTTTTTTCTGGTTTTTAGAACGATACATTTTCAATGAAACCGAATTAAATATTGCAACAACATTATCATTAAATGGCAGAATATTCATTTCACATAAAGATCATTTGGATGCATTAACAACATTACCCGAACAGGAAGGAACAACAATTGGTTCGATTTTTAAATTAGAATCATTTTCATCACAAGAAATTGCTTATTTTCTTACTAATCAAACATGGAAATTATTTTTTAATATTCATCCATATGAATTTATTTATTTGGTATTTGGTCGTCATAATTTTAATGATATAACAGCCAATCTTGATCTTTGTCGACGAAATTTTAATGAACTACAATATTGGGCTATAACAGAAGTTTTATTGGAAAAATCATTATCAAGACGGGTACAGATTTTGAAAAAATTGATTAAAATTGCTGGATAGTAAGTTAAATTGAATCCGATTATATTCATCAATTTGGAATTAATTTTTTTTCATTTTGTTTTTACTCTCTCTCGATTAGTTGTAAAGAATATAAAAATCTAAATTCATTTTTTGCCATCATTATTGGTTTGAGTAATGTTGCCATCAGTCGATTAACACAAACATGGGAAAAATTACATAATAAAGTTAAAAGAATTTTCACCCAATATGAATCATTAATTGATTCATCACGTAATTATCGTCGTTATCGATTATTATTATCGAAATTTGATCCACCACTCGTACCATTCGTACCGTTATTAATCAAAGATATGACAATTTTGCATGAAGGAAACAAAACATTTGTCGATCAAGGATTAGTGAATTTTGAAAAAATGGTAAAGCAATTTTTAAATTCAATGCATTTTAATGATTTATGTTTGTCTTTTTTAGCATCTTTTAGCACAAACATTACGTATGATACAGGATTGTAAATCCGGATCATTTCAAATACAATCACCGGCAACATTATCAATGAAAAAAATGAATTTTCCAAATGTATTACAAGAATATTTTGATCAAATCAAAGTTATTGATAATCAAAAACGTTTAATGCAATTATCATATTGTCTTGAACATCGAAAACTTTGAAAAAGCCAAAAAACAAGCTGAATTCAACAACGCACATATCATTTTTCTTTGCACAGAAAATATTTTATTTCATCATCATCATTGTTATTATTGTTTCAATATTAGATCAAACTAAATTCACCATACAATGAAGAGAAAGATAATATTTTAATATCTTATCGAAAAATTCCTAAAATCACAATTATCAATAATTTTCCAATTTTTCATCAAACAGCAACGAATTTTTGAAAATGGACTTCCTTGTGTTTGCAACCAAATAACCCTATAGAAATTATTTATTTGAAAAAAGAAAAAGAATTTATGTTTGAAAAAAAGATCTCCTAATCACTATCCAAATCAATTTTATTGCATAACATACATTTCATCAACTTTATCTTTTTCACCTTGTATTTGTCCATAAACCGTACCACGTTGATTAACACGAATCCATCCTTTAACATCCAATGTTTCGGCTATATTTTTAGCATATTTAGTAAAATATACTCCTATATATAATGATGATAATCCAATGAAAAAGTAAACGAATCCAATCAATCAGTAAAATCAGTTTTTTTTGAAAAATAAATAAAACTAACCTGAAACATCACCAGCAACTTCAAAATCAACCTGTACAATCATTGGACGATATGGATTTACATCCGATACATATGATTTACGTACATCATCATATGATGTTTTTATTGTTGAATATTGATGCATTCCGGTAATCATTTTTTGTTTTGCTTCAAATTTGCTTTTTTTCCAAAATGTGAGAAAATTATTGAACGAATTTTTTTTCAACGAAAAATGTCTTAGGCGAAAATATCTTGTTTGTAGAAATGACTTTCTCAGTTTTCTATTTATGATATTCTGTCATTCTTTTTGTTTTAAAAAAAGAAGAAAAAGAAAATTTCAAACACTGTCAGTTGCCAATTATTTCATCATTATTAACCTTGATTCTGACAACTTTTTACAAACAAGCAAGCAAGCAAAAAAAAACAAACACATGATATTTCATCGTTTTATAATCATCATTATTGTTTTTATAATCATCATGACAAAACCAGAATTGTTATCCAGAAAACAATTCAAAATTCAAAATTCCGTGATACAAATCAGGAAAAAAATCCGACATTGTTTAAGATTTAATCCATTATTATTCTAAAAAATGATTATTATTATTTGAGAATGCGACAAATAATTTACATTCTAATTAGCATTTTTGTTTGTTTTTTTTTCTTGGCACCAATAAAAAAAACTAAATAGAAATTCTTGATTGAACAGAATCTTAAAGATATGCGCTTGACAATACCCGATTTTTACATTATAAACAGAATCACACATTATGAATGGTGGTGGTGGTACTTGTGGGGTTAGCTTTAACTAAGGAAAAACCATGGTTATGTTTAGCCATTTAGAAAAAAAAGGAAAACGAAAAATTATCATTATTATTGATGCGCGCGCGTAGTTAATCTTGATCAATTCTTGAGAATTTAACCAAAGTTTCTCTACTACAATTCTTGACTGAATTTTTTTTTTTTTTTTTTTTTTTTTGGTTGCAAAAGCATATATATAGCATCATCGTTTGCTTAGTTTGCATCTTTTTCTATTTTTTTTTTGCATTGGCTCGGTCAAATAAAAGTAATAACAATAAAAAAATATAGAATATTCTCTCTCTATGTGTGTTTAACAACATCTGATGATGATAATGATGGAATTGAATCATTTTTGTTGATTTATCTTCGTCCATCTAAGGAATGATAATTAAGAGAGGCCTGGAAAATCATAATTACATTCATTCATTGTTTTTTTTTTAAAATAAAAGATTTAGGAATAGGAAATACAAATTTATAAAAAAAACCAAAAAATTACAATGTTTAACAACAACAATAATAATATTATTAATAAATGGCCTTGTTGTTTTTTCATAATAATCATTTTAATTATTATAATAAAGCCATCCATAAGATATTGTTTACCATCAACAATACAAGTTGGTATGTTTTTTTGTTTTGAATAATGATAATGTTAATGGTAGTTATTATAATGATAATGATTTTTTTTGGATGATTCTTTTGTTTTTATTTACAAAATGATAAATAAGGTGGTCTATTTACACCGGAACAACGTGAAGAAGAATTTATATTTCGTTTGGCTGTAAATAATATTAATGATGATCAAACAATATTATCAAGAACAAAATTAGTTGCACAGGTAAAATCTATTGATTATTTTGATAGTTTTCATGCAAATAAAAAAGGTAAATATTTTTTGTAATTTGATTTTATCTGGGCATTTAATTTTGGTTTTTTTTAATTAAATAATTTTTCTTGTTAATAATTTTAGTATGCGATTTACTTGAAAAAGGTGTTGTTGCATTATTTGGACCACTTGGTTATTCACCAAGTTCAGCTCATACACAATCAATTTGTGATGCATTAGAAATACCACATATTGAAACACGTTGGGATTTTAAATTACATCGTGATGATTTATCAATAAATCTTTATCCACAACCATCCGTATTATCATCAGCATATGTTGATCTGGTTAAAGCATGGAATTGGGATATATTTGCTATTGTTTATGAAAATAATGAAGGAATCATACGGCTGCAGAATTTTTTTAAAGATGCACAAAAATGTAATTGGAAAATTAAACTTTATCAATTTGAAACGGATAAACCATATAGAGATACATTTTGGGAAGTAAATAAAGCTAAAGTTAAAAATATTATACTTGATGTTAAACGTGAAAATCTTTTGCAAGTACTTCGTCATGTAAGTTTATTTTTCGGGAATTTATATTTTTGGATTTTTGTTTTAATTAATAATTTTTTGAATAGGCACAACAAGTTGGAATGATGACTGAATCACATAGTTATTTAATTACATCACTTGTAAGTTTATCAATGTTAATGTTTGTCAATCTTTCAATCTTTTTAATTTTCAATTTTTTTTTTTAAAAAAAGGATTTACATACAATGAATTTAGAAGATTTTAAATTTGGCCGAACGAAAATAACATCTCTACGTATTGTTGATGATTCAAGTCCAGAATTAATAAATATAATGCAAAATTGGACTGAATTAACTAAAAATATGCATATGCATAATATGGATAAACCAAATAGTATTTTGGTATGTGTTTTGAATTGAAAAAAAAATTGATTATTTAAATTTGTTTTAATTTATAATTTTTATGTTTTTAATTATAGACTGAATCGGCATTAATTTATGATGGAATACGTTTATTATCAACTGCATTACAAGATTTAGATCAAAGTCAATCGGTTGATGGTATACAACCAATATCATGTTATAGTGGTACACCATGGTTATATGGTAGTTCATTAATTAATTATATGCGTCCAGTTGCATTTCGTGGTATTACCGGTCTAGTTGATTTTGATCAATTAGGTTATCGTACTAGTTTTTCATTGGATGTAATGACAATAACTATTGATGGTTTTATGAAAATCGGTGAATGGAAACAAACATCATCACCAAATGATACAAGCCTTACAACATATGAACCATGGAGTGATCATTATTCAGCAATTTCAATGCAAAATATATCATTAATTGTAACAACAATTATTAGTGAACCATATACAATGCTCAAAGAATCAGCCGTTGAACGTAGTGGTAATGAACAATTTGAAGGTTTTGCTGTTGATCTTATTGAAGAATTATCACGTTTAATGGGTTTTAAATATCGTTTTAAATTAGTATCGGATGGTGCATATGGTATTAAAGATGAAAAAGGTGAATGGAATGGTATGATTGGTGAATTAATACGTAATGAATCTGATATTGCTATTGTTGATTTAACAATTACATCGAAACGAGAGGAAGCTGTTGATTTTACACAGGTAACAACAAAAAAAAATTCATTACAAACAGAAAGGCAAAGGTTTATTAATTTTTAATTTTTTTAAATATAATCCCTTAGCCATTTATGAATACTGGTATTAGTATTTTGTTTAAAAAACCTACAACCAAAGTGACAACATTATTTTCATTTTTATCACCATTTCAAAATATTGTTTGGATTTATGTTCTAGCTGCTTATATTAGTGTTAGTACAATTTTGTTTGTTATTGGCCGATTAACACCATATGAATGGGATGATCCACATCCATGTCGTCAAGAGGATAATGTTTTGGAAAATAATTTCAGTTTGATTAATAGTTTTTCATTTACAATCGGTACTATGATGCAACAAGGATCAGCAGTTGCTCCAAAGTAATTATTATTATTATTTCACGATTTTGACCATTTAATCCATTTCAAATGTCTCACATACAGAGCAATGTCAACCAGAACAATAGCAGCAATATGGTATTTTTTTACATTAATCATGATATCATCATATACGGCTAATTTGGCTGCCTTTTTAACTGTTGAAAAAGTTGTCTATCCAATTGAAAATGCTGAAGGTTTAGCTGGTCAAACACAAATTGAATATGGTTGTTTAAAAAGTGGTTCAACAAAAGCATTTTTCAGTGAATCAAATATACCGGTTTATAAACGAATGTGGCAATTTATGCAAAGTAGACCACATGTATTTACAAAATCAAATGCAGAAGGTATTGCACGTGTTAAAAAAAGTAATGGAAATTATGCTTATCTAATGGAATCAGCATCAATTGAATATGTTATTGAACGTGATTGTAATTTAACACAAATTGGTGGTCTATTAGATAATAAAGGTTATGGTATTGCAACACGTAAAGATTCACCATATCGTAATCCATTATCACATGCTATATTGAAACTTCATGAAAATGGTGTCTTATTACAGCTAAAAGAAAGATGGTGGAAACAGAAAAAAGGTGGTGGACAATGTACGGAAGAGACAAAAAAATCATCATCAGTTAATAATCTAAGTATTGATCATGTTGGTGGTGTTTTTGTTGTATTATTAGGTGGTTTATCATTTTCATTTTTGGTTGCTATATTTGAATTTGTATGGAAAGCAAGGAAAGATTCACATGTAAGTCATTATATAAAGTTTTTTTTTGTTCGTTTTTTTAAAAAATATCATTTTCTTCCTCTTTCACTCATTCAATCATTATCATCATCGCCAAAAAGGAATCAATATTTGAAGAAATGATTCGAGATCTTAAATTTGCATTCGCATGTCAAAGTAAAACAAAAAATGTAAAGAAAAAACTGAATGAAGAAATCTATCCGGATAGATATGATTATAGTCCACCTAATTATGGTCCAGATTTTGCACCAGTCTATTGACAAACATACACACACAAATGAATACCAAAAAACATCGGGGAAAATTGTTTATATTTTTCTTTTATCAATCAAAGAAAAAAGAAAATGTTTGATATATCCAGTTACCATGATGATCAAATTTAACCAACGAAACGAACTACTTATCATTTGGATTCCATCATATTTGTAGAAAAAAGAAAACCATCATCATCATCATTATCAAACGACCAAAAAAAAAAAAAAAACAAAACAAGTGACTTATAAACGCGTTTTTGTAAACCTAATACAAACACTCTGGAAAACAACAACAACAACGATAAAAAACATCAAATTTTTTTTGGAAAATTTCTTGCTCAAAATGATCACAACAAATTTTTTTTTCTCTTGTTTCAACATAATAACCATATTTAATAATTTTTTTTCACATTCCATTTTTTTTTTTTTTTTTTTTGGTTCGATTGTTGATTGATTGAACCCGAAAAATCAAATCAAAAATCAAAACCAACCAACAGAAAAATTGTTAATATTTCAAACCAAATGACACACATTCCATCGATCAAATTCATCAAATAATAATCGTCCATGAAATAATAATTACTTCTTCTGTTCGGAATTCATCTTCTTCAACTTTAAAATTAACCAAAAATAAGAATAATTTCAAAATTATGTACGTTATGTTTGAACAAAACATCAGTGAACAAAAACAAAAAAAAAAATTCATTCTTTTGATTTTTATTTTATTCGATTTTATTTGTTTAACCTGTTTATATATATAACCGAAAGACAAAACAAAACAAACAAATCACGGACAACCCAATATATATAAAAAATTTGAATAATGTTAATGATAATATAATCTTCTTTTTTTTGTCTTTTGTTTCTTAATTGTAATTAATCATTAAAATCATATAATTATTATCATCAAAAAAAAAAAAAATAAGAAGAAGTTGGTGTATCCTCGATAACTGTTCATTGAACCATTTCGAATCAAATCAATTGCTTTGTTTGATAACAGTTAATTTGTGTGTCAATAAACTCCCATTTTTTTCTGTTGTTTTTGTTGTTGTTGAATATGATTGATTTGAGTTGAATCCAAAACAAACTATAGAAAAAATGGATCAAAATTTGATTGAAATGAATCAAAAAATTCAAGTAAGTTATCACATGGGGTTATTTTTTTCGTGATCTATTTATCTAAACACAATGTTTTTATTGCCATCTTTGTTTTTTTTCTTGTTTTTGGGGATAATGTTTTAGATTAGCAAAAATGATGATGAAAATTTTGTAACTGTTCATTTGGATCAAGTAGCCGAATTAAGTTGGCATCAGATATCGGTATGGGCACGAACGGAACATCGATCATGTTTTCGTCGACGTATATCATCAACACAGATATTAGATTCAGTATCAGGAAATGTTAAACCTGGACAATTGTTGGCAATTATGGGTCCAAGGTAAAAACAAAAAATAACATATCAAAAAGATTGATTCTTTCTAAATAAATTATAATCCAAATTATATACAAGTGGTTCAGGTAAAACAACATTATTAAATCGATTAACCGGACGAAATCTTAGTCAATATAATTATGAAGGTATTGTTCTAATAAATGGACAACATGCACAAATTGATACAATTAAATCAATATCTGGCTATGTACAACAAGGTGATTTATTCGTTCCGATGCTTACCGTTAGAGAATATCTTGTATTTATGGTTAGTAATTTATTTGTTTGACATTTTTTTCATTTCAATAATGATTATTATTATTATTCCAACACCACCACCACCACTACAAAAAAAAAATCAGTCATTAGTAAGAATGGATCGTAGAAAATTTTCCGATCATGAACGAAAATGTCGTATCGATGAAATTATTATGGAGGTAATTTGGATTTTGAGTGAAAAATTGATTATGACATTTTGTTTTCCAGTTAGAATTAACAAATTGTTGCGATTCTCGTATCGGTAATCGTTATGATGATATTATTGGTTCAGGAATTTCCACTGGAGAATGTCGTCGACTTTCATTTGCAGCTGAGGTTAGTGATTGTATTTTAAAATTAAAAAAAAAATTGAAAATTCATTTTATTTTTTTTTTCGAAAAACAAAATAGATGTTAACCAATCCATCATTGTTATTCTGTGATGAACCTACCTCAGGATTAGATTCTTATTTAGCTGAAAGTGTTATAAAAATTTTGAAAAAAATGTCACAATCTGGCCGTACAATTATCTGTACAATACATCAACCATCATCTGAAGTATTCATTTTGTTTGATAAAATTTCATTGCTTACACAAGGAAAATTAGCATTCATTGGAAGTTCAGGTAAATTTGGAATTTTTTTTTGTTTTAAACAATTATTATCATCAAAATCAATGAATTAATTGATCAACTTTTTTTTCAATCAAAAACAGGTGAAGCTAATGAATTTTTTCAATCACTTGGTTTCAATTGTCCACTGAATTTTAATCCAGCTGATTATTATCTACGACAAATATCGATAATACCTGGATCAAAAGATGAATGTCTACAGCGGATTAATGTATGGATGATTTTTGATTCTGATTTTTTTTTTTTTTGTTCACATTTTTCCTTTGTTTTTTCACACAGCGTATTTGTCATGAATTTAAAGAACGTAATGAAAATAATGAATTAAAAAATGGAAATCATTTAGTTGAAGAATCAACAGCCACCGATTTGATAATTGATAAACAAAAATCTAAATCTAAATCATCATCATCAACAATAATTTATAAAGCATCATGGTTTGAACAATTTAATGCATTATTATGGCGTTCATTCATATCGAATATTCGTGAACCAATGATAACCCGGATAAAATTTTCACAAACATTAACTGTTGCATTATTATTGGGTATTGTTTATTGGCAACAAAAATTAGATCAAAAAGGAATAATGAATATTAATGGAGCGATTTTTATACTAATTATCAATCTAACATTTATGAATGTTTTTTCCGTTATAAATGTATGTTTGTTTGTTTTTAAAAAGTGATTTGATTTTTCTTATTTTAATCTTGTTTTTCATTTCATTATTCAATAGACATTTTGTAGTGAATTGCCAATATTTTTACGTGAATATAATAATGGAATGTATCGTGTTGATGCATATTTTTTAGCCAAAATGTTTTCCGAATTACCATATCAGATAATATTTCCAACAATATTAGTTTCATTATTATATTATATGATTGGTTTTTATGATTCATTTAGTTCATTTTTAATGTTTATTTTTATATCAAATTTGATTGCAAATTGTGGAATTTCATTTGGTAAATATTTTTATTATCATTATTATTATTTTATTTTGTAATGTTAATCCGTTTCTCTCTCTTTCTCTTTTTCCAATATCAATAGGCTATATGATCTCATGTTTATCATCATCAACAAAAATGGCAATCGCATTATCATCACCATTAATATTACCATTATTATTGTTTGGTGGTTTTTTCATTAACAATAGTACAATACCAATATATTTTAAATTATTTAAATATATTTCATGGTTTTATTATGGTAATGAAGCATTGATTATAACACAATGGATTAATATTGATAATATTACCTGTTCAACGACGACAACAATGATTAATGAAACAGATAATAATTATCATCCTCATGATCATGGTGGTGGTGAACAACGTTGTCTAACCAAAGGAATTTCCGTAATTGAAGAATTAAGTTTTGATCCAAACAATCTTTTTATCGACATTTTAGCATTAATAATATTGATTATTGTAATGCGTTTTTTAGCATACATTTGTTTATCATTAAAATCAAAGATACGATAATTTTATTTAATTCAATTCATTTTTTTGTCCATAAAAATAAATTTCAAAATAAAAATTCTGAATTTCAAAAATTTCGAATCACTGAATTTATGAAATGCGCTTCGTTGCGAAAAAAAGAAAAGAATGTTTAAGGTGTTTACGAGAATTCACAACACATCAATTTTGTTTTTTGTTTTTTTTTCGCTTGGTACATTTGATTGATGATAAAATGTGAAAAAAAGTGAAAATCTTTTATCCAATTTTGGCCACCAACATGTCACGAAAAACATTATTTACCGGTATTTTATGTTTTGTTTGTGGTATGTTGATTGGATATGCAACAAGTCTTTTGACAACAAATGATGATGATCATGTTCGAAAACGGTTAAAACGAAATTTATCCGACAATAATGATCTGGTGAAAACATTACGAAAAGATTTTGAAAAAGAAATTCATGTTCTTTATGAAAAATTAGATGCCATTCATCAAGAATTACAATTGAATAAAAATAAAAAAATCAATAATAAACGTAATTCGGATATTTCATCCGATGAAACGGATCAAGCGGAATGTTTTTATGATACAGCCGAAATGTAATGTATTTTAAATGCAAATGTTTTTTTCGAATGATTTTTTTTTTTGAAAAATTCTTTCTTTTCTATTCATAGTTTTAAGGATGAAATTGATGAACAAAAAAATGATTATCAACAAATTGATGATATGTTTGAAAATGATTCGATTGATGTGCAATATATTTATGATTATATCAAACAAAAAGTGTCAAAAGTAATGTTTTTTAAATCAAAAAGAGCCGTTCTATTGAAAATTTACCGTTCTTTTATTATTTTATTATTATTATTTTGTTTTAGGATCCAAATGACGCAGAAATGTTATGGAGACATTCGAAAGCAGCACATTTGCTTAGTAAATCAACTAATCATATGAATAATTTGGAATCAAAAAAACAATTACTTTATGAATCGTTTGATATGGCTAATAATGCATTAAAATTGAATGATCATAATGCTAATTGTCATAAATGGTATGCCATTTCGATTGGTTGTCTTAAAGATTTTGTTTCGATAAAAGAAAAAATTAACAATGGCATCCAATTTAAAGAACATTTAGATATTGCAATGTCATTGAAAGATGATGATCCAACATTATATCATTTAGCTGGACGTTTTTGTTTAGAATTATTGGCCATTTCATGGGCTGAAAAAAAATTAGCCAGTATGATTGTTGGTTATAGTTTACCCGAAATAACTTATCAGGATGCCTTACAGTATTTTATGAAAGCATATCAACTAAAACCACGATGGAAAGAAAATGTTTTCTTTATTGTTCAAACATTAATACAGATGAATGAACAAGGAAAAGCACATGATTATTTAAAAGAAGCATTAGCCATTCCATTTAATGAAAAATCTGGTGAAGAACAAATTATTCATGATAAATTGCTCAAACTTCAATCATCGAAATTTTCCTAACAAAAAAAAAAATATTCTTTACGCGCCATCACATTATGCATAATTTTTTTTGAACAAAAAAATTAATTTAAAAAAGAGATTTTAATATAGACAAAACAAAAAAATTGAAATAAAAATTTTATTTATTTTTGGAATCAATCGAAATTTTTTTTTTTTTTTTGAACATTGACAAGATGTATCAAGTCGAAATAGTTGATATATGGTGTGGTTAAAATTGCCAAGTTTGTTTTGTTTTGGAAATTTTTCAATTCGATTTTTTTAAAATTTCAATCAAAAAAATGAACAATTCCAAATGGAATGATTTACAAGCGATTCAAAAAAGAAATAATTCTATTAAGGAAAAAATTTTACAATGGAAACGACAACGTGAAAATATATTGAATGTATCATCATCATCACCAGTGCCTTCATCATCCGCCATTCCAGTCGGTTTTGTTGATGTAAAAACAAATTCAAGTTTTAAAAAAATTGAAAACAAATTAATCGATATTCTATTTGATAAATCAAATAATTTTCCTATTGATTTTGCTACAATTCAATCGCTAACATCAAATTTTACCGATAAAAAAACTACTAAAGAATTATTGATAAAATTTTCATTAAAAAAATTAATCGAATTAAATGAATATATTGGATCGGATGATGGTGAAAAAACAATATTTATTCTATCAGTTGATTATGATGCATTAAAATTATTGAAAGAAGATAATGAAAAAACAGAAGAACATAAATTGAAACGACCCTTAAGTAATGATGATAATGATAATGATCAATCAGAATCTAAATCCAAAGATTTACATACGGCGAAAAAATTTCATTCAAATAATGATAAAGAAAAATCCGATAATAATAATAATAAAAATGATTCAGTCGAAGGTATACTATCATTACAATCAACAATTGAAAAAGAAAATCAAAAAATTTCCGAAGAAATACAACGATTATTATCAAAACCAACAGCAAAAGAATTATTATTGAATGAACAATTTCGTTCATTAAATCCAAATGTACAGGAATTTTGTCCACGTGGTACACCTGAAGAATGTATTCGATCAAATAATTCAAATGAACCATGTGAACGTATACATTTTCTTAAAATTATACAAAAACATACTGATGAATCATTAGGTGATTGTTCATTTTTAAATACCTGTTTTCATATGGATACATGTAAATATGTACATTATAAAGTTGAAAAAAAGAATGATCCAACCATTTATACTAATGATAATAATACGGCTTCAACGATAACCAATCAGAATAATAATAATAATAATAATAATATCGTCATAACATTGTCAACAGCAACTGAACAACCATTTAAACGAAATCTTTTCCCTGCACAATGGATACGTTGTGATTTACGTTTTTTTGATATGAGTATTTTGGGAAAATTTTCGGTTGTTATGGCTGATCCACCATGGGATATACATATGGAATTACCATATGGTACAATGTCGGATGATGAAATGCGTAATCTAAATATTCCTTGTTTACAGGATGAAGGTCTTATATTTTTATGGGTTACTGGTCGTGCTATGGAATTAGGTCGTGAATGTCTTAAACTTTGGGGTTATGAACGTTGTGATGAATTAATTTGGGTAAAAACTAATCAATTACAACGTATTATACGTACTGGTCGTACTGGACATTGGATTAATCATGGTAAAGAACATTGTTTAGTTGGTTTAAAAGGAAATCCAAAAAATATTAATCGTAGTTTGGATTGTGATGTAATTGTTGCTGAAGTTCGTGCTACAAGCCATAAACCAGATGAAATTTATGGTATTATTGAACGTTTATCACCGGGAACCAGGAAAATTGAATTATTCGGACGTCAACATAATACACAACCAAATTGGGTAACATTAGGTAATCAATTAGAAAGTATTTGTTTAATGGATCCACAGCTTATTGATACATATAAAAAATGTTATCCAAATGAAATTATCGATAATCTTCAATAACCAAAAAAAATCAATTTTACACCATCAATTTTTTTTAAAATATTTTGCATATATTTTTTTCATTTTATTAAAAAGAGAACGAAAAAAAATTCATCTCCAACGTTCGTTGCCTATATTTTCATCATACATATAGCAAAAAAAAAGAAAAAGAACGAGAGAAAAAAAAATTCATTAAAAAGAGTGACCAAAAGAGAGAGAGAGAGAAAAAAAAGGAAAGAAAATTCCGGATTCATCATCAGATCGTTATCATTCATATAGAATAAATAAATATAGAATAAAATAAGAGTAAAGAGGGGGATATACCATTATTGTGATTTTACAAATAGATTCTATAGAAGAATAAAATGAAAAAATGTTTTTCATCAATTGCTTGTTGCGCGGTTTGTTGGATTGATTCTTTTCATTTGAAACCAAACAAACAAACAAGCAAAAAATCAAAAAAGGAAAAAAATATTTGCCTGTTGTCACATATATAAGATGTGTGTGTTGGTGATGACAGTTCAAGTTTTTTTTATATATAAAAATATATTACACGGGGTTAATGAAAAAAAAATGATTGAATGAAATCAAGCATGATGATTATGAATGTTTGTTTGTTTTTTTTTTCTTTTTCAAATTTCTTTAAAAATGAATGAATGAATGAATGGATGATAATAGCACGATACAATTATAAGTATTAAGGTAATGATGATGATGGTGAATGAAATGAAATAAAATAAAATTCAGTTTTTTCTTCTTCTTCATTGAATTATCGTACAATTTGTGTGGTGTGTCTGTGTGTTTATAATACAAGGGACGAAACAAAAAAATCTAATAACTATATATTGTGTGTGTGTGTTGCTGTGGTTGTGGTTATTTTAAATTATTATCATTATTATAAGAGAGAAAAATATATTTCCAAAAAAAAAGAAAACAAAATACAATGTGAGTAGTTAGTTAGTCATTCATTCTTCTTTTTTTTATAACATTTCTTCAAAATTGGCCATAATATCGCTTTGACGATTCATATCGATTTGTGATGCAATCTAAAAAAATGTAAAAATAAAAATAATAAATTCTTTATATGAAAAAAATTCTTCATTATGGAAATAGATTTGCTTACAGCTTCACGACGACGACGTTCCTGTTCTCTTTGTCGTTGACGTTCACGTTCAGATACTGAATTCGTAAATGCTGGTGACATTGAATTTGAATCCGATGCTGGTGATGAATTTGTTGATTTACCATGTCTTGCAATATCATCATATGGATTATGTTTACGTGTTGTTCTATTTGTATCCATTTGATTTGTATTCAATTCTTCTTCATCCGGTATAATACTACCACCATGTTGTTTTTCTAAACGTTGTCGTTGTTCTTGTTTACGTTCTTGTGCTACTTTTAATTGTTTTTCACGATTCTCTTTTTCTTTGGCTTGTTTACGAAATTGTTCAAATGTATTTTCAGCTTTTGGTAAGAATCCAGTATTTGAACTATTATTACCACCACCACCACTACTACTACTACCGCCACTTGTTGTTTGTTGTTGACTTGACCAAGATGTTATTGATGATTTTTGTTGTTTATTAGAATCACCTGTTGGTGCCTAAATTATTCAACAACCAAAAAAAAAAAAAAAAAATTATTACCAATTTAAATCAATGATATGGGGATTTAAATCCTACCGTTTTCTTTGATGATAATCCAGAATTAGACATAGTATTCATTGATGATTTTGAATCTAATGATTTTTTATTATCCATCATTTGATGTGAATTATTGCTAGTTTTCGATTTATAAGCCACTAAATCTATTTTTGCAAAATGTCAAAAGTGATTTTAAGTTTTAAAATTTCAAAAAAAAAAAATAATCACACAAACAAACAAACAAACACAAACCTGGATCATTCATACGGCCGCCACTCATTGGTTCTTCCTTTAACTTGGATACTAAAAAAAAAATGGAATGAAAATTAACATTCTTTTGATCGAAAAAAAAAACAATTTCACATACTTAACGAAGAACCAGAAGATGATGAATCTCTTGATAAAACATTTGCTATTTTTGATAGAACAAAAAATTTTCGAAAATAATAATAAAAAACACAAAGAAACAACAACAAAAAAAAATGTAGGCTAACCATTTTTAAAATGTGATGCCGTTCCTGATGAAGGTGTATGTTGTTGTTGTTGTTGAGAATTTTGAAATGATGGTGTTGTTAATTGTTGATGAATAGATGATTGATTTGATTTACGAAGTGATGTTTGTGCTACAGAAGCACGATTACCACCAGCACCACCACTATTAATGGACGATGATGATGAATTTGATGATGGTGGCTGAGATTGGGATGGAATATTCTTGGCCAATGATGATGATGATGATGATGGTGGTGGTGGATGAAGACCAGGATTCATTGAATCTTGTAAACTGACATTTGATAATGATGGATGAACATGAGATGAAAATGATGATGATGATGATGGTACTGGTATATTTGATGAAGAAATTGGTGGTGGTGGTGGAATTCCACCACCTACTACTCCGGTTGAATTATTCGGAAATGATGATGATGATGATGATGGTGGTGGCTGTGTATATGGAGAATTTATCGGTAATGTTCCAGGAAATGTTGGTACATGTTGTGGTGCATTATATTGACCACTACCACCACCACCGCCACCACTACCTGTTTGATTATTTTGATTTCCTTTTTTCTTTGGTGATTCTATAAATTTCGAATAATTGAAAAAAAAGAAAAGAATTAACATTAACGGTTTTTGGCATCCAAAAAATCAAATGAGAAAAAAACAGAGTATCGTTGTTTGGATCAAAAAAAAATTCTTTCAAAAATCAAAAAAAAATCTCAAAACTTAGAGTGCAGTACAGACAAACAAACAAACCAGAAAAGAAAAGAAAATCTTTTTTTGCAAAAAAAATAATCAAAATTTTAATTGTTTATCAATCATTCAATTCAAAAAAGAAAACTTGTTAAGAATTTTTTTGGTATGTATAATGGATTTGATTGTTTGTGAGTGTATACATAAAAAAAATGTTGTTATTAGATAACAGGTAAAAAAAAAGTGATTGATTTGATGTGATTCGAAAGGCTTTTAGATGATTATGGAAAAATTGATGATGTTTAAATCTTTTTTTTTTACATTGATGTTGTTGTTGTGAAATAATTCAGAAAAACACCCACAATAAACACACACAAAGACACAAACACAAAAACATAAACAATTCAATCAAACATAATCACTAAATACATGGATATGGATATGATTATTATATAAAAATTATTATGACATTAATGAAATGAAATGAATGAAATTTGTTTATGTGAATGTGAATGTTATTTATGTACAAAAAAATTATTTGTAGAAAAAAAAAGGAATAATTATTTTCTTGTTTGTTTTTAAAGATCAGAATTAGAAGACTGAAATAGTACGAAAGAATTGATTTGTTTTTGTTTTTTGTTGAAAACATTATTAAAAATAAATAAAAAGTCAAGTGATAATAAATTTAAATAACACAGGGATTGTGTGTGTGAGTGAGAAAAAAATGATTTGATACGAAAAATCCATTATATCAAAGAATATTTTAAATAGAAAAATTAACGAAACATAACTTAAATAAACACAAAACAGACACACACTGCACTCCAAAGTATTGAGATTTTTTTTAAATCAAAATATACAAAAAAAAATCTATCATTATCATCATCATCTATAATATATATCATTTCTATTATCAAATCTTACGTAACGTAAGGTATGTGTGTGTTGTATGTTGTTTATATTGAAGTTGTTTTTTATTCATTTTTTATTTCCTAACCTGATTCAGAATCAGAACTGTCCGATGATGATGATGATGATGAGCTACTATCGCTGCTTGAATCACTATCACTTGAACTTGATTCACTTAATCTGACACCATTTTCTTCTTCAGTAAATGCATATGGATCTGCTGTTTATGTCCCAAAAAAAAAAAAACAAACGAAAGGAAGAATATCATATTGGTGGACCACATTGAATTAAAAACGACAAAAAAAAAAGAAGATAAAATGAAAAAAATTATTAGTTCAAATTGGATAAAATATTCAACAAAAATTTCAACAAAAAATTCAAAAATTCAAACCTTTTTTATTTTTCTTATTAGCCGCCAATTGTCCAGTATCATTTAGTCGTTTTTCAATTTCTTGTTTTTTCTTTTCCGTTTCTTCTTTTGCTTTACTTGGCCTTTTATCTTTGATTGTGGCTATAAGTTTTCAAAACAAAAAAAGAAAGAGTTTAAAAAAAGGATTCATTCGATTGATTCAACAAAAAAACAAAAACACATACTATTCTTTTTTTTCAAACAACTAGCAACATAGCTTTCCAATTCACGTAATGTTGATGGTTTTAATGTTTCAAAATCAATTTCAATTTCATCCGGATTTGAATCTCTTAATGTTGGTTCACGTTGTTGTATAATCTGTACAACTTTACCAAGTTTATCACCTAATTATTTAAATTTTTTTTTTAAAAAAAACATCAAAATTATAAATAAACAAACAAAAAAAAAATTAACAAACAAAAACAATTAAATTAACCATACCAGGTAATTTATTAATATCAAGACTAAGCTGTCGTTTTTCATCATAACTCATTGGACGAGCATTATCTTCTTCTTCTGAATCGATTCGATTCAATGTATTTTGAGGTACAGTAATAGCTTTTGTTGATTTACGATTTGTTTTTGTTGTTGTTTTGGTTTTTTTATTATTAATAACACTATTGGCATCTTTGAAAAAAAATTAAAATCAAAATTTCATTAATAATTCCAATTGTCAAACTACAAAAAGGATAAGGAAACAAAAAACTTACTTAAAGCATTTGAACCAGTACCAGCACCGATTCCACCGCTTGTACCAAATGTATCATTATTTAAACCACCAAATGTATTGAGAGGAAATTGTGAATTAATCGTTGCCAAATTGGCTTGATTACCACCGCCACCAACACCACCAGTATGATGATGATGATGATGATGGTGATGATTATAACCCGAACCAGCATCTAAATCATCATTAACTTCTACTTTAACAACACCACCACTATTATTATTATTATTACCACCGGCACCAATATGACCATGTCCACGTTCTTTACGTTCCGGTTTATTTGTTTTTGATCTATGTTTCTTTTTCCTACTATTTCTTTCAGCTTTTTTAGCTAATTGTTGTACTTGTTCATTTAATTTTTTCAATTGTTCTTGTATTGTTTTCAATGTATTCGTATCATCATCACTATCAGAACTTTCTGAACATGATGATGATGATGAATAATTATTATTATTATTATCATCTGATGTAACACCTTCATCATCACTTTTATCGCTATGATCATCAAAATCGGGCATTTTTGCATATCTCATTTCAAAAACATCCTATAAAAAAGAGAAAATAAAAAATGTCACAAAAGCATGAAACAGTAATTCTTATTTTTTTAGAATCAAAAGAAAAAACTGCGATTAAATTTGATTATGATAATATTCCTCTTCTGTTGATTAAAAATCCATCATTATAATATCTAGACAGATTTTTTGCCCAGCAGAGGTAAAACACTACACACTAACACACCTGAATAATAATTAGATAATAATTATTTACCTGTAATTTTCTACCCATAGAAACAACAGCATGATCAGGTGAATTATATTTATAACAATTTGTAAATATTAATCTTATATCGGCTGCAAATTCATCCGGTTTATTATATTCACGTGATTCTAATTTTCTTTTTACAGTATTTAAATCCATTGGATGTTTGATTACTTCATAATAATCATGTATTTCTAATTTATCAGCATCGACTGGATCATAAAATGGCCATGCATTATCTTTATGTTTTTTAGATAAAAGCTCTCTTAATATTGTTCCACAATATTTCATTTGTTCAGATAATTTTCCTTTTTTTGCTTTTGATGATTGTTTTTGTTTACCAATTTCTGGTAATTCTTTTGATGGTTTTTTTATTGGTCGACCACTTTCTCTTCGTGTTTTCATTGTTGATGGTTTTGTTATATCATCATTAACTATATGTGCAGTAAAATTATTATTATTATTATTATTACCACCCAATGATTCTAATTCTAATGTTGTTGTATCGGCTTTTCTTTTTACACCTTTTTTAGGTGTTTTTGTTGTTGTATTGATTGGGATCACAGTTGATGGGCTAGAATTAAGATATTGAGAATTTGTTGATGGAGGTGGTTGTTGTTGTTGTTGATGTGATGTTTGTAACAATGATGTTGATTGTTGTCCAATAGAATTCATATCAACATTCGAACGTTGAGGTAAATTATTAGATTGTTGTTGTTGTTGTGTAATAATATTTGAAGAATTTTGGCTAAGAATCGAATCCATTTGTGTTGATGTTTTACTACTATTATTACAGGTTAATAATGGTGTCGTTGATGGAACAACAATATTCGATGTTTGACTAATATTACTTTTCTGTGCTACTGTTGTTGTTGTTGTTGGACCACCAATATTATTATTATTTATCTGTCTTGATGATAATTGTTGTTGTTGTTGTGATGGTTGTGCAGAATATAATGATAAAGGCTGCTTTGTTGATATTGGTGTTGATGTTAATTGTGTTGTTGGTATTGTTGTTGAATTTGTATTCATTACTAATACTATTAAAATAAAACAAAACAATGCAACAAAACAAAAATTCCATAAATATTTTCAAAACAAACATATAACACTTACCTCTCGATGATCCTGGTGTTATTGTTTTCGTTTTAGATTTTCCTTTACCTTTTTTTCCTTTTTCTTTTGCATTTTTTACTTGTATTGGTATTTCAATCTCTTCACGTGGCATTTCGGACAATTTTGAATTATATAATTTTTCAATACTATGTCCCATCATAACAACATCATCACCTTCTTTATTATATAGATAACAATTGTTAAACATTAAACGAAAATCATCCATACATTCTTGTGCTGAATAATAATAACAATTTTCTAAACGTTTTTTTATTGTTCCTAAATCCATTGGTCTTCTAATGATTGTATGATAATCAGGTAATTGTAATTTTTCTGCATTTACTGGTTCATGAAATGGCCATGCAAATTGATGTTTCCATATATTTCGATTTATTATACGTAATAAATATTGTAATTGATTTGTATTACGATGTGGTTTATCAAATGGTGGTATTGTAATTGGTTGTACAACACCTTGTATTGGTTGTACATATGGTTCATTCCAATATAATGGTGTACCATCTGGATTGGTCCCAATCAATATTTGTGTTAAATTACCATCATTTCTTGATAATTGTTGTTGTTGTTGATGTTGATGTTGTCCAACTAATGATGTTGTTTGATCATGATGTTGTTGTTGAGATGATAACATTGATGATCCAGGTTGAATTGATGATGGTGGTAAATTTGAAGATTGTTGTTGTTGTTGTGAAACAACAATAGCTGTTGGTGCTGCTGCTGTTGCAGTTGTTGATGAAGACATATTTGATTCGGAATTATTTGATGATGAAAAACTTTGATCTAAAATATCTGCATTACTACTACTGGCATTGCTAATTTTAATAATATCGAAGAAGAAGAAAAAAATATGGATGATAATCAAATAGTAAAAACAAAAAACAAATAAACAACAAACATACCTGGTATCCATATCAAAACAAACCAAACCAAACAAACAAGAATTTCATAGAATTTCAATGTTATTTTTTTTGTTTCCGGGCGAGTGTATGTTGTTCAAATCAATACGATTCGATTGTAGTACACCAAAACAAAACACCGACACATCACATCACTCAAACACAAACGAAATCGAATTTTTTTTTCAAACAAAAGTTTTTTTTCTTTCTTTTCTTTTGGTTAAATCCAAAATTTAATTTTAAAAATTTTACCAAAAAAAAAAAAATTCAAAATAATAATAAACAAACGAAAACAAAAAAAAGAAAATGGCGCGTTATAATGTGAGAAAGAGAGAGAGTGGTGTGTTTGTTTGTTGTTGATCACATCAAATTACCTCGTAAAACAACCAACCACACAGTCACATAATAAAAAAAACGAGTCATCAAGAATCATTAAGAGAAAACTGACGCCATCTTTTGGCCAGAATATTCAACCAATCAAGTAATGGCATGTATTTTATTTTATTTGTTTGGATGATGGAAAATGGATGGTGTTATCGAATTAGGAAATATTATTATTTTTTTTAAGAAAAACAAAATTAAAGATGTTTGCAAAAAGTAGAATTGATATTTTTGAATTTAAGAATTCAAAATAATGGAATTCACACCATCATCCATCACACAAACATACAAACACACATCATCCAACAATAGAATTCAAAGAATAGATGAGATGTGTTTGTCCGTTGTTGTTGTTTTGGTTGGTGATGATTGTTTTCAAACAATAATAAAATATATTTGAAAACTTTTACACAACACAAATGGTCACATTACACCAAAAAAAACAAGCGTCAAGTTAACAAAACCATGATGATATTTGATACTTGATACAAACACACACTATACACCATACACAACCATACATAAGATAATCAGGAAATTACGTTTGTTGTTGTTGTTGTTATTGTTGTTTCGAAATTCATTCGATATAATTGGATTTTGATTTAAGAATTTGATTTTTTTTTTGTTTTTGATGTTTTGAAACAGAATAATAATGATGGTCAGGTCAAACACACATAACCAAACAGGCAAAACATATACAGAATTAATATAAATAAAGTGAGCGCGAACAGAGCAAACAGAGAGAGAGAGAAAGAGAGCCAGGCAGGCGAGTCAGCGATTCGTCGCTCATTTTTTCGCTGCTCACAAAACACACACCATTCAATGATGGCTGTCTAAACAAAAAAAAAAAAAAAAAAAAGGTAGTAGCATTTATCATTGATATACAATCAAACATATGTCGATCAAGATGGACAGACATTGACCAATCAGATAAATGATTTTTACTGCCATCTTTTGTTAATGAAATGTATTCAAAAATTTCCTGTATACAGAATATGATATTAAAAAAAAGTGGGTGTGTCTGCGCGGGTAATCAACATTCTTATCATTCGATTCATCAAATTATCAACATTATAATATGTATACCACTACCATTTTGATATTTTTTTTTCCAACGAATTTCGATACCGGTCATAAACAACGTAAAAAAAAATTCTTGATTTTTTCTTCAAATTTTATTTATAAAATATCAAAATTATTTATTTTTTTGGAACAGAATTATCAAACGAAAAGGGAAAAAAACAAAACCATGTTTTCAAAGATTATTGCAGATAACCACTGTTTGAAATGAAAAATAAAAAACAAACATCAGATTCAGAATTTCAGCGGAAAAAAAAGGATAACTTACGGCAATTTCATACGCATAAATACCCAAGTAGTAAAAAATGATACCAATATTAATGAAAAACTAATCGAAATTAAAAATATACGATTTAATTTACGTGTAGTTGGTTGATGTGTTTTATCCAAAATAATAAAACCAATCGAACCTAATGTAAAAAGCATTGATGATGCTAAACCTTCCATAATATATTGACCATTAACACGATATGGCATAAATGCAACTGGACGTGAATAACCATGTTCATCAACAGTTGATCCAATTGCAGGTGGTTCAATAATAACATCATAAATCATACCACCACAAACAAAAAAATATGATACTAATATTAAACTAAAAACAGTCATTGATGATGGTAAACCTAACCATAATGGTTTTTTTAATTTAATATTCGGTACAATAAGTATATTGAATGGTAATCCAACAATTGTTTCGGCAATAGTATCCATTTTATCAATTCGTTTTTTTTCAAAATTCACTCAAAAAACACATAATATTCTCAATATATTGATATATCAATATGAATGCGTGTTCTTTCGAATCGAACGATAAACAAAAAAATGAATCTTACGCGTAGAATATATCTAACGCCATCTAATGATTCAAATTCTTATAAAAATTATTCTTGATTCTAAAACATTCGAATTCATAAACATTCGAATTTTATTTGATCATCAAAAAGCGAAAACAAAGTTTGATTAAAATAAAGTTTTGGTTTAAAAAAAAAAATATTTTATTAATTTTTACCTTTTCTGTTTTGGTGATTTAAAACAAAAACAACGCCGGTTTTTCCGGTTAATAATTTTCCATGACAACCAACCAACCATATCAACTCAAATAAAGAAAGAAAAACAATCATTATCTATAGAAATCTATATAAATGATTTATGTAAAAAAAAAGAAGAAAAAAAAACTGCTATCCAAAAGAAAAAACCTAAATAAATAAATAATGTTTCGACAAAATAGAGCAAAACAACATTATTCTGATCAGTAAAATTCTTGATTCTTTTCTTTTTTTTTGTTTGAAGTGATTTGAAATCAAAAAAATCAAAAATGTTTAATCGAAAAAAACATCTAACCGAATCATTATCATCAATATTTTTTCTATCAATGATTTTTATTGTATTTTTATTCGAAGTATTCATCATACGGCCATATTTATTGGAAAATGATCAATCAAAAAATTCAATTATGATTATTAATTTTCATTTATTAATGGCTATAATTTTATTTATAAATACATGTTTAAATCTTTATTTGGTTATTATTACGGATACATCGATTAATAGTATTATAACTTCAAATATCAATACCAATACAACAGCATTACCATTATCATCATCATCTTCATCGTCATCATCATTATCATCACAATGGAATTATTGTTATATCTGTGAAGCTAATATACCACCACGTGCATTTCATTGTAAACAATGTAATCGTTGTATATTACGTCGTGATCATCATTGTGTTTTTACTTGTAAGTTTTTTTGTTTCGCAATAAATCCAATTTTTTTTATAATGATTTTTCTTTATTTCTTCTTCACATCAAAAAGCCTGCTGTATTGGTTATAAAAATTACAAGTAAGTTTCTTTTATTGTAATTTTCTTTTGGACAGTTATAAGTTTTTTTTTATGTTGTTTTTTTTATTACAGATATTTTATGGGCCTATTATTCAATGTTGGTTTTGGTTGTATTTATGCAATATCAATACATTGGCCTTATATTTGGATGAATATAAAACATCTTGGTTGGTGGTCATTAGGTGTACATTCAGTACCATTAGGTTTTTATTTAGCTGGTTGGATTGATTTTTGGACAACTTGTTGTAATATGATATCAATGTTATGTATTGTTGGTGCTATATTTGCAACCGGTTTATTTATCTATCATTTTCATTTATTATGTATTAATCAAACAACATATGAAAAAGCTAATCTAATTAATGATTATAATCTGAATGATTGGCGAAAAAATCTTTATGAAACATTAGGTAATCGTTGGTTTTTAACAATATTTTTATCACCATTAATTAAAACAAATCTACCTGGTGATGGTATAAAATTTATAACAAACAGGGAAAAATATTTACAAAATAAACAAATTTAAATTTTAAAATAGAAATTTTTATTATTTTTTCTTTTGTATTTTTTCAATATCTTGTCGGCTTAAATATTGTACACCATTACGATATTTTCCCAATTGATAATCCATTCCACGTACTTCATTTAAACCTTTTTTCCTTGTTGTTGATTTTTGGTTTTTTCGATTTTTTGTTTTTCCCGATCGATTTTGTTGTTGTTGTTGTTGTTGTTCACGTTCTTTTTGTTTACGTTCACGTATTTCTTGTAAATGTTGTTGAATATTTTTACCACGCGGTTTTTTAGGTTTTGCACCTAATCGTATAGCTAATTCACGTTTAGCAGTACGTTTATCTTTATCGGAAAATCCTTTAATACCTAATTGAAAAACTTCATGACGTGCTTTTTCCAGATCAAATTCATCTGGATCAAGCTGGATTTTGTTTTTGTTTGGTTATTTTTTGGTTTTATAAAAGTTTTCAAATTCAAATAAATTTTACCTTTCTTTTTGATTGAAATTTATTTTGATTTTTATTTTGAAAATTTCTTCGGGACATGATTAAATTTTACAAACATCAAAAAAATCAACACGTGAATTAAAACCAAAACATCAAAACGATGGACGAATTAATCGATACAATCAGAAAAAAAAATCATTTTTTCCAATGGAACATTAGATGGCAGCATAGGTTTCATAAAATTTGATTTAAAAAAAAATTCTGTTTATAAAACGCGCGCGCGCATTCTTTCATCCGCGACCGGCAATTATTCAATGATTGAATCAAATCAAATCAAAAAAAAGAAGAATATAGGGAGGATCCTTTTCCCCGAAAACACACACACACATCGAATCGGAGCAAACCATTCTTTCATTTTTTTATTTCACCCGAACTAACACTGAATGACTACTGCTGGGTATAATTGTGTATTTTTTTTGTGGATTCTTTCTTTCTTTCTGTTTCTGTTTGATATCCGATGATGATGATGATGATCAAACTAGAACACAAAAAAAAACGATGAACAGACGCCAGTCATTTATTTTTTTGATAGTGATGTTGCGTATTTTCTGGTTCTTGGTTAGAGGTAAAACCAAAAAAATCGAGCCGATTGCAATAGCAATTTTGCGGGGAGAGAATAGAGAGAATACAATAACAATATTAACCAGAAATGAAGAGAGCCATTGTAATATCATCAATGATGGTAAGTCATTATTTTCTGTTTTTTTTCTGCTGTTGTTGTTGTTGTTGTTGCCGATGATAATGATGATGATATTTCGGTGGTTGTGGGGTAAACACAACAGCATTGTATTCGTTTTTTTTATTGAATTTTTTCATTTTTACAAAAAAAAACCATTATGGTTCGGTTTTTGATTTTTTGGTTTCTAGTTTTAGAAAAGTTAAAAAAAACAAGTTAAAATCCAACCAATCAACCAACCAACATTGGCGTGATGATTGTCGGATGATAGTGACGTTTTACGGTAGCCGAAAAACAACAACAACAACAAAAATTTTACAATAATCACGAACAACAACAATCCGAATCCATACTGAAGATTTAAAAAAAAAAAAGATTTAAAGATTAGTAAACTGTCTTCCTACTGGTTGATCATTTGCGAAAAAAAAAACCTGAAGATTTTGTCAAAAAAAACAAACAAAAAACCTAAAGCTTCGATAATTTCATTTATCCTGTGTGTCAGTCAGTCAGTCAATCAGTTAATCTCGACAGATGATGCGAATGAAATCTTTGAATGTCAAACACACACCGACAACGACAACGAAGGATTAAAAAATTGAAAATATCAAAATTCAACCAAAAACAAAGGTATGTTTGGTTTGAAAAATTTGATTTGAAAAATTTCTATTTTCATTTTTTTTTTCTATTTAGATGATCATAACACAGTAAACAAGTAAACATTGCTGCAGCAAATGTTGCTGCCCTAATCAACCACCATTATCATCAAAAACGTCTCAAATATCAATCAATTAATCAATGAGATAATAGTTTTTACTATATCTACCTTGTTGTTGGTATCTATCTTTCAAAATCAAAAAATCAATCAATCAATCATCAACCATCGTAATATTTGATAATTTCTTCGAATCTTCATTCATTCATTTATCGTATGTTTTGTGGATGCCAAATCAGAAAAACCACAAACACATAAACAAACCGCAAAAGAAAAACAACGTAAACAACAAACATTCATTCATTCATTCAATCAATCAATCAATCAATTGTTTTTTTTTTGTTTTGGTGGATGATATTTTTCGATCCAATGGTGGTAAGTTTGTTTTGTTTTGTTTTTGATGACAATCGATTGTTTTGACAATCGATTCGAATCTTATCCGATTCGAATTCGAATTCGAATATTTCCTCTTAATATTATTTTTTCGTCATTCGAAAGACATGAAAACAAATCACGAAAAACAAGGATTTTTTCTTCTTTTCTTTTCGTTTCTTCGTAACACAAGAAAAATAAATTAATATTTGCGTGCATCATCATCATCCTCATCATCGTAATCATCATCATTTTAAGAAAATTTCGTTCAATCAAATGCAGGTGTGTGTGTGCGGTTTGCGTGTCTGTTTTTTTTTTGTGTCTGATAATGAGATGATGATTATTATTCGAAAACAAGAAGCGGAACAGGGTGCAATTCTGATCAACAAATTCAAATTCAAATTATCATCTTTTTCAAATTCAGTTTTTTTTGTTGTTCAACCAAACAAACAAACAATCACCAACACAACCAGAAGATAAAAAATAGACATCCATTTTTTTACCAATTTGAATGATAATGATGATGATAATGTCCATGTCGAATGTTTTTTCTTCATTTCATTCTCCCCTCTTTTACTCATTTATTATTCATTATTCCATATTGTCCATTCGAACAACAAAAAAAACGATGGCTATTTTTGGGGTTTGCTTTTTTTTGGTGATTACACGCAGAGGGAGAGAGAATTCCTATGGTGATGATAATAACCATGACAATCTTAATTTATCATCTCTATTTTTTTATATATGATGCTACCTGCAATACACATTTTGTTGTTGTTGTTGTTTGTTGTTTGTTGAAAAACAAATTCAAACATTTTTTTTTCAAAAAGCCAACATCTATGAAACGAATGAAATGAATTCATCCATGAAAATAAACAATTCATTCATTTCATTCATTCAATCAACGATGATGATGATGATGATACCTGTTGTTTTTTTTCAATTTTGGCGGCCACCACCACCACCATTATTATCATCATCAGATGATACAAACAAAAACATTAAATAATGACAGATGTTTTTTGTTTCTGTTTTTTTTTTTGTTCGGTTTTGTTTGCCCTTGTTGATTGATAATGAATGAATGAATGTGGAATGTGGAATGTTGAATAAACTATTTCGATCGACTACTGTGTGTGTGTGTGTGTATTTGGTGAAAAATTGACTTAGCATCAATTTATCAGTTAAGAAATGTTTAAAAGGACATTCTCTTTTTTCTATTGTTTTGTTTCGATCAGTATCAATTCTCTCTCTCCCTCTCTTCATTGTTTTATTTAAAGGTTGAATTTTTTCATTCATTTTTTAAACAAAAAAAGAATGATAAGAGACAGAGATAATGAAATAGTAAATTATAATAGTTTCTTTCTCTATCAGATTTTTCTGTTTTTCTATCTATCTATTTATCGAAAAAAATGGGGGGGAGAGAGAATGAAATGAGAATGAATAATTTTTTTTCCTGTAGAAAAAAAAACTTTATTCAAAGCCATATTGGATCGATTGAATTGATTGATTGATTGATTGATTAATAAGATGAACAATTTTTTTATTGTTTTAAGCTTTTTTTAGAAAAAAAAATCAATCAAACGATTCGATTGTCATTATTATCATCATTGATTATCCATATCAACAGGTAGGTTTTATTGAAATAAGCAAAAAAAAAAAAAACGAAAAAAAAAATCAGCAACAAGTGATTTTTACCTGTTGTTGTTGTTGAAAAAAAAGTTACAGGCAATTGACGCTTGTCAAAAATTTCTCTCTCTCTCTCTCTCCCCCCTCAACAGAAAAAAAAATCTGATAAAAAATATCATTTTCAAAAAAAAAACTATTACAGTTACTCTACGTTTGTCGTTTGTCATTTGTTTTTTGTTTTTTTTTTTGCATAACCTAAATCTTTTATCTATTTATTTGTTTTGACTTTTTGCTACCTCAAATTGTTTTTTATTAATGTTTACTTTTTCTTTTTCTTTTTTGCTTTCAGATTCATTATCAACTTTGAAAATTTTTGAAAAAAAAATGAAGAATTCTGGTCAATCACACAGGCAACAATAACAATGTGAAATCTTTTTTTATTGATTTTCTTCTTCTTCAATTTTCTTTGGTTATTTGTGATATTTTTTGATTGTTAAACAAAACAAAGTTACAAAAGTGTATCCATTAAGACAATTTGGTAATTTTTTTCAAAATTTTCGACCACATTCTAGTCTATCTGATCTCAATCATCAACAACAACAACAACAAAATAATCATTATCATCATCACCGTTTTCATCATCATCATCATCAACAACATTTTCATTATCCTTATCAACGACAATTATCACCATCAATACGTTTATTACAATCAGAACAGAATCTTATTTCTAAAACAGCCCAAAATGATGATGATTATCAATCAAACCAAACACGAACAGCAAAATCATTACGTTCAAAATCATTTTCAATGTTTTATTGTAGTCTAGGTAATCATCGTTCAATGGATCAGAATTTGAATTCAAATGAATTAACAGAATGGTTACGTTTTCAACCTGTTTCAATATTACAATTAGATCAACCGGATCGTATTGTTTTATTTATTGCCGGTAAGTTTTTTTTATTTAAATTTTTACTTACTTTTTATTATTATATAAACTATATGATCAGATGATGATTTATAAGATAAATAACCATCATAAAAATTATCACATAATAATATTATTTTGTTTTATAATGATGATTACAAAAGTTCAAGAGAAAGGTTATTTTATTAATAATAATAATAATTTTTTATTATTACAGTCGTCCCTCGTACAACGCGGTTTTGTCGTTCCGCGTTGTATCGAAACCGCGTTGTACGAAATGAATGTAAAATAGAAGAAATGGCTCGTGTAGTATCGAAACCGTGTTCCGCGTAGTATCGAAACCGTGTTGTACGAGACCTACAAATAGTAGAAATATGGAAATTTGTACCGTGTTATATCGAGACCAAGCCATAGAACATAATTTTTTTTAATTTAATTATTTTGCGAATTCGATTTTTCAAAACCGCGTTGTATCGAAACCCTGACCGTGTTGTACGAGGGAAAACTGTATAATTTCGCAATTCTAGAACCGCGTTCTATCGAAACCGCGTTGTTCAAGTACCGCGTTGTACGAGGGACGACTGTAACATTTTTAATAACAAGTTTTTAACATTGCCAAACAACAATCAATGTGTTAAATGACAGTTAATATATTGACAATTGATTTCATTGCTAACGGATGTTGCAAGCTAGAAACAGAAAACAAACTGAAAGTTGTCAATATTTAATCAGTATAGTTATGTGGTGTTGGTGAACATAGTTCAGACATATAGGATTTGTTGTTGTTATTTGTTGTTATTATCATTTGGTTGCTGTTTAACAATTCTATCACCCAAAACAAACAAACAAATTGAATTTCTGAATAATTCATTAACAATATTAATAATAATAATAATAGATGATGATGATGGTGATGATGGTAATGATGATTGCCATGATACGTGTTAAAATTAATAATCAAAAAAAAAAAAAGAAAAAATTTGATAATAAATGATAATAAAATGTCAAACACACACACACACGCACATAGAGATCCTGATCAGATTTACTGATTTCAATCAGATTCAACCAAATCAATTTTTTTTATTACAACAATATTAATAATGGTGGTGATGATGATATCATCTTTTTTTTCTTTCACCTTTCTTTATTTTGTTTCGATGATGATGATAATTTAATACATACAAAAAAAATATTTAGTGATAAGATTTGTGATAAGATGATCCTCATTGCATTTTGTTTTTTTGCTTTGTTGTTCTTTGAAAATATGTGATATAAAATTTGTTTTGTTTTCTATCCATTTTGTTACTGATGAAATGATGAAATGATGATGTTATTTGTTATTGATGATAGTGTTTATTATAATAATAACTTATTATTATTATTATGGGCAATGTAGCCACCAATTTTGGTAAAAGATCATTACATGAAAATTATATTTCAGCTATAACATATTTATTATCCCATCATCATTGTAATCATCATCATCATAACAGTTGTTTAAGAATGTGGAATTTTTTAAAACGTATCGATGATGATGATAAATCATCATCGATAAATAATTCAACACAACGATTCGTTAATAAAAATAATGATAATCAAAAATATTTTCATTTAAATAAATTTCAAACTTTAAATTATAATAATAATAATAATAATAATAATAATAATGATAATAATTCATCATCATCATCACCACCGGAATTTTTTGGTATTAAATTAAATTCAGTGAAAAAATCTTCAAATGTTCATAAAAATGGTAAATGAATTTTTGTTTTTTTTTTAAATAATAAAGTGAAGTTGAGCAAACAAATTGTTCTTTAATGATTTATTTAGTCAAGTTAGGTTATCCACCCAAACCCTAAATCACATTAATCAACCTAACCTAACCTTAATCAGGTTATAAATTGTAAACGATGACCAAAAGATGGCGACTTGTATGACTAATTTGAATTTTTTCGAAATTTTTTAATTTGACATTCAAAAAGAATTTAATTACAAATCAAATGAATCGAATATTCATTTCATTTAAAGCGTAGGTAGATTTTGTGTGTGTGTGTTTGTAAAAAAAAGAATTACTTTTTTTGGTCATTATAACACACACACCAGGTAAATAAGTATGCTATTCTGCTTTCTCTTTGTGTATTTTTGTTTGAACTTTACCTTGAATTCAAATAATTTTTTTGGAGGCAAGGTGTTTTATTTTATTTTCGAAATTATTAATTTGTTGTTGTTGTTGTTTAGCATCAGTTTTTTATTCAGTTTTGTTTCGCTTTTCAATTTTTAATTTTCATTTTGCCGAAATTGTCCTTGTTTGTTGTTTGATCTCGAAAACGAAATCTGTTTTCTTGTCTTCGATTTCCATTTGATCGAATGGAATCTTTGCCTGAAAATAAAAATTTAAATTTTTATTGATTTGTCGTCGTTTTATATCGATTAATTTGTTTTGAGAAACTTTTTCTTTGAAAAACTTTGAAACAAAAAAAAATCTCACTTTTACTGATTTACCTTAAATGGTAATTCCTGTTGATGTGATTTTCCATCATCATCATCATCATCAACAACATTGTTTGACTGTTTATGGTATTTTGTGTGTGTCTACGAAGACGATGATAACATAACATTGGATGTTTGTTGTTGTTTGATGTCGATGTTGTCGATGATGACCATAATTGGAAATTGATCAACCACTTTCCCCATTATTATTATTATTATCATCGTTGTTGTTTTTTATTATTGTTTTTTTTCCAATGAAACGTGAAACATTTTTTTGTTTTGTTTTTGCGCTAAATTTTTTTGCGTTGGTTGAATTCCTTTAGTTGAAAATTTACCTTTATCAAAAAAAAAAATGTTCTATAAATATTCTCCAGGTAAACCTATAGGTGGCATGTGTGTGTATTTTCAAATAATTTTTCCTTTTTCAAGATCACATCATCATTATCATTGATGATAATTTGATGCGGAAAAAATCTGCCAAAAAAAAACCAAAAACTAAAACATATGGAACAATCAATAAATGAATGAAAAATTGAATTGAATCAACGAATTGCTCGTGCAAAATCAAGGCGGCATATAACCATTCCATTTTTGTTTTCGGCCTACAACAACAACAACAACAATAATAATTTTTTTCCCTCAAATACCACCATTGTTTGCTGGGGATGATAATAATAATAATAATTACCTTTTGGATAAAACGACGTTGTTGTTGTTGTTGTTGTTTTTTTCGCGTAAATGATATGCGTGTTTTCCGTCAAGCAATCCAGCATCGATCGATTTTTTTTGCATTTAAAATAGTTCAATTTGCACATCCACTATTGAGATGTTTTTTTTCTTTCCTCCCCCTCACTCTATTTTTGTTTTAGTTCTTTTTGACAAATATGTGTGAGAAAATGGCAGTTTTTCCCCCCACAGTAGACATGTGTTGTTGTTGTACAACAACACATGCAAATTGATAATCTAATTTGATTGGTGTGATAATAATACTGTAATGATAAAATTGATGTTTCTATAGCAAAAGATGAAATAACATGACATTTTCTTTTTTTTTCTCTCTCTCTCTCTTTTACACTTCTACTATTTATGCATCTACATTAGGATGTCTATTAAAAAAAACTTGTTGAATGTTGTTGTTGTTGTTGTTTTAGTTGATATTGATCACATAACAACAACAACAAAAATCATCTTGTAATTTCAATGTGTCACACACACACAAACACACACTTTTGATATATGCAACAAGTGGTATGGTGGTGTTTGTGTTTATTATTATTTATTGGGATGCTAGGAATTCTTTCTTTTATTTCTATTCGATTGATTGATTGATCAGAAAAAAGATTTTTTTTTTTTTTGGATTTTCTTCTTCTTTGAAACTTTCTCTTTCATTTCACAATAAACATCCAATAAAATCAATGCAAAATAGAAAAATTGACCAAATATAAACGAAACAACGAAAGCGAATAATCTTTTGTTGATTGTGGTAGTAGTTTTTTTTTTGTTTCTCTTTTTCTCAATTTGATTGATGCGGCAGTTTTTTGTTTGTTTTGTTTAAGAAAATCGATGGCCATTTTTCTGTTTTCTGTTTTGGTTAATCCATGGTTGTAACAAAATCCAATGATAATGATGTGTGTGTGTGTGTGGTAACTCCAACTAATAAATTCCAGACGAAGAAAAACCAAAACCAAGAAAAGAATTTTGTTTTTTGTGAATGAATGAAATTTTTCTTGTGAATGAAAATCACAACCCACACACACACAACAGGAAAAAATTTTTTTTGACCATCAAAGGATGTGTATGATGATGATGAACATCATTACCATTGTCAATGATGATCATCATCATTTACAACTTGATTTTTGATTGAATTCCAAAAAAAAAGTTTGTTTTAATGATCATCAATTCACTATCGTCGTAGTCGTCGTTGTCGTTTGTTTGTTTAAAATTTTTTTTTCTTGAATGTTTTGTGTGTCATCAATCAGGAAAAAAATTGTTATTGTGTGTGTGTATGTCGTGATTATCTTGATTCTTAATCTATACTGATAAATCAGATTGGATTTATTGATTTTTCATACTCATTTTTTTCATTATTATTATTATTATCTCCATCAATCAATCAACCAAATCAATCAATTAATTAATTAATTGCATCGATATTACTTAAACTAACAAAAATCAGAAAAAAAAATTTAAAAAATATCCCAAATATTTTTGTTTTTTGTGTTGTTTGAGCGTGTGTGTGCTTGTACGGGTGTTTTTGGTTTTGAAAAATTTTGAAATTTTTTGGTTTTGAAAATCCATTTTTGTAATCCAAATTGATAAATAAAAATGGAATATTATGAACATCATCACCATCATCATCATCATCATCAACAACAATATGATCATAATATGAATATGGAAGAAGCAGTAAAAGAATATGAAACTAGTGTTTATAAACATAAAGGCGTGTATCCTTATGTCATTCATTTAACCCACCATTTTCCCCACCATTCTATCATCAGATATTTATTGAATATTTCGATGTTTTTGAATTTTGAATTTTTTTAAATCTAATTTTTTTTCAATTTAGATGAAAGAGATGCAATACAGAAGAAAACATTTACCAAATGGGTTAATAAACATCTAATTAAAGTAAGTTTTTAAAGTTTTTTTCTTTCTTTCTTTTGTCATCATTTTCCTTGAAATATTTCACCAAAAAAATTGCTTGTTTCCCTTGTTGTTGTTAATTAATTAATTAACCCTAACTTTTTCTGTGTTAAAGTCTTATCTATCTATATCATCATCTTCATCTACATCATCATCTTTAATCAATTTCTGTGATAATCATCATACTACTAATAGAATTAATGTAATTTTTTTTCACTAATTCAACTAACTTTACTTTGCTTGATTTCATTTTTGCTGTTCAATGTTGCTAATTTTTTTCGTTTTTAATTTCTGTTTTTTCCAATAAACCAACCAACCAACTAAAAAAAAGGTAACCAAAGGTGTTGTCGATCTATTTGAAGATTTACGTGATGGTAATAATCTAATATCATTACTGGAAGTATTATCGGGTGAAACATTACCAAGAGAAAAAGGAAAATTACGTGTTCATCATTTACAAAATGTTCGAACATGTTTGAAATTTTTGGAAAATCGTAAAGTAAGTTTTTCCGGAAATTTTCTTTTATTTCCGGAAAATTTTTTCAAAAAAAAAAAAACAATTAAATAATCTCTTCCTTTAAACTATAGATAAAACTTGTAAATATTCGTGCCGATGATATTGTTGATGGTAATCCTAAATTAACATTGGGTTTGATTTGGACAATTATTTTGCATTTCCAAGTATGGTTTTTGTTTTCACCCACCAAAATCACCAATTTTACAATTATTTTTTTTTCTTCTTCAAAATTTAGCTATCGGATTTGATTATATATGATGATACAATATCATTTAAAGAAGCATTATTAAAATGGGCTAGAAAAACAACACAAGGTTATCCAGGTGTTAATGTTACAGATTTTACACATAGCTGGAAAGATGGTTTAGCATTCAATGCTATTTTACATCGTAATCGGTATGAATTTTATGAAAAAATTTTTTAACCAAAAAAAAACTAATAATGATTACACACACACACAGACCGGATCTACTTGATTATCGTTCATGTCGTTCACGAACGGCAATTGAAAATTTGGACAATGCATTTACAATTGCTGAAAATGATTTAGGTGTAACAAAATTATTGGATCCAGAAGATGTTTATTGTTCACAACCGGATGAAAAATCCTTAATAACATATATATCATCATTATATGAATTATTTCCCGAACCACCAGAAAATAATCCATTATTAGATAAAGAACGTTTGAAACGTATTGATGAATATAAAACAGCTGCAAAACGTTTAGTTAAATGGATTGATGAAAGTTGCCATCGATTAAGTGATCGTACATTTAGTCCATCATTGAATGAAATGAAAAGAATTCAAGAAGAACTGTATCGTTTTCGTTCAGAAGAATTACCACCACGTTTCAAAGATAAACAACATTTATGTGAATCATATAAACAAATTCTTGAAATGGCATTAGCATTACCAGTACGTATTGATGATGAATTAAAACCTGAAAGTATTGAACGACAATGGAAAGAAATGCTATTAGCTTATCAAGAACGTGATCGTGATATTAAAGATTATATGTTACGATTAGAAGATCTAGAACATTTGGCTAATAAATTACGAAAAAATATTCGTGAATGTGACCGTAAACTTACTGATATTGAATATGCAATTGTTGATCTACAAAAACGTATACAACATTCCACCGATTTACCAATTGAACAAACAATCGAACAAATACAAAAAGAGCTTAAATTTGAAGAAAAACGTTTAAATACAATGATTAATGATGCAAATTATTTAATTGATCAACATTATCCAGAAGCAAAAGAACTTTATGAACAAGTAAAATTATTATTGGAAAGATATCAAACATTAAATATGGAATTTAATGAACGAATATTTGGTGCATTACAAGATAAATCCATACAACAAATTCATCAAGTATTTGCTGATTATGTTTCAGCATTATTAGCTAAATTACGTGAACAGGAAAAGAAAATTTTACGAAAATTACAAGAACCAATACCAAGAAATATTCAGGATATTGATCGATTGATTGTTGAACATAAAGAATTTGAAATTGAAACCAGACAATTTGAATCAGATGTTGAAAAGGTGAAACGTGAATATGCAAAATTACCAACTCGAAATGCTGGATCACAATCAAAATTTGAAACATTAATAGAATTATGGCAAAATATATGGAAATATTCGGATAGTTATGTTCAACAATTGGATGCTATACGAATAATTTTGTTGGATATTCAGGATGCAACAAATATGATTTGTGAATTGGAACGTGGATTATCCGAATCACCTGATATGCCTGCCGATATTGAACATGCACGAATAATATTCGATGACATACGTCGTATTCATTCCAAAGTTATTAAACACCAAAGTAGTTTTGAAAAATTATTATCAAATGTATCGAAAATTCGTAATATTGTTGAACGTAATCGACCACAAAGACCGGGTAAACATCCTGATATTGATCAACTTGAATCGGATGTTAAAATATTAAATCGAAGATGGGAAGATATTGCAACACAATCAATGGAAAGGTAATGTTATTTTGTTTTGTTTTTGTAATCAAAAATGCGTAATACGATTTTTTTGTTATTTCAGAATTAAATCATTGGAAACCTGTACAGAATTATTGAATGTTTATCGTACAAAAATGTGTAAAGAACAGGAATGGCTAAAACAAATGAATCATAATGTCGATGATTTTGTACGTCGTAAAGAGTTGAAAAATGCCAAGGTAAAAAACATTTGATAAAATTTTGTTGAAATCTTTACTAAAAATCATGTTGAATTTTTTTTTCTTTTTAAAAACTATTAGCAACTTTATGAAGAAGCATCATCGCATAAAATATCGATCGAAGATACAAATCATTTAGGTGTTCGATTTATGAAAGAAGCAAAAATTTATGATTTAAAATTGAAAAATTATCGTGAAAAAATTGATGAATATCATCATACAGGTATTGATGCTACAACAAAACGATCAAAAATTATAAGCGGAATCGATTGTGTTGAACAAGAACTAAAACAACTCAATAATGATTATGCTGAACTTTTGAATCGTATACTTGGCCTTTTGAATCAATTACAAGATGATGATTCAAAATTAAGAGAATTTGTAAGTTTAAAAATCAATCAAATTTATCATTTTTTTTTTGTTTTAATTTTTGATATAAAATTTTCACTTATCCTTTATTCTTAATCATTTTTTAAAATTCAATTTAATCTAATTAATCTTGATTGTAGCCAACGACTGTTACTATCAAAACTTTTGAACAATTTCCAGGTATATTTATTTCTCTAATTTATTTTTAAAAAAAAAAAATCTTTCTGAAATTCTACTTTTTTTTATCTTTTTCAAATAACAATAATTCTACTAATTTTAAAGTTGATGAAATTGATAATAATCAATTCAATAATAATAATAATACAACTACGACAACAATTTCATTTACTAATCATCATCAACATCCATTAACATTAAAAAAATATCAACAAAAAATAACAACAGCAACTGTTTCAAATATACCAATCAATGAACAACATGAATGTAAAAATTTAAATATTTCAACATTAAATCTGATACAAGATTTTGAATCAAAAAAATTAAAAGATAATAACGATAACGATGATAATGATTTAACCGAAATAATTGTCAATCGTATCTATGAAACTGATGTACAGAATAAAACATTTATATTGAGAAAATCTTCTCGTAGTCATATTGATAATGTGAAAACTGAAGAATCAATGATGGAAGATGATAATGATGATTACAAACAAATTGATGATATTGTTATGATTGATCGATTGGAACCAATCGTACGATTATCATGTTCATCCGATGTTCAACATTATCATCCACATATAAGTCGTGCATTTACTTCAAATGATGATGATGATGATTATCAAATGAATTTACCATCATCTCATCATCATCATAAAGATAATGATGATCCACAAATACAAATCATATCCGAAAACATTCCATTTAATGTGATAAACAATATAACAACAACAACCACATCAACAAGAATGATGATGATGACGACAAAACCATTATATTCTGCAAATAATGATAATCATTTTAATAAAAATTTGTGTTCAACAACTAATAATTCTGCTATTACTTCTACTACTACATCTTATCATTTATCTGATTCTTTACCTATTGATGATACTATTTCTATTGAATCATTTCCATTATTAACAAATGATGATAGTGATAAAAATAATAATAATAATAATAATGTTTCATTACAAACAATAATGGAATTTAATCCTAATGTTGTTCAGGTGAGAAATTAACCCTAATTAATAATAATTTCCCTAAATCCTTTTTTTTGTCTTAAATCTGTCCTGGTTGTTTAATTTTTGTTGTTGAATTTTTAAACAAATTTTATAATTTTTCTCTTCACACAATAGCATGAATTGGCTGATGAATTTTTACGTTGGTTAAGTCAAAAAGAAAAAATCATTTTGAAATTGGAACCAATTTGTTCTGAACCACAAAAACTTTCCGTACAATTACAACAAACACAACAATTGACGGAAGAATTTGTTGCACATAGTCCAATGTTGAATAAAATTGATAAATTTGCTGATTCACTTATGGAACGTTTAGATCGTACTGATCAACAATTTCGTTCGATACAAGAAAAACAACAAACAATTCATGATAAATGGAATAAATTAACAAATATTCTAGCTGAACGTGAAAAAAATTTATTAGCCGTTAAAGATGCAGCAAATGAATTTCAAAATAAATATGATCGTTTAATGGCTGCATTGCATAAAATTTCCGATGATTTTTCCAATATTGTTAATTCGGGTGCTGATGGTGATGAACAACTATTGAAATTATCACATTTGGAAGAATCATTAGAATCACAACGACCCAATTTGGCTGATTGTGATCGTTCATGTCAAAAACTTTGTGAATTACTTACGGATAATGGATCGAAAAATGAAGTACGCGGAAGGGTTGATGGATTGAGAAAATTTTACGATGATTTAAGCCAAAAAATTAGCGATAAAAAAGCTGAATTGCAATCATCATTGAAAGCGGATAAAGATTTCTTTTTCAATTGTAATGCAATTCAAGATTGGTTACGTACTATGCAAAATAAATTATTAAAAGAATTTAAAGTATCAGCTATACATGAAAAATTACTTAAACAAGTTGATCAATTTGAACCACTTTATCGTGAATGTTTGGATAAAGAACATGAAATTCATATTCTTATACAAAAAGGTGAAGAATTACAGCGACAATTTAGTCGACCAAATGATCAAAATCAAATACAAATGAAAATGGATCAAATGAAACGACAATATAATCAATTGAAAACAGAAGCAACTGCACAGCATACAAAATTACAAAAATGTTTAGATATTAGTACAAAATATCGTGATGCATTGAATGCTTTTCTACCATGGTTATCACAAGCTGAAAATCGTTTAGAACAATTCGTTGGATTGGTATTGACTAAACAACAAATGGAAAAAATGATGCGCGATATTCAGGTAAGAAAAATTCTGAATGTTTTTTTTAAGTTTTTTGGATTTTCATTATTTTTTGTTTGTTTCACCAAAATACAGGCCCTTAAAAATGACATTTCACGACACAATCAAGATTTTGAAACAATCTGTTCATTGGGTGAAAATCTTATTCAAACAGCTGATATTGATACGGAAGTTATTCGTGAACAATTGAATGAATTGAAAAAACGTTGGAATAATTTACAACGTAATGTTGATAATAAACTTCAAGAAATTGAAAATTTATTACAAAAATTAAATAATTATGATGATAAATCAAGAGATTTAAATCAAGGTTTGAATCGTTTGGATGATAAACTTAAACAATTGAATGATAAAGATCCAAAACAATTGGAAAAACTTGAATCATTAATGGATGATTCGAAAAAATTGGCAGATGATTTAGATCAATTGAAAAAAATTGGTAATAAAATTATTGATGATGCTGGTCCGGATGCTGATTCAAAACCAATTCGTGATGATTTGAAAAATTTTGATGATCGTTATAATACATTGAATAATAATCTGGCTGATAGACATCGTAATCTTCAAAAAGTATCAGGTGCTATGCAAAAATTCAATGAAGATCTATCAGCATTACAAAAAGATTTGTCAGCATTGGATGAACGATTGGATAAAATGTCACCAATTGGTAGAAAAATTCCTGTCGTACAAATGCAAATTGAAGAAATGAAAGAATTTAATATAAAATTATCAAAAGTTTATAATAATCTTCGTCAAGCTGATCAAACATGTGATGATTTAATTGCAAAAGGATTTGCTATCGATCCTATTGGTATTCGTAATCAATTAGATAATTTACATCGAAAATATGAACGAATTAAAGAACGTAGTGATAATCGTTTAGAAAATCTTCAGGATATTTTAAATCAATTAAAACAATTTAATGATCATATGAATCAAAATATGAAAAATATTAAAGATTTATTGAAAGAAATTGATAATTTTCGTCCGATTAGTCGTGATGTTGAAACAATCAGACAACAGCAAAAAGAATTACAAATGTTTGTACAGAATCGTTTAGAACCATTAAAACAACAAATTGATGAAGTAAATCGACAAGGTAATGATCTGATACAATCAGCATCACATGGTGTTGATGTTAGCCAAGTGGAAAATGATTTGGAAAAACAAAATGAAACATGGAATAATTTGAAAGCAAAAGTACAGGAACGAGAAAAAAATTTGGAAGCTGCTTTTCTACAAGCCGGTAGATTTGAAGATGCACTGCGTAATGTTGAAAAATGGCTTACTGAAACTGAAGAAATAATGGCTAAACAAAAACCACCATCATCGGATTATGTTGCGCTAAAAGCACAGATTCAAGAACAAAAATATTTGAAAAAAACATTAACCGATCGTCAAGAAAGTATTGATAATCTACAAGAACTTGGTCGTGCATTAATGTTAAATGTTGATCGAATGGAACGAAATCAAATTGAAAAACAATTAGCCGATGTTAATCGTCGTTTTAATCGTCTGCTTGATTTATGTAATGAACGAATGAAAATTCTTGATGAAATTTTACCATTAGCAAAAGAATTTTCCGAAAAAATTGTTCCATTACAAGAATGGCTTGAATCAAGTGTACGAAAATTAACAACATTGCAAGCATTTTCAATCGAACCAAATAAATTGAATCGACGAATCAGTGAACATCAATCATTTCATCAGGATGTTATTAGTAGACAAAAAGATTTTAAGAATCTATCCAATATTGCACAACGTTTAATTCATTTGATTCGTTCGGATGATGAAGGAAAATTAATTGCCGATAAATTATCGGAAGTTATTGAAAAATATGCAAAATTAGTTGAAGATAGTGATGATCTACAGAAAACATTACATAATGCATCCATACAAATTGAAAAATTTTTAAATGATTTTGATAAACATTCAAAATGGATTACAGATTTCGAAACACGTATGCAAAAACATAAAATTCTTAATGTTCAATTGGATAAACTTAAAGATCAATTGAATGATTTGGAAATGATCGATCGTAATATACAATCATATGAACGTGAAATTAATGAATTTATTCATAATGGTCAACAATTAGCAAAACAATATTCAACAAATGATTCAATGTTTATCAGGCAAAAAGTTGAAATGATTCAAAATAAATTCAATGATTTACGGCAAATTATTAATGATAAATTGGAACAGATTCGAGCTTCGATGAATTTAGCACAAAAATTCTATTCCAATTTGGATGAATTAAATGAATGGATGAATATGGCTGAAAATCGTTTGAATCAATTAGATTCATTACCAATTGTACAACAAAATGAAATTATTGATAATTTAGAATCTGAAATTCAACCAAAACGTCGATTATTAGATTCCATCAATAATTTGGGTACGGAATTTGCACGTACAAGTCCTGGTCAAGGATCATCCATTATAAATGGTTTAATATCAAAATGTAATAAACGTTTTGATTCAATTGTTGATCAATTACAACGTAAAAGTGAAAAATTACGTTTAATACGTGAACAAAATGAAGCATTAAATATTGATATTGATGAATTGTTTGATTGGTTTCGTGATGCTGAACGGCAATTGTTGGAATCTGAACCGATTACATCAAATTTGGATCAATTATTAATATTATTACGTGAAACAAAATCATTGAATGATGATATTAATCAACAAAAATTACGTGTACGTGAAATTGTTAATAAAGTAAAAAAATTGATGCGTGATTCAACAATGGTTAATGATGAATTGATAAATATTGATCATAAAACAGATGAACTGAAAGATTTAGCCAATAATGTTTCACAATTATGTCAAGATCGTTTACAACAAATTGAACATACAATACCATTGGTTGAACATTTTTTCGATACACATTCAGAAATTCAACAATTTTTAGATGAAATTGAATCAGAAGTTCAAATGTTATTACAACCATCAATTTATGTTGAACAAATACGTAAACAACAAGAAACAACAAAACGTCTGATACAATCGCTGAAATCAAATAAATCATTATTTGAACGTTTGAATAAAACTGGTGATGAATTGTTGGAAATGTTACAGAAAAAATCTGATATTCAACAAATAAAACAAATCATGTCCGATGATAATGATCGTTATAATCGTTTGAAAAATCTATTACGTCAACGGCAACAAGATTTAGAAAATGCTCTGCAACAAACATCATTGTTTGCTGATAAATTGGATGGTATGTTAAATGCATTAAACAATACAGCTGATCAATTGAAAAATGCTGAACCAATATCGGCACATGTTCCGAAAATTCAAGAACAAATTGGTGATAATAATGCTATATTGGATGATTTGAAAAAACGTGAAGATGCATTTAATGCAGTAAAAAATAATGCAAAAGAAATTATTGGTAAAGCTGGCCGATCGGATGAACCAGCCATACGTGATATTAAAAATAAATTAGATCGTTTGAATGATCTTTGGAATGATATTAATCGTATGGCAAATGAACGTGGTGATTGTTTGGATGATGCATTAAAATTAGCTAAACAATTTTGGAATGAATTGAATGATGTAATGCGTGCAATTAAAGATTTAGAAGATCAATTGGAATCACAAGAACCACCAGCAGTTGAACCGGAAAAAATTCAAAGACAACAATCATTACTTTCGGAAATTAAACATGATATGGATCGTACACGGCCACGTTTAGAACAATGTAAACAAGTTGGTAAAAATTTGATTAAAGTTTGTGGTGAACCTGATCGTCCTGAAGTACGAAAACAAATGGAAGATTTGGATAGTGCATGGGATAATGTAACCAGTTTGTATGCAAAACGTGAAAAAAATCTAATCGATGCAATGGAAAAAGCAATGGAATTTCATGAAAAAATGAGAAATTTATTGAAATTTTTGGATGATGCTGAACAAAAATTTCAACAACTTGGTCCAATTGCAGCCGATATTGATCAGGTTAAAAAACAGATAAAAGAATTGAAAAATTTTAAAAATTGGGTCGATCCACATATGGTTGATGTTGAAACATTAAATCGTATGGCACATGAATTATTAGATCGTGTACCAAGTAATCAAGCAAAAGGTATACGTGAATCAATTAATGATATTAATAAACGATGGAAAATATTATTAAAATCAATTGGTGATCGACAAAGTGATTTAGATAATGCATTATTAAAATTAGGACAATTTCAACATTCATTAAATGAATTACTGGCATGGATTGATAAAATGGAAAAAATATTGGATGAAAGTGGTAGAATTTATGCTGATCCACAAGTTATTGAAGTTGAATTGGCAAAACATAAAGTATTATTGAATGATATTAATGCACATCAAACAAATGTTGATTCATTAAATCAAGTTGGTCGACATTTAATTGATTCAGAAATAGGTTCGGAAAATGCTCGAAATACTAAAACGAAATTAAATCATTTAAATCAACGTTGGAATCAATTAATCGATAAAGCTAATGGTCGAACAAATGAATTGGAAGAATGTTTACGAAAATCACAAATGCTTGCACAAGAAATTCAAGATATGCTTGCTTGGTTAAATGAAATGGATCAATTGATTAGTACATCAAAACCAGTCGGTGGTTTGCCTGAAACCGCACGTGAACAATTGAATCGTTTTATGGAAATTTATAATGAATTAGATATGAATCGTCATAAAGTTGAAACATTATTACAAAATGGTAATGATTATGTATCGAAAGCAGTGGAAGGACAAGCTGTACATTTACAACAAAATCTTAAAAATTTACAAAATAAATGGGAAAATCTATTGAATCGTGCAAATGATCGAAAAATTAAATTAGAAATTGCATTGAAAGAAGCAACAGAATTTCATGAAGCATTACAAGAATTTGTTGATTGGTTAACATCGGCTGAAAAATATCTTGCATCATTACAACCGGTTAGTCGTGTATTGGAACATGTTTTGAAACAAATTGAAGAACATAAACAATTTCAAAAAGATATTGGTATACATCGTGAAACAATGTTGAATTTAGATAAAAAAGGAACACATTTAAAATATTTTAGCCAAAAACAAGATGTTATTTTGATAAAAAATCTATTATCAAGTGTACAATTACGTTGGGAAAAAGTACTGACAAAAACAGCTGAACGTGCTAGAAATTTGGATCATGGTTTTAAAGAAGCAAAAGAATTTCATGATTCATGGTCTGATCTGATAACATGGTTAGATGATGCTGAACGAACATTAGATAGTATTGAACCAATGGGTAATAATCCTGATCTGATTAAACAAACATTATATCGTCATAAAGAATTTCAACGACAATTAGGTGGTAAACAATCAATGTATGATTCAACAATACGTTTTGGTAAAAGTTTAAAAGATAAAGCACCAAATGAAGATGGACCAATTTTACAGGATATGTTGGATGAATTGAAAAATAAATGGAATGCTGTTTGTCAAAAATCCGTTGATAAACAACGTAAACTTGAAGAAGCTTTGTTGTTTTCTGGTCAATTTAAAGATGCAATACAAGCATTGATTGAATGGCTGGAAAAAGCTAAACAAATATTAGCATTTGATCAACCTGTACATGGTGATTTGGATACTGTAAATCAATTACAAGATGATCATAGAAATTTTATTGATGATTTTAAATCACGTGAAAAAAATATGCAATTTGTACGGAAAACAGCTGCCGATTTGATGAAATCAGCAAATCCAGAAGATGCGCGACAAATCGGACGGCAAATGGAAATATTGGAAGAAAAATGGTTGGAAATTGAAAAAATGATGCAACAAAAACAACAACGTTTAGATGATGCATTGAAAATGGCAAATCAATTACATAAAGCTGTACATCAATTACTTGGTTGGCTATCGGATGCTGAACTTAAATTACGTTTTGCTGGTCCATTACCTGATAATGAAGATATTGTTCAACAACAAATTCGTGAACATGAAAATTTCATTCGTGAAATGCAACAAAAAGAATTGGAAAAAAATTCAACATTAAATTTAGCAAATGAAATATTACAATTATCACATCCAAATGCATTACCAGTGATAAAACATTGGATAACAATTATACAATCACGTTGGGATGAAGTTGAATCATGGGGTAAACAACGTGAAAAACGTCTAAATGATCAATTAAAATCAATGAAAGATGCATCAGAATTATTAAATGAATTAGATCAATGGTTATCAACAACTGAATCAAATCTAAATGAATTAGAAATACAACCATTACCTGAAGATATAATTGAATTGGAAAAATTAAATGATAATCATCAACGTTTAATTGATGATTTAAATGATAAAAAAGTTGATGTTGAATTTATAATAAAAACTTATTCATCGAAAAAACCACAATCATCATCGACAAAAGAACGAATATCATCTAAACAACGTTTGTATGGTTATAGTACAAAACAAACAACAAAAACACAATTTGAACCAGAAATTAATAATCCAAAAGCTAATCATATGTTGGATAAATGGCATTCAGTTTGGCGTTTAGTATCCGATCGTATGAAACGTTTAAAAGATGGTTTAAATTATAATCGTGAAATGGAAAAAATGAAACATTTTGATTTTGATGAATGGCGTAAACGTTTCTTATTTTTTAATGATCATCGTAAAGCAAAATTATTAGATTTTTTCAAACGAATTGATCGTAATAATGATGGTCGTGTTAGTCGTTCAGAATTTATTGATGGTATTTTACATTCACGTTTTGGAACGAATCGTTTAGAAATGGAAACTGTTGCCGATATATTCGATATAAATGGTGATCGTTTTATTGATCAAAAAGAATATTTGGATACATTAAGGCCAGATAAAGGTGATGGTGGTCAATCATCATCATCAGCAGCAGCAGCTGAATCAAAAAGTGAATCAGAAATGATACAGGATGAAGTTCAACGATTAGCTGATCAATGTACATGTATTGAACGTTATAAAGTATATCGTATTGGTGAAGGAAAATATAGGGTAAATAATTTTTTTGAAATGAATTTACAAAACTTTTAACTTTTTTTTCAAAATCATTCAGTTTGGTGATTCACAAAAACTTCGTTTAGTTCGTATATTACGTAGTACGGTTATGGTACGTGTTGGTGGTGGTTGGGTATCATTAAGTGATTTTCTTCTCAAACATGATCCATGTCGAGGTAAGCAAGCCCGAAAAAAAAATCTTCATTCAATGATGGTCTTGTTTAATTTTGTTTTTGAATTTTTTGATTTTGATTTTTTGATTTTGATTTTTTTTTTTCGTTAAATTGCATGAATTTGATTGAAATTTCCCTTTCCTCATTGATTTGAAATGAATGAATGGCTTCGAATCTCCATTTAAAAAAAAATCCATATCCAAAACCAAAAGCCAAAGGTCGTACTAATGTAGAATTACGTGAACAATTTGTGCTTGCCGATAGTGTAAGAGGTCAATCAATGACACCATTTAAATCTAAATCGCCATTTCAATCAGATGGTTCAATAACGATGACTGGTCCAATTTCGAAGGTATTTTGTTATTTTTTTAAAAAAGAAACAACAAAGAAACTGTATTCTGTCCTTGTATTCTGTGTTTCTTTCATCTTAAATTTTCTTTTTCTTTTTTCAATTTGATTTGACCATCAAAAAATTGACCATGTGCTTATCTAATTAATCTTAACCAAACTTAAGCTTTTCTAACCACCATAACTTTGTTTCTTTCTTTCTTTCTTTAAAAAAAATTTCTTCTTATCCCATCCTTATTTGTGCTGCCAAATCAATTTTTTTAAAAAAAGATTGCTTTTTTGAATATTGTGGATGTTTACCGGTACAAACTACTACTAATAATATTCTACCATATGGTTTCATCTATCAACCACTTATATATGATAATAATTCAAAAATTCCTGTACCAAAAACAACAAATTTTTTGGTAAATCTTATATGTCTCAAAAATCTTTTTCTTTGTTTCCTTTTTTTCAACAACAATTCTTTATTGTTTTTCATTTTTTTTTTTGTTTTCACGAATTTGATTTTTTTTATGTTTTTTTTACATATTTGTTAGATCCGAGAAAAAACCGAACGGAGTATGCCTATGTCTCAAACTTATCGTTATGGAGGATCTAGTGGTTTGATGGATGATCATGATGATCCAATACGATCACGTTCACGTACACGTATAACTCGTAAGTTTGTGTTTGTTTGTTTTTTTTTCGACTTCAAATTGATTTTAAAAAAAAAAATTTCCATTTACTAAACGAATGTAGCAACGAATAGCCGACCAACAAGCCGTTCAGGATCGAATCATTCATCAAGTCAACCACCAAGTCGTACTGCAAGCGATATGTCAACCGGTAGTATTGAAGGTTATAAATTAGGATCAAGAAAAAAAAGTAGTGGCTTAAATGGTTCATCACCAATTGGTCGACCAACAACAACAACATCATCATTCAATCGTGCATCATCATTTACAAAACAATCATCACCGATTGGTCCACGATGGAATATTTGAATGAAAATCAAATCAAATGAAAACGAAACAAAATTCCAAATATTATGATTACGACGACAACGACGACAAATGACGACTATTTTTTATGACACAACAACAACAACAACAAAAAAACAAACTAAAAAATGACAATACCTGATATGCAACTAATTCTAATTAACTAAAATAACCTAGTCTCTCTCTCTCTCTCTCTTTTTTACTTACCATATTATAAATAACCGAAACATAAACATAACGACAAAACAGAGAATTCTACCGACTACCGACAATTTTGTATTAACCATAAATTTTTGATTGATGATATTTTTTTATATTTATTTTTTTTTTATAAAAATGTTATTTGTTTTTAAATATAAGTAATAATAATAAAAATACAACCTATTCATCAGTATTAATACAGATGTTCCGATTATCCTAGAAATTTTTTGATATCTTGAATATCTTTTTTTAATATTTCAACCAAACTCATTATACCACGATTTTCTTCATTTAAAAATTGTTGATATTCATTTATACTTGATTTATCGAATGATATTTTACTAATTAATGGATTTTGACATTGCATTTGCCGTAGCTGTGACATTAGTTCATTCAAACATCCTTGAAATTTTGTCGGTACATTGAGTTCGGCTTGAATAGCTTCAAGATCGGCACGTAATTTATCTTCTTCAGCTTGAATTGGCATTGTACGTTTACGTTGTACTTCTTGTGAAATCATTTTACGTAATACACGAAATGAAAGATTATCATGTTTACGACGACATTCTTCGAATTTTGCTTTAAATTGTGAAATATTACTTTCCAATGTTGAAACATTATCCATCATTTGTTTTAATCGAAGTTGTTGTTGATGAATTTCTTTTTCCTGTAATTTAAATCGATGATTTAAAGCTTTAAAACCGATAAGTGGTACCGGTATAAATCGTTGTGGATCAGGATTTTCTAATTTCGCTTGTTCCCAAATTCGTTCATCAATACCTTTTGGTGGTACGCTTAGATAGGCTTCAATTTCTTGTTTTGATAATGAAGTAAATATAATTTCAATAAAACTATCGATAAAAATTTGATTTAATTGTTGTTTCGATTGTGGTTGATTAAAATGATTACGTAATTGAATATCGGGTATCATTTTTCCGCTAATATTTTCAGTGACCATAATCGCTATTAATGCTCTGTTATCGGGTAATATAGTTTTCAATTCAAGTTTTACCTGATGATTTTGACCGATAATTTGTTTAAAATTTTGTTCATATTGAACTAAATTTGTACGCAATTGTTGTTCATCATTATATCGGATAAGGAAAAATAATTTTTCTTCCAAATTTTTTTCCTCCGAATAGGAAATTGTTTTGAAACGATTAAATGAATCAGTTTCATTCAATTCATATGGTATATTGAATGCCGAATAATATGCTTTACCAGTACCCCAAAATGCTTGTATCTGATTAAACAAACCAATAATATTATCACGTTCATCATTAAAAATTTTCGGCATAAATAATGATGTTAATGGAACATTTTGCTGTTGTTGTTGTTGCATTTGTTGTTGCTGCTGCTGCTGCAGTTGCTGTTGTTGTTGTTGTTGAAATTGTTGTTGCATATTCATTCCAGGATTAGTGGCAAAATTAAAATTACCGGATGAAAAATTTGATTGAGCCATGATTATTATCAATCGATCCAATTCGATCAATCAAAATTCGAATGAATATCAAAATCACGTGTGAAACAAAACAAAAAAAAATGCTTCATAAACAACGTTACTGAAACAATTGGCGCTAATAATTTTTATCGCGCTCTCTTTTTTTTTTTTTTGTTTGTTCATTGTGCTGCAGCCGGGTTATCAATTTTGCTCGTTTGATGAGTTTCAGTGTGTGTGTTTTTCATGCGTTCAGATTGAAAAATTTATTTTTAAAAAATTGAATTAAATCCTAAACAAAAATGGCAAAGGTTTGTTGGTTTTTCTTATCGATTTGTTTCAAATTGAATTAAATTCTGTCCAATTTTTTTCTTTTGATTCGAATTTTTTTTACGATATAGGCTCAAATTGTTAACATTGTTGTTCTTGGTAAGTGTGTTTTGTTGTTTGAATCGTTTAATTTTGAATTGATTTTTTTGTTTTGTTTGATTTGTTTAATTAAATCAGATAATCCATCATTATTTTTTAATCCATTTCAATTTGAAATAACATTCGAATGTATTGAAGATTTAAAAGATGATCTTGAATGGAAAATTATTTATGTTGGTTCAGCTGAAAGTGAAGAATATGATCAAGTTTTAGATACAGTATTTGTTGGTCCTGTACCTGAAGGTCGACATATGTTTGTATTTCAAGCAAATTCACCGGATTCATCCAAAATACCGGTTGCCGATGCTGTTGGTGTTACAGTAGTATTATTAACATGTTCATATCGTAATAAAGAATTTGTACGTGTTGGTTATTATGTTAATAATGAATATATGAATCCAGAATTACGTGAAAATCCACCATCCGTACCACAATTTGATAAACTTCAACGTAATATTTTAGCTACTGATCCACGTATAACTAAATTTAAAATCGATTGGGGTGATGATGATGATGATAATGAAGAAATTGGTAATAGTGAAAATAATTCCATTGAAAGATGTCCAACAACAACAACAACAAATGGTACATATAGAACAATGATGGAAAAATGTGGTTTTATTGAACCAACAAATGGTGGTAGTATTAGTGGTGGTGTTTTTGGTGATACAATTACATCTGCCAAAAACAACAACAACGTTAACAATGATATAAATAATTCAAATTGTTTTATTTCTGAAGATAGTATTGGTCCATTGAATCCGGTTTCATTACCACAACAGCAACCGCAACAATTACAGGATGATAATCAAATGGAAATGTGATTTAGTTTCATTCTTTTTTTTTATTTAAAAAAATGTCAACAAAAACATTTAAAATATAATTTTTTTAAAATATTTGTAAATAAAATTCAATTAATCATTTTTAAATTTAAATAATAAAATCTTATTATTAGCTGGCATATCGAATGTTTGATCAAGAATTAATCCATTTTGTTCAGCTAATTTTTCTAATTCACAAATATCTCGTATACCCCATTCTTGATTACGTTGTCGTAATGATTGATCAAAATCACGATTACTTTGTGGTTCTAATTTACCATTCAATGCAAATGGTCCATACATTATTAATAAACCATTTGGTTTTTTTAAACAATATTTTGCACCTGTAAATAAACCAATCGAACATGACCATGGACTAATATGAACAACATTACTACAATAAATAATATCATATGAATTGGGCTGGATTGGCCATTGTTCAATCGATGATGTTAAATCAACTTCGATTGGTTTACAAATATTTTTCAATGGTTTTTTCGGTGGTTCAAAACCTAAACCTTGACGAAATGCTTCAATTGAATCGAATAAATTAGATGTACCAATATCGGATGGTTGAAATTCAATATTGGGAAAATTTCTGGCAAAATGTGCTAAATGTTGTCCTGAACAACTTCCTATCATTAACGATGTAAAACGGAAAACAAAAATTAATTTTAAAAAAAAATTTTTTTTGGGTACAAACCAATTTCAAGAAATTTTAACAACATCGATGATGATTTACCATCATCGCCATTATCATCATCATCTGATGTTGATAATTTATAATCAAAACGTTGTTGAAATATTTGTTTCAAAACATTCAATATTGGTTCTTTATTACGTTCAGGTATTGCATAAATTGTTGGTCGTAAAATTTTTGATGCCATTTTTTTTTTTTTAGTTCGAATGGATGATTCCACAATATGTATAAAAATGATAATTTTCATTCGATGTGGTTATCAAGTTTTTCATTTATCACTTGCATCGTATGAAAATATATTGATAAAGAAAGAAAATGATACGAAATTCAAATTGTTGAATAAATTTTGGTTGTTGCCCAAAAAAATTGATTCGATTAGATTAGTCGATGGTGGTTGGCAAGCCAAACAAACAAACAACAATCGACGATAATTTATTCTTAATGTTCATAATATTGTGGTCGAATTTGTTTAATTTGTTTAATTTTTTGTTTTTTAATTTTGTTTTTTTTTCAATATTTTAAATTTTTCGTTTTTCGTCGGTAAAAAACATCGAAAAAAAAAGAAAATGCCAAGACGTTCAGCATCAGCCATATTGTCCCGTAGAAGTCATTTATCATCAATATCGAATGGAAAATTATCATCATCAATGAATTTAAGTAAAAATCGTATGATATCATCGATAGGAAAATCAAAACGTAAAAGACAAACTGGTAGAAAAAAAAGTATTGTAGGACGAGGTCGACGACGACGAGGACGACAACCAACAACATCCCGATTAACAACAACAATGAGTAAACGAATGATGATGTCAACCAAACGTAAAGGTAGAGGTCGACCAAAAAAATCTAAAATTTCAACATCAGGTAAACGAAAAAAACGTTCAATTACGGCAAAATATTCCAGGATATTTGGAAAAAGTAAAACAAGTCAATATAATAGTTTAGATAGTTCACCAAGTAGTTTATATGAATCACCAGTTATAATGACTAAAACGATAACAAAATTATCAAAAAGACGTGGTGGTGGTGGTAGAGGAAGAAAAAAACAAACAACATCCAAAATTTCAACAGGTAGTCGTTTGAAAATAAAAATAAAAACAGCTACAGGTAAATCACGTAGAAAACGTTCGGCAAAAAAAAGACAACAACCATCACAAACAACAACAACAACACGACGAAGAAAATCATCATCATTATCATTATCATCGTTATCAAAAATTAATGGTCGTACTCGTGGTCGTAGTCAAAGTAGAACTGGATCATCAATTAAAACTCGTAAAACACGTAGTGCAGGTGGTGGTGGTGGTGGTCGCATTCAAAGTAGAACCGGATCATCAATTAAAACTCGTAAAACACGTAGTGCTGGTGTTCGTAGTCGTAGTCAAAGTAGAACTGGATCATTAATTAAAACACGTAAAACACATGGTGGTAATCGTGTTGGTTTTAAATATTTTCTTAGTCCAAAAATGATTAAAATGATGAAAGAAATTGAAGAAATGGAATCATCACCACCATCATCATCAGATGAAGATGGTGATGGTTATGTTGAACAAGATGGTGGTTCAACAACATCCATAATGAGTATTTCTGGACGAAGAGGAAAAGGAAGAAAAGGAGGAGGTAGTAAAAGTCGTCGTAATGTTAGTGGTGGTAGTAGTACAATGATAAATCGTAGTAATTCATTTTTATTATATAAATTACCACCAGAAGAACGTGAACAATTATTTCAAATGGCTGATGAATTAATTAATGATTCATTTATTGATGATAGTAATGAAAGTAATGATAGTAATAGTAATGATGATAATGATATTGATCAATTATTTTCCGAATTAAATGCTGCATTACCAAAATTATTTGGAAATCAGAATAATAATAATAATAAAAAGAAAAAGAATAATAAAAACAACAACAACAATAATAATAGTAGTAATAATAATGGTAATTCGAGAAAAAATAATAACAAAAATAACAACAACAACAGCAGTAAGAGCAATAGTGATATTTCAATCGGTAATGGTAATGGTAGTAATCGTCGTCGTAGTCGAACATCAAAATCATTATTATCGAATCAAAAAAGTGGTGTAAAAAATTAAGTTAAAATAAGAAGAAAATAATGAGAGACGATGATGGATGGAGGGGGTTAATCAATCTATTTATTTTATTCATTTTCTTTTCTTTTTTGATTAAAAACATTAAAGTCTGAATTAATTTCTTTAAAAAAAACTAAACAAACAAAAAACAAAATCAATTTTGATTCGATGATTTAACTAATTGTTCAATACGTTTACAAGCCAAATCTTTTGCCTGACTTGTTCGAATTCTTTGACCAATTCGATTGAGTCGTTCACAAAGTTCATTATCATTAATTAATTTATCGATAGTATCGATTAATTGTTCATCAGTAAATTGATGTTGATCTAATCGACGACCAAAATTTTTTTCCTGTACACGTTGTGCATTATTATATTGATCATAAAACAAAGGGATAACGATCATTGGTTTACCAAAATAAACAGTTTCGGTTAATGTATTATTACCACCATGAAAAATAACCAGATCAACTAATGGTAAAATTTTTGTTTGTGGTACATATGGACCACCCCACATATTATCCGATAATTCATATTGATCATATAATGGTCCCATTGATACAAGATAATAATATGGTGTTTTGGATAAAACACGAACAAAACGTTTCATTAGTTCTAAATTACAAGAACCCATTGAACCCATTGATAAGAATATTAATTTATCGCCTGGTTTCATTTGTTTACGAATTTTATCCGGTAATTCAAATGGTTCTGGATCATCACGTACAAATGCATCAACACGTTGATAATGTTCAGGTAATTTTATCGTATCATCATAATCTAATTCTTTTGGAAATTGATAGATATTCAATAATGGTGAACGTGGGAAAAAAACCTGATTTTTTGGCGGTGGATAGCCAAATTTTTCGCAAATTTCACGTTGTCGTGCAACAACTTTATCAAAATATTTTTGATGTAATATTTGACGATATTCTTGCCATTCTTTTCGATCACCATCGATTGGTAAATCGGATGAAAATGGTGGTAAACGTTCATCAGTAAAAAGACCTAATGGATTTGCACAGAATACATAAACCCATGGTATTGATGAATTCATTATACATGGTGACATAATTTTTGCATCAACTAAAAATATATCTGGTTTTTCTTGTTCAATCAACATTCGGATTTGTGGTTCGAATGCTTCAGCATTTGCACCAAGATTTCTTATGAATTTACTATCAATCATACGATGAATTTTTTCAATCGGTTTGATTGGATCAAACAAACCCATCCGGATAAAACTATTGATTAGAATTTGTATTGGTTGAAGATTTTTTTCATTTTCATCTGGTTCTTCATCGGCAACCGGTTTTAAGCCCAAAATTTTAAATTGATTTGAATATGGTTGAAATTTTTTTAAAAAATTTTCATTCACCAAAAATATTACTTGATGACCACGTTGTACAAGTTGTTGACCAAGACCAATACAGGCATTTTGTGGTCCAACCAAATCCATAACATGAATAAAGATTTTCATTTTTGAATTTTTTTTTTCTTCAAACTTGCAAACAAAGAAAAACTGAAGAAGAAGAAGAAGAAACGAATATTTTCACCAATTTAAAATGAAAGAAATGATGATCATCATCTTTGAAGCAGATATATTTATAGTGAAAATCAATCAATCAATCAATCAAAATCAGTGAATTTAATTTCAAAAAACAAAAAAACAAGTTCAAAGTTCTGTTTTTTTTTTCTCTGTTTTCGGGGTACACAAATAACCAAAATTAAATTATCATTCAAGAAAAAAAAAATATGGTGGTTTAAAAGAAAAACAGGCAACAACAACAACAACAACTTTGAACTACGAGAACAACGAAATACCCAAACAAAACGAAACGAAAAAAAAGCAATGTTTTATCATCAGTGCATCACAACAACGAAGACGACGATGATAATGATCATCAATTTATTGATGATAATTGTAATGATCGTCGAAACAAAATCAAATTCAAATAATGATAATAAAAATAAAAAAATTGATTTAATGGAAATGGAATCATATTTACCAAAAGAATCATTTGATAGTTTTGATCCGGATATTTTATTAAGACGATCAAATCATTCGATTTATGTACAATATATATCGACAATGACAACAACAATTATGATTGATATGAATGAAAATCAATTATCATCATCATCATCATCATCATCATCATTGATTATAAATCGTATGATGATATTAAAACAAATTGAACGTACAACAAATGATACATCAATACAATTATATGATAGATTATTATTTGAAAAATTAACAATAAAATGTCAAATATTAGAAAATTTACGTTCAACATCGTTATTTAGTTTAGCATTACCAATACGATTATTGAAAAAAATATGGGAAGAAACGAAAAATCGTTTAATATTTGGTTCATTTTTATTTGAAAAAAAACGTAATTTTTGTTTTTTGTTTTTTTTCATTTCATTTTGATTTTAGAAAGGAAAAATTGATTTTTTAACGTTTTCTTTTTCTCCAATACAAAAATATAGAACTAAGAGCAGTACCGACAAGTGATGGACAAATCAGACAATATTGGTTGAAAGATTTTCAAAAAATTGATGATAATATTGCATTGAAAACAAATGGCCGTATAAAAATGTTTGAAGATGAATTATCATTTCGTGCAGTTGAATATAATGATTCAGGTATTTATACCTGTGCAGATATTTCCAATATAAATGGTGTACGTTTTTTACATTTTCGTTTATTTGTACGTTCGTATAATAGTAATTGGTTAGAAATATCTAATCCAATTGCTGTTATGAAAGTAACATTATTATTTACAATATTATGTATAATATTACCATGGATATTATATCGTTATCAAAATTTTGATAGAAAATTAATAAGAAAATATTATGTTGAAATGAAAGTAACCAAATCAATGTTAAGAAGAGAGAAAAGATTGATTGAATATTGATTTTTTTGTTTGGGGGGGGATTTACAAAAAAATAAATAAATTTCTTTTGATTAAATGAATTTCATTCATTATCATCATCATCATTATCGGTTGTATCCGAATCATCCGATTCTGAATCGGAATGGTTATTTTGATCATTTTTATGATTTGAATTCATTTGAATATCATGGTCACTATCATCATCAGCATTTTCGAACATTATTTCATCATTATCGGCTTTTGCATCGGTAAATTCTTTTGGCCTGTTTGAAAATCAAAGGAAAAGGAAAAAATCAATTAAATTTGCATAAACAGAGAGATACAAGAACACCCAATTACCATTTATTTTGTTGTTTTAGATAACGAATATGATCTTTTAAAAGAATTGAATGAATTTCTGCACGAACTTTATTACCTTCTTCGATTGGTGTAACAATGAGGAAATCACCACGTTTAATCCAAACTGAACGACGAAATTTTGTTGGCATAGATACTAGATATTGTTCACCATCAATTTGACGAACTTCATGTAGATTATTACCACAACCACGTAATACTTGAACAATTTGTTCACCTGGATCGGGTAAATGATAAAAATCATTTAATTCACGTGCAACATGTTTTTTTTTCGTTGCTTCTGTCATAATTTTTTTTCTTTTTAGATTCTAGCGTTTTTTTTTGGCTGAAAACAAATTCACTGGTCGATTGATGAAAATCTTAAATCATTTTTTTCAGATGAAATCGAAGCAAAAAAACTTTTTTCTGTTTTGATTTTACGAATCGAACAAAAACACACATGGAATAAAAAGATATAAAATCTCCATCAATAGATGGCGTTAGGAACTAACGATTTTTTTTCGAATACCGTTGATGTTGATGATGTTCGATTCGACAACTCAGCGTAACCACCAAAAAAAAAAGCTAAAACTAAAACAAACCAAACTTAACCAAACGACGACGACGACGACGACATCATCAGTATCTTTTTTGCACTTTATCTTTTTCTTTATTGAGAGAGAGAGAGAGAGAGAGAATTTTTATTACTTTGCATTTTGTTTTCTTCATCATTTTTTTCTCACATCACACACATATCGACGAGACAAAGCCGGCCCAAACCGCATATATGAATTGTAAAGAAGAAAAAAAGAAAAAAACCAGCAGACAACCAACCACCATTCACAGGATCAATAAAGCCTGAATACCACCACCACCACCACCATTATTATTATCATCGTCGTCATCATCATCATCTTAAAAGTCTGACAACCTAAACAACAAAAAAAAGTTGAAAATCTTTTTCTGCCGACAAGAACCTGAATCCAATCATTCATTCCACACACTCAACGAAATCAAATAGTGGCCGATAGTGAATGAATGTAAAAAAAATTCGACCAAACCAAAAAAAAAAAACAAAATAACAAGTGCAACTTTCACTTCGATACGTGGCAAATCATCATTATCATCATCATCAAGAAATTCGAATCCAGCAAAAAATTTCAATTTTTTTTTGCACTCAATTCGATGATATTTGATGGTTGTTGATCCACTGTTTGTGTGTGTGTGTGTCATCCATAACGTTCGAAAATCATCCAATTTCGAAGTGAAAGAAAAAGAATTTGATAAATTCGATTTGATCATCATCAATTTTGCTGTTCTGTTTTTTTTTTTGTACAACATTCCAACATTTGGCCATAATCATCATCATCAATCATCATTATCATTGTGTAAATTTTTTTTTCTGCTTGTGTGGACAAAATTTTTTTCGTTGTTTTTTTTTTCTCTGGATATTTCAAATTTCAAGTTTTTTTTTTGTTTTGTTCTCATGTTGTTGTTGTTGTTTGAATTGCACAGGAAATAATTGAATTGTATCGTCGTCGTCATCATCATCATTATCATTTAGCCGATGTTATCAACATTTGATGATGATAACAATTTTGTGTTGTTAATGTCAGGCAGCACAACAACAGTTTGACAACAGTGAAATAGGAAAAAAAAAATTTCATTCAAATCAGTTTGGAATTTTTTTTGTCTTCCATTTTTTTTTGTTTCGCTACTTGGATTAATTAAAACTATTGATTGATTGATTATGAAATTAATTGATTGGAATATTTAGATCAAAACGCATTGATTGATCAGATAGAACGAAAGAGAGAAAATAGGGAGATTTTTTTCTATAAAAAAAAAATTCAGTAAAAACAAACAGGTAGGTGTCGAATTTCAATGTAATTTTCAATTCGATTTATTCTTGGATTTTTTTTTCTTCTTCTTAGGAAAACAGTGAAAAATATCATCAAAAATGTTGGATTTTTTAGCCATCTGTGTATTATTGTTAATTTTATTTACAATATTATTATTCTATTTAACACGTGAACAATCATATGAACAAGCATTAGAAGAACAAAGAAATAAACATGATGATTTATTGTTAACAAGTACAACAATTGCAACCAATTCAGGTGATAATAATAATGATAAAATTGGTGGCCGTAAAGATCGTACAAAAAAATTGAATTTAAATAAAAAATCAACAGCAGCAGCAACAACAAATAAGCAACAGCCACCTACTAATAAACAACAACAAACAAATGTTTTGAATAAACAAAAATCAACAAATGAAAAAAATTCTTCGACCATAACATCGATACCGGAAGAATCATCGAAAGAAACAAAAATTTTCAAACATGATGAAACAAAAAAATCGAAAGAAGTAAATGAATCGCCGATAATTGCTTCTTCTTCAGCTGTTGTTACAGCTTCGGCTGCTATTCCGGTTGCGTTACCTAAAAATGATGTTGATGATAAAGGTGATAAAGTTGTTGTTGATGGTGGTGATGATACCAACAACGAAAAACGATCAATCAAAACAACCAATCATCATCAACAACAACAATCATCGATTAAAAATCAATCTTCTGTCAAGATGAATCAAGATCATATTGATAGCATTGTTAATAAATCGAATAATAATAATGTTATCGTTGGGAAAAAGAGTAAAAAATCTAATCATTCAAAAGGTATTCTTTTCTTAATGTTTTTTCTTTTAGTTTTTAATTAAAATTTAATTTCTTTTGTCTTTTTGTCGATAAAACAATATAGTTTCCCCAGATTTTAAAATGGATGATTTAATTGATATAATCCAATCATTTAACGAAGATGAAAAAATCAAATTTACTGAAATTTTTTTCAGCGACAATAATCATCCACAAACTAATATCTGGCAAACGGTATGTGATTTCTGAATTTTGATTTTTTTTGAAATAAATAAATTTTTTTCTATAAATAATTCATAATAGAAAAATGATAAAAATGAAAGTTTGCAAAAAAAATTGGCCGAAAAAGATGAAATAATCAATACGCATAAAATCAATCAAGAAAATAGTAAACGAAGATTTGATATGTTGAATATGGAATTGAAAACAAGTAAAATGAAATTACAAAATGAATATCGTATGCGACAAGATATTGAAATGCAGAAAAATAATTTGGCACAACGTTTAGTGGATATGGAAAAAAATTATAAACAACAATTGGAAAAATTGATTGAAACTAATCGTAATGTACGACAAGAGGAATTTGCTCGACATAATCAAATCATTAACGATATGAAAAATGAAATAAATAAATCAAAAATACAATTAATGGAAAAAGAAAAAATTTTGGCCGAAATGAATAAAACAATTGAAATGAATCAAAAAAATTTGGAAAATTTACAAAAAGAGCTTGAAAATGTTAAACAAAATAATGAAGAAAATTTAAAAAATTTAACCGAAAAATATCAAAATGAAATTGGTTATTTAAAGGAAGATCATTCGAAAAGCAATGATATTTTAAATGAAAACAAACAACAAAAAGCTCAAATTGAACAATTGAAACAATCGTTAAAAATGGCAGAAGAAAATCTTTCCCAAATATCAGCATTGAATAATACTGATGATGACCAACTAAATGAACAACAAAAAACGATTGAAGATTTGAAAAAAATCAATGAAAATCAAAAAGAATTGTTGAAAAAAATTGCCTCAGAATTGCAAATCAAATATGATGAAAATGCTGATGTTCCAAACAGTGATCAATTTTCGAATTCAATCAATGAATTAATAAAAGCAAAAATAGAATTACAATCAAGCAATGATGTTAAAGAAAAATTATTGAAAGACATTGCCTCGATACTTCAAATCAAATGTGATGATATCAATACTTTGAGCAGTAATCTGGTTTCGAAAGCAATCGATGAATTGAAAAAATCCAATGGAGATGATCTGAAGAAATTAAAAGATGAAAATGAACAGCTCGAAAAAAAATTGAAAGAATCAATTGAAAAATCGCAATCAGAAATCGACATCGGTAAGAAAAAAGACCAACTTCTTAACGATATATTCTCGAAATTTGATGAAATTCCAAACAATGGTGATACGGTTTCGAATGAAAAATTATTGAAATCGATTGAAGATTTAAAAACGTCACAAAAAAAATATTCGGAATTGGAAGAGAAAGTGAAAAAATCTGTTGATGAAATACAACAATTACAAAAAGAATTGCTCGCATCAAAAGATTTGGTTAAAGAATTGCAATCAAAAATCGATAGTGGTAAGAAAAAAGAACAATTTATCGATAATATATTCTCGAAATTTCCTGAAATCAAAAATGATGGCGATGATAATTCGTGTGATACATTGTTAGAAAATATTGAAACATTAAAAGCAACAGGTAAAGAATTGGAAGAAAAATTATCCAAATCAAATAAAGAGAAAGAAAAATTGCAAAAAGAAATTGATGATTTGAAACAAAAAATGCAAAAAGAAAATGATGATTTACAACAAAAATTGAATAATATCGAACAAGAACGTGATCGATTTATGAATACATTGGCTGATACGGTATTTTGTTTTTGAATGATTAATATTTATTTTGAAATTTACAATTTTTTTTTGTTTTGTTTTAGGATAAAAAACTCAAAAAAGTTGAAGAAGATTTAACAGATGAAAAGAAAACTAAAAAAGAAGAGCTTGATAGATCCAAACAACAATTAACATCGGTTCAACAAAGTTTAAAAGAAAAAATGGATGAAAATGATAAATTGGAAAAGGATGTAAAAACTGTAAGTTGTTTCAAAAAATTATATCTTTGTTTTAACTGAATGAAATTTTGATTTTTTTTTTTTAAATAATAATTATAGACAAAAAATAAACTTGATGAAATCAATAAACAACTAAAAGATGAACAAGAAAAATATAAACGATTATTATTGGAAAATGAACAGAAAACAACAATATTGGAACAATTGGAAAAAGAATCAAAAGATTTAAAGAAAAAAAATGAAAAATTAAATGAATTAGTACAGATTGGTGTACGAACATATCAAGATGAAAATCAAAAAGTACAAGATCTTGAACAACGATTAGCTACATATAAATCAATGAATAATAATAGTAATGGTGATGATCAACATAATGTAACAGCTACCAATGGCAATTGAATAAATTCATGTTGTTGTTGTTGTTGTAACAAAATCGTACCAAAACAAAACAAAACAAATCTAAATGGTGTGATAACTTTTTTTATTTTTTTTTTCACAATTTATTATCAAAATATTTTTTTTATAAAAAAAAAAGTATATTATATTTATCAAGTTCATTTAAACTCTTCATCAGAATTTTTTTTTCTCTCTCTTAAATAATTCCTACAAACAAGAAAACAAAAAAAAAAGGTATGTAAGACACATGTTGACTGATCTCTTTTTTTAACATTTATTTTTTTTTGTTTCTGTTTTTCGAATCATACAAAATTGGTGAAATTCCGATGGTCACATTCAATCTGAATCAGCGGATTATACAAAATGTTGCAATGAACCATGAAATGTCCAGGCGATGATGGCTTATAAACATTTCATATTTAATCAAAAACAACAAAACAATTCAAAAACATTATTTATTTGAAATTATTATTATTATGATTTTTATATTTTTTATGGATTAATCTTTTTTTTTTCTTCCCACATTATTTGATATTCCAAAAACACACACAAACAATTTCATCATCAATTTGGCATCCACATCATCATCATCACCACACCACACCTCTTTAAGCCCCGGTTGTCAAGAATTTTATTTTCCCAAACAAAACAAGTAACAATTTTTTTTCTCCCCCTAATTTTTTCCATTCTTTAAATGTTTGTGAATTGATTGATGATAATGATGATAATTATTTTTCATTATAAAAATGGCCATATATATTTCTATAAACGAAAAAAACAAAAAAAAAATATCCAATATTTTATATTAAATGTTAAATATTTGTGTGTAATTAATTAATTAATTACCAATCGCATTTGGATTGCATTCTTTGGATGATTATTAATGATGATGGTGGTGGTTTGTAAAAGTAAATAAGGAAAAAATTGCAAGTTTTTCGGTTATTTGGCTGTTTGTATTGTTTGCATTGTTACCATTAGTGATTTGTTAAAAAAAACTGATAACGATAACCAAGAGCTGATATATAAATGATCCAGATGGCTCATTACAAATTACAAAAAAATAAAAATAAAAATTTATAAATCGTGTTTTGATGATTTGAAACAACCGAAGAAAACAAACAACCGAAAAAAATGGCCAATAAAAACATTTTTCTCAAATATGATGATCAAACTGTTGGTCGTCAACATTTATTAATGGTAGCCAGCGTAATAAGTTGTTTATTTGCAATAATATCAACATTATATATTGATAATAAATTTTATAATTACCTATTAATACCATTATATATTATAACAGCATTAATATCATTAATATCACCTATGATACAAAAAATTCGTTTATTATTATTTCTATCAATCATATTATTTATATTGGTTATTATTAAACTTTATGTATCATCAACATCAATATCCAAATATCTAGATATTCGTGATAATTGTTTTAAAGATTATCATAATCAAAATTGTATGGATAATAATTGGCGTATTACAATGATAAATATGATTAATGGCTGTATATTGATGATTTTATCAACATTAATCGATAGTTTTAATTTTATTTCATTAATAACCATTTTAATTAGATGGTATTTTTTATAAACAAAAATGATTTTACAAAATAAAAATTATTCTGATTTTACAATCAAATTCTGAAATTCATTCATTTAAAACCCATTTGACAACGAAAATGTTTTTGTAATGTTTGATTGGATTTTTGTCCTAATTTTACCGACCATTTTTGTCTTAAACGATCAATATATTGTTTATCTCGTATAAATTGTTGTCGTTGATGTTGATGGCTAATTAACTCATTCGAACTACCACTGCGAACATTCGAACAATTCCAACCACCACCACCACCACCAATCATACGATAACCATGTTTAATTCGATTCATTAATTCATGATTCGATTTTGATGTTGTCGCTACTAATTGTTGTTGCGATTGTGGACGTAATTTTTGTCGATAATAAATCATTAATGAACGATGTCCAATAATTTTACCCGATGGTAAACGTAGCTGATAATTATCATCATCCAATATATTTAAATCTATTTCATCATCATCATCTTGTTGCTGTTCGGTTTCGGTTTGTTTCGATGTCTGATCATCCATTGTTGTTGGATAACTTGATGAATAATCATAAAAATCTTCAAATTCTATTAATGATTCAGTACGATTATAGAAATTTATTTTTGTATGACCAACATCCAACATATGTTGTTGTGTTGATTTAGTTGATGAAAATGTTTTACCATTATCACTACACCAAAGACAACAATGTCCATCGGCAATTTTCGTACCAAGATAATTTAATAAACCTTTTAAATTTGAACAATATTCAATATCGGGAATAAAAAATGAATGTATTGTTGCCATATGTTGAATATTTGTTTCCATATCGATGGATTGATGTGAACAAAATAAACATTCATTCAAAGGAATTGTTTCGAATATTTCTTCTTCTTCATCATCATCATCAGTATCCATTTCTTCCCAATCTGATTCATTGAATTCTTCTTCTTCATCTTTGTCATTTTGTTTTGGTTTATCGTCATCAGCATTTGATTTCATTTTCTGTTGCTGTTGTTGTTTTTGATGTTGATATCGATTCAAAAGTCTAGCAGCAATATCCATTTGTCGTAAATGTTTATTACTTGAATTATGTTGTTCATATGCTTTTTGATTTAGAAAATTTTTTCGACATACATCACAATAAAATGATTCTTCAACCCCTTCTTTCTTCAATGGATCATTATTATCATTATTCGAAATTGTATGTTTAATTTTAATCTGATTAAATTCATCTTCATTTATTGATTTTAGCTGATTTAATTTACGTTTCAAATTATAAAGATGCCATTCACTTTTATAATGTTCACGTTGATCATTTGATGATGATAAATTTATCTGACAAGTTAAACAAGATAATCTATTCATATTGAATGATTGTTTGCTGAAGAATTTACTGAAAAACCGAGAAAAAATTGATTCAATTTTCAAGAAAAAATATTTTTCCGAATCAACGAAACGCGTGGCTTTTAATTTTTTTTGGTAACATCCTATTTGAACGGGAAGGATCATCTTCCAAAAAAAAGAATACATCCAACGATCAACGTAATCAAAAATAATACTGATTTTTTTTTTTTTGGAAATTTAACCGGCTCCAAAGACCAAAAAAACAATGGTAAATCAAAAAATGATTAACTCTAATTGTAAATATCTTCCATTTTTCTGAATATAGGAAACGAAAAATTTTCTCAAAAATTTACCAGTATTTAATAAGGAAAATTTTTCCAAAATCAATACCCGTACAATGAAAAAATCATCAAATTCATTTCAATCAATTTCATCAACAAAAATTCATTCGATTAATGATGAATCATTGGAAAGTAAGTAAATTGTTCGATCGATCGATTGATCATATGATTAATCAATTTTGTTTTTCTTTTAACTTTTCGAAAACAAAAGTACGCGAACCTGAATACAATATATTAATAGATTTTCTTAAAAATCATTGTCATAAAGAATCATCGAATGATGATCAAAACAATAAAACAATAACAACAAAACGTTCATCATTACCCACAACTATAAATAATTTGGAACAGAAAAAATCACGTCGTTTAATAAATTGATTTTTTAAAAAGAAAAAATTTATTCAAGTTTTTTTATTTCATTTTTTTTCAACAAATTCCAAATCGAGTTGTTGACTATTTGATTTCGGTTCGTTTCTGATTTTAAATAATCGATAACTCTCTTTATTTTTTCTGCACTGGAAAAACGAACAGATTCATCGGCAGAAAAATAAAATATCGTTCTTGTTGATAGACTCAGACAAATTATCGAAATTATACAAAAAAAAAAAATAACAATGATATGATTATGACAATCAAATAACAATGAAAAGATTATATTTAAAAATGGATGACGATAATATGGTAATGATAATGACTAAAATTCGATATATCCGCCTGCATTCTCGACGCATTTTTGACACCTTTTCGGGATATCTTGCACGGCTTTTCTCAGGAAAAATCGGTAGGAACAGAATCCATTACGGTCTTGATTCTGTCCTTGAGCTCTTCACCAGTTTGTGGTTGACAGTTTTATGTTCTTTCTCATCACGATCCTTCATCCTTTTTTTCTACAATTTTCATGAATCCAATCGCCTGTTTTTTTGTCGATGTATCCACCATACCAAAAACCCAAATTTTACAATCGGGACTTATGTTGGCACGCTGTAATTGTTTTGAATTATTATGCCAAAAACAAGACTCGTCTGCTTCAAATATTATTTCTTCTCCTCCTAATCGGATAGGATTTTCTATAGAACATTATAACTGTTGATTTTCGTTCCATAAATAAATCGCAAGACATGACCAAATTACCATCCGTTTCAATAAAAGAACCAACAATTTTATGTCTTCATCGTTCGACAAATAAAATACAAATGAACAAAATTCGCATTCGAATATTTCATATTCGAATTTCCGTATTGAATGTTCGAATTTAATGTTCGAATTCGAATTATCAAAATTTCTTCAATATAAAATTTTTTCGGGAAAAATTCTTCAATTTATAATTTTTTGTTTTCCGAAAAGATTTTCATTCTTTTTTTTATTTAATTTTGGCCACTACCACCACCAACATAATTTTCCGATTGAACATTGTGACTATTCCCCGTTTTTTTTTTTGCGTTCAACGCAGTGCATGCACAAACATAAGAGTGGCGCTATAATCGTGTAACAAAAACAACAGACAAAAAAAAAAAAAAAAAAAAGCTAAAACGCAATACGCGGCTATCACATAACCATCATCATCATTTTGGATGATAAAACAAATGATGATAAAATTGAATTAAAAAAAAATGAAAAACGCAACTCAAAAACGTGTGCATGCATATGGAAAACTTGTATAAAAAAAATATAGTAAGGATCTACATAGTGGTGTGAGAAGAAAATAAATCCTCTCTCTCTCTCTTGATCGATCTATATAAAATGTATATCATCGAATGTGAGACTTGAAAAAAAAAAATATCTCATAATCGGCAGTCGCAAATATTTTATTTTATTTTTTTTTTGTTGAAAAAAAACAACTTTGGAAAAGTGAAAATATTAATAAAATCGTCGTCAGCATCGTTTTTTTCTGTTTGTTTGTAAAACTTGCATCATTTTTTTTTCTTTATTCACAATTCGGACCCAATATTTTATTTTATTTCATTTTTACTTTTGGAACATTGAAAAAAATCGAGGTATGTTTTTCTCATGTGGTTAAAATTTCAATTTTTTCATTTGATTTTTTAATTTTTGGTTTCCAGATTCCGATCGAAAATTCACAATTTGAAAATTCATAATTGTTGTTTTTCTTTTTGGCCACTGAGTTCATTTAATTGACGAATTTTTTTTTTCTTTCACTTAATTTTCGTTTATTTGAATTGAATTGAATTTGAATCACACAAAAGTGTGTTCCAAATAAAACCCAATTATATGACGTCTTTATTGGAAATTAGTTTCGGTATGTTTTGTTGTTTTATTTGTTTTTTTATTGTTTTACTTTTGATTTGTTTGTTTATCGAGTTTTGAGTATAAATATCTTTACGCTTTCGTTTATGCCCAAGACAATAATTTGTAATTTTTTGTTTTTTTAAATAATTCTTTTACTCTTTTACTATAGTCGCAAACATAATCCATCACGAGTGGAAAAAAAGGCCAAATAGTAAACAATACAATTTGGATTTTATACGGCATCAATTTTTTAATATTAATTTTACAGAATCATCATCGTTTATGACCGAGCAATTATTTTGGTAATGTTTTTATTTCGATTTGTAACATTTTTTTTTATACTGAAAATTATCTATTTGGCCACAGGTTTTCTAAGCATTGCATTAGAAGTCGGAAAAAATATACCTGATAATCAATTTTAATCTGAAAATCTTAAACAACAACAGTAACAACAAAGTCTGAATTATAACAAGAATAATAGGAAAATAGTAAGAAAAAAAGAGAATAAAAGATAAATCATGGCAAGTGTTAATGTAAATCGTAATCTAACCGATCAATTTTATCGTTATAAAATGCCAAAATTATTGGCAAAAGTTGAAGGAAAAGGAAATGGTATTAAAACAGTTATTGTTAATATGGTTGATATTGCTAAAGCATTGAATCGTCCACCAATGTGTATGTTTTGTTGTTTTGTTTTTGTTTTATTGATTGATTGATTTTTGATTGATAATTTTCAATGAATTTTATTATAGATCCAACCAAATATTTTGGCTGTGTACTTGGTGCACAAGTAAATTGTGATGTAAAAAATGAACGTTATATTGTAAATGGTTCACATGATGCAACACGTTTACAAGATTTATTGGATGGTTTTATAAAAAAATATGTACTTTGTGCTTCTTGTGATAATCCTGAAACAACATTATTGGTTAATCAAAAAAAAGGTACAATTAGTGCATCATGTAAAGCATGTGGACATTTAAGTACAATTAGTTCACAAGATAAATTAACAACATATATTCTGAAATGTCCACCTGATCAACAACATAATGCACCCGGTGCATCAGTTAGTAAACGAAAGAAAAAAGAACGTGATGATACAAAATATCGTAAAGATGGACAAAATGGTCGTAGTGGTAGCCCGCAACATGATTCAGATGAAGCAACAACAACATTAAATGAAACAAATGGTGGTGGTGGTGAACAAAAAATCGATCCAGATAATGATTGGTGTGATCCAACAGATGTTGCCGAAGATCTGGATAATAGTGCATTGAAAAAATTAACATTGAATGAAGATTTAGAAAAATCTGTTCATCAACGAATGCAAATTTTTTATGATTTTGTTAAGGTAAATTCTTTTTTAAAATTTGTTTCAATTAACTAATTATAATTAATCTTGTGTGTGGGGTGAATTAGGAAAAAATACCAACAAATGGACCGATTGATGTTTCAATACAAAAAGAAATTGTTGCTGAAGCTGAACGTTTAGATGTAAAAGATAAAGGTGTTATTGTACTTTGTGAAGTTTTATTTCGTGATCCGATTAAAATTCAGGAAAAAATTAAAACAAATCGACATTTATTTTTACGCGTAAGTAGAGTTTCTATTGTGGTGTGTGTGGTAGTGAAAATAGATCAAGAATGAATTTTCATTTTACCATTTTTTTTCATTTTAGTTTACAATGGATAATCCAAAATGTCAAAAATATTTGATACGTGGTTTTGAATTGACTGTAAAAGAATTTCCAAATGAATTACTTCCACGTGTTGCAATGATTTTGAAAACATTTTATGATTTTGATATTTTGGATGAAAAAGTTTTAATCGATTGGGCTGATAAGGTAATAATTGAATGATAATATTGGAAACCTTTTACATAAATCGGTATTTTTTTATTTATAGAAAAAATCTGCCGTCAAAGAATTGGGAACACAAATTTTTGAAAAAGCACAAAAATTTATTGATTGGCTTAAAATTGCCGAAGAAGAAGACGATGATGATGATGATGATGATGATGAAGAGGATGAAGTACAAGTTGTTTATGATGAACGAATTCGACCGGATAAAATTATCGAATTGGAAGATAGTAAAAAACAATCGGAAGAGCTGAAAAAATCATCTGAAACTAGAGATAAAGATTTGGATATTGATATTGATGCTATTTAAATGCAATCAATACTAATGTTTTTTTTTTAAATCGAATTTGAAAAGCACCAGGCAAACAAACAAAAAAAGAGTTATACAATAAAACGATCCTATAATGTATTGATCGAGATTTATATTTATTAATTCTTTCTATCTGATGAATGAATGAATGATGATTAAAAATTGATGATTTTTATTAAAGTTTGAAAATTGATAATTTGAATTTTTTGAAAAAATTTTAAATTTTTTTGCTTGATTGTTTCAACAACTATGTTGACATGATCAGTATTGATTATGTAACAATAGGCAAAAGTATATTTGTTTTGATGAGCTCGTTTTTCGCTTTATTATTTGTTGACGTTGATGATTATGTTGTTTTTGTTTTGTTTAGTTGTTTATGAGTGATATCAAATAGTTTATTTATTATAATCACACCTTTCAATCATTTTCCAATTCCAAAACAAAATTTGATTCAAATTTCATTGAAATTTTGAAAAAAATCAATTTAACATTCGAAATTTGAAAACATCATCATCATCATCATTTGATAAGTGGTCGTTTTTTTTCATTTCGTTTCGTTTTGTTTTATTTCGCACTTCATTTAAAAAAAATAATATTATTATTTCATCAATCAATCATGATTAGTATGTCTCAAGAGGAAATTATTGCCAACACTAAAACAGTTGTACAAGGATTGGAAGCATTGAAAAATGAAAATTGTACAATATTATCTGGCCTATTACAATCATTACAATTGGTTAAAGAAACATCAACCAAATCGGGTAATAATGATGTAAATACACGTTTGATGGAAGAAAAAGCAGCGATTATTAGGAAAAGTATTGAATCAATTGATTTAGGTCTAAATGAAGCTCATGTAAGTGTTAAATTCGAATGTTTTTTCCACTGACAAACTGACCACCAATGATATTATTCATTGATAGGTAATGATGGCTTTAGCTGGACATTTACAAAGTATTGAAGCAGAAAAACAAAAATTTCGTGCTCAAGTAAGACGTCTTTGTCAGGAAAATTCATGGTTACGTGATGAATTGGCCAATACACAACAACGGCTACAACTTTCCGAACAAACAGTTGCACAATTGGAAGAAGAAAAAAGACATCTTGAATATATGAATTCATTGAAAAAATATGAAACCGGTGAAGCTAGTGTAAGTAATTTATGCTTTTAATGATTTGTTGATTTCATCTTTTTTTGTTGTTTTTTAAAGGTTTCCGAAGAAAGTTCTACATCAAAAAGTAAAACTGATAATGAAAAAGATCCATTAGATCTTGGATTTCCCGATGACGATGATGATGATAATGTTCATCCGGGTGGCCTAACATCAACACCACCCGGTTGTCAAATGGCAACCGGTGGTAATCCTGGTTACGAAATACCAGCACGTTTACGTACATTACATAATCTGGTTATACAATATGCATCACAAGGACGATATGAAGTAGCTGTACCATTATGTAAACAAGCATTAGAAGATTTGGAAAAATCTAGTGGTCATGATCATCCTGATGTTGCTACAATGTTAAACATTTTAGCATTGGTTTATCGTGATCAATATAAATATAAAGAAGCGGCTAATCTATTGAATGATGCATTGGCTATACGAGAGAAAACATTGGGTGAAAATCATCCTGCTGTTGCGGCTACATTAAATAATTTGGCCGTATTGTATGGTAAACGTTCACGTTATAAAGAAGCTGAACCATTATGTAAACGTGCATTAGAAATACGTGAACGTGTACTTGGCAAAAATCATCCAGATGTTGCAAAACAATTAAATAATTTAGCATTATTATGTCAAAATCAAGGAAAATATGATGAAGTTGAAAAGTATTATATGCGTGCATTAGAAATATATGAAAGTGCACTTGGTCCGGATGATCCAAATGTTGCTAAGACAAAAAATAATCTTGCATCAGCTTATTTAAAACAATCAAAATATAAAGAAGCTGAAGCACTTTATAAAGAAATTCTGACACGTGTTCATGAAAGAGAATTTGGTAATATAAATGAAGAAAATAAACCAATTTGGCAATTGGCTGAAGAACGTGAAGAACGTAAAAATGGTACACCGACTATTTCCGATTATGGTGGCTGGTATAAAGCTGTTGATAAATGGTATTTTTATCTATTCATTTTTATTTTTGAATTTCTTTTTCATCAATTTTTTTTCTGATCAAATGTTTTCATTCTACAATACACAATACAACATTAGTCCAACGGTTGCAACAACATTGAAAAATTTGGTCGCATTATATCGTAAGATTGGCAAAATGGATGCAGCTGAAGTTTTGGAAGATCTGACTGCTGCACGAATCAATAAAGATGTAAGTAAAATTTCCGATGCTGATGATTTTGATTAATATTTTTTTTTTATCATTAGAATCATGAATTAACAGGCAACAACAACAATAGGCAAGGCAAGTTTAATTATATAAAAAATAATAGTGATTATGATTATAAAGTAAACAATCAACAACTCAAAGATAAACGACGATCATTAATTTTTAAGGATAGTTTGGGACGTGGATCTCAGGAATCGTTGGAAACCACCACCACCAACAACAACATCAACGCCGGAACAATCGAAATGACTTCATCGACATCATTAACATCACCACTACCACCATCATCATTATCATCATCATCGTTCATGAATGATAATAATAACCATAGAGTATGTGAGAATATTTTGTTTTTAACTTATTTAATTTCAATTTTTTTCAAACAAACATTAGAATTCATTATCATCATCATCATCATCATCGATTCTTCGTTTAGTATCATCAAATTCATTTGGTAATCTAGTGGAACAACAACAACAACAAAATAGTGGTAACAATAATTTATCAAAAATCAATTTAAAATCCAAACTATTTAGTGCATTGGGTTTTCCACAACAACAACAACAACAACCACCTTCTTCAACATCACCAAATTAATTAATCACTTATTATTATTATTATCAACTTTAGTTTTTTTCTTTTCTTTATTCTATTCCTTCAAAAGAATTTTACTTTTCATCATTTTTGCCTGAAACAAAACAAAAAAAAATCGACGACATTTGTTCCTGAAAAAAAATTCCAGAGACGACATCAAATTTGATTCTTTAACTTTTAATTTCTAACAAGAAAAAATTCTTCACTTCGTTTCGACATTTTAAATTATATTATTTCTTCTTTATTATTCTTTTATTCTAGACTGTGATATATGTATGTTTTTATAACACAACAGCAAAGATTTTAAACAAACGAAAACAAAAAATTACTTGAATGAATTTGTATTAGAAAAAAAAATGATTTTTATACTCATCATCATACACTCAATGATTAACACTTCCATCACATCATACACATGCATAATTCACTTTTAAACATCTTACTCTTTTTCTTTTCTCTCAACATTCAACATTATTTTTAATTTAATTTAATTTTATAATCAATTAAAATTGATTATTGAAACAATTATTTGATGGTCAATGAATATGAAATTGTCTTGTTCAATTTAATAATTATGAAGCTACGCAAAACATTCGAACCATTTTTTTCTGAATTGGATTTTGGATTGTTGTTAAAATTTTCACCATTTAAACCTTGTTCAAATAGGGAAATGAAAATAGTCGTCGTCGTCATCATCATAATCATATGTGTGATTATTGTGACAGACCAAACAAAACAAAATCATGATGGTTTATCATCAATTTTTTATCATTTTGTTTACATTATCATCATTTTGATTTGAAAATAAAAAACAATCGTGAAAAAATGTTTTCATTATTATATGGTTTTTGGCGTTATTTATTTCAAAAAGATGAATATTATATATTAATATTGGGTTTAGATAATGCTGGTAAAACAACATTTTTAGAACAAACAAAAATATCAATGAATCCTAATTATCGTGGATTAAATCTAATGAAAATAAGCTGTACAGTTGGCTTGAATATTGGTAAAATTGATAATAATGGTGTTATATTAAATTTTTGGGATCTTGGTGGCCAATCTGAATTACAATGTCTTTGGGATAAAGTATGTGTTTTTGGTTTTATTTATTTTTTTTCAATGTTTGATTTTTTTTTCATTTTATCATCGACATCCAAAACAGTATTATGCTGAATCACATGCAATTATTTATGTGGTCGATTCATCTGACCAGCAACGATTGGAGGAATCGAAACGTGCATTCGGTAAGGCTTTGAATATCAAATTTTTAAATCAAATTTTTAATTTTTATTTTTTACAAAAAAGAAAAAATGATTGAAAATGAATCGTTAAAAGGAACGCCATTATTATTTGTGGCTAATAAACAAGATGTTTCGGTAATTGAAATGAAACAAAAAATAATTGTGACTTATTGATAATTAATTTGATTGATTAGTGTATGCCAATAACAAGGATAATGGATGAATTTCGTTTGGAAACAATCATATCAGCCGCACAACGTGATTTTCATTTTGTTGCCGTTTCGGCTCTAAAAGGGTAATTTTTCTTTGTTTGTTTGTTTTGGTTGAAATTTTCATTCTTATATTCAATCCATTTTTAAAAACCAGTGATGGTATTAAAGAATCAATCGATTGGATTATCGAAACGGTAAAAAAGAACAGTGTTTTTAAACCACCAATCAATGTAACTGAATAACAGGTAAACAAAACAACAACAATTTTGTAATGAAATGTTTATATATTAAAAAAAATTAAACTTACTTTTAATGAACAAAAAAAAATGTAATTTTAAAAAAATGATAAATTCTTTTTCTTATTAATGTTTAATTTTTTTGATAACCACTTCGCTGTTATCCACCATTTCAATATGTTCATTGAATTTTTTTACCCATTCTTTTAATGATTCCTGTTTGTATGATAAAATAAAATTATTATCAATTTTTTTTTTTTGAAAGAAAATAAAGTAATTTTTTTTACATTTTCCGATAAAGCTTTATCCCATGGATTTATTTTCGGTCTTTCGATATTATTATTATTATTTATCGATTGTGATAAATTATTATGATGATGATGATGATAATCTAATTCTTGATGATTTGGTGTTGAACATCGAATAAATAATGGTTCGAAATCATCTTCACCAAACTATATGTAGAGAACAAACAAACAAAAAACAAATTCTCAATTTCATATCAATAAAATCATAATATTTACATGATCAAATTCAAAATCATCATCGATTCCTGAACTATCCGCATCTTCATCATCATTATCATTTTGTTGTTGTTGTTGATGTGGTTGTTCTTGTTCTTGTTGAATGATGATTTCGGATTTTCGTTTGTTATTTAATTCTATGGGTTCAATTTCATCGTTTGATAAAAGGAAATCATCGATAACATCACGACGTATTGTTGATGATGATGATGATGATGCTTCTAATCGTTGTGATCGATTAGATTTGAAAAATTTTCGTCCACTCATTTTTTTTTTTGCTTCGAGAGAATCCAAAAACAAAATAAAAATTCGTTGAAATTTACGAATCGAATGAATTTGTTAACGCGCGCGAAACTCAATTCCATCGAACTCATTCGACACACATACACATCTGATACCACCTGGAACGATTGATTCGGGTGGAAATAGTTTCGAGTAAATTTTTTTTTCTTCGCTGTTCGTCGTTAATATTCGTAAAATTTTTTTTCTTTTCAAACAAAATTTTAATTTTATTTTTCATTGATTTTATCCAAATACAAGATTTGTAATTTTTTTTAAATGTCTTCCATGGAGAATGAAAATAATGGTGATAATGATGAAATGGCCGATATTGATAAAGACGATTCAAATGATGATTCCAGTTCTAGTTCATCATCATCGGATGAATTTGAAAGTTCAGGTAATTTATTGAATATTTTTTTTAAATTCTGACTTTGATTCATTTAATTTACAACGATAAATTTATTTAAAAAAATAATACAGATTTCGAATGTGAAGATAAAGATGAAAAATATAACAACATAGTAATAGATATTGAAAAACAATTCTATCTCATACAAAAATTATATAAAAATGAAAAAAATTTTGAAATCGATTCCAAAATACAACAAATAGTGGATGGAATAGCACCCGAATATTTACAACCATATGAAGAATTAATTTCACAGAATCGAATTCGTATAGAAATAGCTGAATTAATACGGAATTTTCGTCTGAATAATTTGAATCAATTTTATGATGCTGAAAAATTGGCAGCCGAACAAAACTATAAGGTAAATGATTTGTTGTTTTTTAAACTAAAAAATTTCAAAAAAAACTTTTTCTCTATTTTCAAATAGAACGAAAAAGAATTATTAAAAGATTCGATACGTAAAGATGTTGAAGAAAAGATACAAAAATTAAATGAAGAACGTTATAAAGCTGATAGTGAATTTTTTTCCGTATCAATTAATTATATGAAAAAATCAAGAAAATATTCTTATAATGATGATTATAATAATAATAATAATAATAGTGGTGTTGGTGGTGGTGGTACAAGTGGCCATAATGAAAAACGACGAAAAGCTATACCAATAAGCGGTCCATATATTATACATCGATTAAAAGAAGATGAAATTAAAGAGGATGTAAATTTTATTAAATGTTGTTTGAGATCACAGAAAAATAATTACAGTATGCATCATAATAATCATAATCATCATCATCATCAATATTTGCATCATTTTTAAATTTAAGAAGAAAAAAAAAACATTCATTTTTTTTGAAAATAATAATAATAAATTTCCATATTTATAAACATATATTATTTACGAAAACTACATAAAACTGGACCAATATGTTCCATTGTTTCTTTAATTTGTAAACGATTACGTGCACCTGTTATTAATAATTTTCCCGAAACAAATATTAATAATACAGTACGTGGTTGTACCATACGATAAATAAGTGCGGGGAAAAAATCCGGATCATATGTACAAAATTGTGAATGAACAATCGATAATTTATCTAAACGTATAGGAAATTTCATATCCACTGTGGATACAACATTTTGTATTTTAAAATCCGTTAATTTTACCTGTTTTTTTTCGTTTAAAAAAAATTAGAAATTCAATTTTGTTGTTGACAATAATGAAAGTGACTTACATCGTTACCAAGTTTCTGTACAATACGAGCAAATTTACGACAAGAAAGACATGCTAAACGTTCATTTTTAGCACCAGTAATAACAATTTTACCCGATGCAAATAATAATGCTGTTGTACGTGGTTCAAATATACGCATTATAACGGCACAAAATCTTTTCGGATTATATTCAGCATTTCGTACACGGATGGCAATTTTTGATAATTCTAATCGACAATTAAAATTTGCTGTTGCAACTACATTATGTATAACTGGTTCATCAATATTCAGCCAATTATTATGATTGTTATTGATTATTGACATTATCGATGTTGAAGATGATGATTGTTGTTGTTGTTGATTATTTCCAGAATCATCATCATCATTCGAATGATCATTTATATTACCATCATTATCAGTATCGATTTTATCAATCATATGACCATCATCATCATCAGTAATATTTTGATTAAAATCTTCTTTAATTACAAAATGATTATCGTTTGTTTCAAAATCGGAATCCATTTTTTTTTTTTTTTTTTTTGCTTCGGTTGTTTGGTTAATGGAAACAAAAAAACGAACTATCATCAAATTATGAGCAGCATGGACTATTGATTAACTGTGTTCAAACTTGGCCAAGTGGCGACATCTGATTGTCAAATTTTTTTTCAATTTCAATTTTATTTAAAAAATAATTTCTATTTATTTTATTTACATGATTGTAATACTTCATTACGCATTTTTAAAACTAAATCCTGATTAATATGAAATAAAAATTTCAATGATGAAAATTCAATCAATGAATTATGATAAATTTGTAATGATGATTGTGTTATTAATGGTTTTGAATCAATATAAATTGGTCGTTTACCAGTATTATAAATAATAAATTCTCCGGTTGATTGAAAATTTATTATCGCTTGTAAACGTGATATTTTTGTTGATGGTCCTTCCAATGAAAGATCAACATCGACAACAAAATCTTTTGTTATACGACCGATTGTAATTTTTGTTGAACGCATTAAATAACGTACTAATCGTCCACGTAATACAGCATATGTATTATTATCAAAATCAGATGGTGCAACTCCAGTAATACTATCCAATAATATTTGAAATTTTGGTAATTCATTTTCTAACATTCGAATTTCCATCATATTTTTTCTCATACTATGTTTAATTTCTTGTTGCATTAATTCATTTGATTCAATTGTTGAATTCATTATTAATTCATTATTTTTCATTTCTTCTTGTAATTCTTTTTTAACTTCAATTTCAATTTCAGAAAAATTTACAACACTTTCATGCCTTGGTAATGGTTGTAATGATTGATCATCAAGTAGATTATAATGTTTTAATAATCTCCATTGTTTTAATAATATTTTCGGTGTACGACTTGACAGAAATATTTCCGAATTCATATCAATTAATTCTTGTAATGATTCTAATGTTGGTTCTTTTCTTGATTCTAATTTTTTTAATAATTTTTCTTCATTATCATTAAATAATGCTTTTGATTCAATCGATTGAACAATATCTGAATGTAGTTGCCGAATGGCAGCTAATGCAAGATTTTTAACATTTTTATCATATAATAATGAACGCCATCGTTGTTCAATATCTGAATAGGTAAATTTACTTGAAAATTTTATACCATCATAAACTTTTCGTAAATCATTTGTCTGCTCAACATTAATGATCAATGCAAGATCATCGGTTGGTTTCCAGAAATTATTCTCTTCAATCAATTGTGATGTTACGATTGTACGTTTTTTATTTTTCTTCTTTTTTTCCGTTACGTTCGAAGTTAACGATAATGAAGCAGCTGCTGCGGATGATGATGATGGTGTTGATGGTATTTGTGATGATGATTTTGATGATTGACGTTTCGATGATGATGAAATAATGGTAGCAATACCGGCAGCAATTGCTGGTGTTGATGGTAACAATGATGATGATGATGATGATGGTTCATTTGATTGATTTATAATCGTTTCATTAAAACTACTACCACCAACAAAACCACTTTCCGAATATTCACCTAATTCATATTTACGATCAAATTTTGGTTGATGTTTTGGATATGATGTACTTGTACTATCAACTAATTCATCATCAAATTTTTTTCGTTTTATCGAACGTGATGATGCACGTCTTCGTGGACAATTATCATCAAATGTTGATTCTTGAATTGTTGTCGGTGTATTATGTTGTTGTATTATTCCGGGCGTTTTATCCATATCTTTTATTCAAAATAATATTCAATGAATTTTTTTTTTTTTGATGAAACATTCGGTCAAAGAGAACAAAACAAACACATTTTTTTTTACTCTTTGTTTTCTTTTCACCTATTATGATCCAATCGAATTCCATAATGTGTAAATAGTTGAAAAAAAAACCGTTTCAAAAAATTCGATTCGAATCAAAAGATTCTCCTGAATCCATTTCAAAATTGATAAATAATTTTTCCCGAAAAATTAAATTAATTTTCTTTTTACTTTCTAATCCAATTAAAATTTAAAAGTTTTCAAATTTTTCTCGGTGTTTTTTCTGTATACCCTCCTTCCCCCAAATATCATGTCTTACAGCGTGTGTGTTTTGGTGGTGATATGGGGGATGAACTGAATAATTTTAAAGAAACTTGTTGTTCGTTGAAACAAATGTTCAACCTATAAAATACCTGTCATAGCTGCCGCTGCTTTCAATGAATGTTTTCTTTTAGCATATTCATTCCAAAAGACATCCATCCATACATCTCTAACCACTCGAACTCGAATTGATGTTCATCAAAGAATGTCTAATGTGTGTTTTTGTGTGTGTATAGAAAATAATCATGGTCAATTCATCATGGCGACTATCATCAACTAAGTATACTTAAAAAAAAGGTACCTTGCTATCGTCTCTACACCACTACACACCATTAACCACTATCACTATAACTTTGTTTGCCAATTTTTTTTTTCGTTGTTATATGCTGCATCAATTCTCATTCATCAATCCATGATATTCATCTTCATCAACATTAACATCGAGCCTACGTTATTACTTTTAACTTAGAAAATAGCTTTGGCTCTCCATTGAATTTATATGGTTGTTATGTTGTTGTTGTTGTTGATGATGATGTTTACATTCTTGTTCAATTCAATTTTTTTTGATTAAATGAGCCATATAGATGATGCTCTTTTTTTCTTCTTCTATTTTCATTATATGAAATGAACTATGCGTTGACACACCTTGGCCACGGTCGTCGTCATCAACATCATTATCATTATCATTATTAACATCGACGTTGTTATTTTAAATTTGTTTGTTTTGTTTGTATTCAAAGAATTTTTTTCTATATTCAAAAGTAAATTAATTCAGCATAATAACCGAAACCAAAGCAAAACGACAACGACAAGTTAATATTGATATTTTTCTTATTGTTCCATTATCATCATTTGGATTAAAATCCACAGCGAAAAAAAAAATGTTTGGTAAAAAGAAAAAGAAGCCATTAATATCGGCACCAACAAATTTTGAACATCGTGTTCATACCGGATTCGATCGTAAAGAAGGTTAGTGGAAATTTGATTTTTTTTTTTTTGAAAATAATTTCAGATTGTATTAACCTGTTGCTTTTTTAGGAAAATTTGTCGGTCTTCCACCACAATGGCTTTCACTTATACATGGTGGTAGTAATAATAATGGTGGTGGTAATTCAAATCGTCCAAAACCGATAATCGATCCATCCAATATAACACCAACCGAAATAATGGATATTAAAAGTCATACAATTGTTCGTGGTCAAAATTCTTCGGTTAATGTTGCTACAGCATTTATTGCGGCAAATAATAAAGATATAAATAATAGCGGTGGTTTACAATTATCAAGCCGAAGTTTAGTATCACGTTCAAATTCATTACGTCGAATTGAATCACCACAACCATTGAAAAAGAAATTTAATCAATTTAATCAACAACAGAATTTTATTGAACAACAACAGCATAATGAAAATGTGATAAATCATCAAAATGATATTCATAATCATTATCATCATCATCAACAACAGCAACAACAACAACAAATGCTGATGCCAAATAATCAACCTCCAATACGTCCATTTAATCTTCATCATCATCAAAATCATAATAATCATCAACAACAAGTTCCATTACAACAAACAATGACAACATTAAATTCAACAATGGATTCAATACATCAATCATCATCATCACCATCATCATCATCAACAACCATAATGAATCCATTATTAAGTATAGCAAATAATTTTATGATGGCAAATAAAATATATCCGGCACGTAATCCTGCACCGGTTTTTCAATATCAAGTTCCTCCACCACCACAACCACCACCAATATCATCATCATCATCATCATCAATACATTCGAATGGACATTTTGTACAAAATGGTGGTAATAATAATAATAACATTAATAATCATCATCATAATATGATGAATCAACAACAACAACAACAACAACAACATCAATCAACAATGATGTCAAGAAATAATTTTAATTCAAACAAAATCCGTTATGGTATATTGCCACAAGTTCAACAGGCAAATTTTATTTCGCATAATAATAATAATGCTAAAATTGTAACAAATCTATCAAATAATAATAATGCTAATTATCATAGTAATCATCATCTACAACAACAACAGCAGCAGCAGCAGCAATCATTACCAAATCAAATGAAACAACAAACAATGATTTATCAACATCAACAGGAAAATAATCCTGATCTAATTTCAACAGCAACAACAACAACAAATTTAAATAATCGTATTATGAATTCAACTAATAATAATAATAATAATAATAATAATAATGCTCATCATTTTTCATCAAATAATTATATTAATCAAGTTAATCAAAATCTATCTAATATGACTATACAGACAAAATCAATGAATCATTCAAAATTAAATGGTTCATCTCAACATCAACATCATACACAGGAAACACAATTAATGAATGGTGGTGGTGGTGGTGGTGAAATGACTGGCATACAACATTATAATAATAATAATAATCATCATCAAAATGTTACGAATGCATCAACAGCTAAATCAATGATTATAAATAATATGCAACATGGTAATGTTTCAACAACAAATCCAACTACAACAACGATGGCAACAACAACAACAACAACATCCGCAGCATCAGCAACAACAATAAATTCATCAACAGTTACTTCGGCAACTATTCAACAACAGCAACGTGTTACACATGAACAATTTCGTGCAGCATTACAAATGGTTGTAAATCCTGGTGATCCAAGGTAATTTGTTTGGCCATTAGGATGATGATGATGATGATGAATGATATCCAATTTTTTTAAAATCAATTCTGTTTAATTATTTCCTTTGTAGAGAATATTTGGAAAATTTTGTTAAAATTGGTGAAGGATCAACCGGTATTGTATGTATTGCCTATGATAAATCACAACAACGACAAGTTGCTGTGAAAAAAATGGATCTACGTAAACAACAACGACGTGAATTATTATTCAATGAAGTGGTCATTATGCGTGATCATCATCATCCAAATATTGTTGAAATGTATAATTCATTTTTGGTTGATGATGAATTATGGGTTGTTATGGAATTTCTTCAAGGAGGAGCATTGACCGATATTGTTACACATGCAAGGTTTGTGTTTTTCTTTTTGGATGATTGATGAAAATTTGTTGTTTATTATTCTGATATAATCTAAATTTTTACAGAATGGATGAAGAACAGATTGCCACTGTTTGTAAACAATGTCTTAAGGCATTATCATATCTACATTCACAAGGTGTCATACATCGTGACATTAAAAGTGATTCAATATTGTTAGCCAGTGATGGACGGGTATGAATTTTTATGATTAATGTTTTTGCCCTTAGTATGTTAACGAAAATTTTGTTTATTCAGGTAAAATTATCGGATTTTGGATTTTGTGCCCAAGTATCGAATGAATTACCAAAACGAAAATCTTTAGTTGGCACACCATATTGGATGGCCCCTGAAGGTTTTTATTAATTTTTTTTTGTTGTAAATTTTTAATTAAAATTTTTGTTTATGACAGTAATATCACGTTTACCATATGGACCAGAAGTTGATATATGGTCATTAGGAATAATGGTCATCGAAATGATTGATGGAGAGCCACCATTTTTTAATGAACCACCATTACAGGCAATGCGACGAATCAGAGATATGCCACCACCAAAATTGAAAAATTTACAAAAAGTTTCATCGAATCTTTTGAATTTTTTGGAAAAAATGTTGATACGTGATCCAAACAAACGAGCTACTGCTACTGAATTATTACAGCATCCATTTTTACGATCAGCCGGTCAGCCAAAATTATTGGTACCATTAATGAGACTATCCTAATCAATCTAAATTAATTAATTGTTTATTTTTCGAAAAAAATCATCTTTTTTTCAGTATTTTTTTTTGTGATTGTAAATGTTTTTGTTTCAAAGATCATGTGAAACGAAAAAATTTTGTATTTATTTTTCTCAAATAATGCCAAATAAATTATTTTACCATTTTTTAAAAGCATGATTTTTTTTTAAAATTGAAATTATCATTTTAGACATTAACAATAGCTTTCGAATCAAGATATGATTTATATTGATTAAGAACTGGTTGAACTTCATCACGAATAAATTCCAAAACTTGATTCGGTGCACGACCAATAAATGTTTTTGGATCCAATAATTTATCCAATTCAGCATGTATTGGATTAAAATATGTATCTTTACGAACACGTTCGATCAGATCATTTGGTAATCCTAAACGTTTTACTTGTTCGGCTGCCTGATGTGATAGGACACGAATTTTTTCATGACATTCTTGACGATTACCACCTTTTTTAACCATAGCTACGATTATATTTTCGGTTGCCATAAATGGAAGCTCTTCATTGATATGTTTATTGATGACAGCTGGATAAACAACAGTACCTTCGAATATATTTTGCATTGTATTCAAAATAATATCGGCAGTAAGAAATGCTTCAGCTAATGAAATTCTACGATTAGCACTATCATCCAATGTACGTTCAAGCCATTGTACGGATGCTGTATTGAATGCATCAGCCGATAATGTAATTAAATGTCTGGCCAATGAACAACAACGTTCACTACGCATTGGATTACGTTTATAAGGCATAGCTGATGATCCAATTTGTGTATTTTCAAATGGTTCTTCAATTTCTTTACGATTTGCTAACAAACGAATATCGGTACAGATTTTATGTATAGCTGAACCTAATAATGAAAGTGACATTAAAACTTCGGCATCAACTAAACGGCTATATGTTTGTCCGGTAACCGGATATGAACGACGAAATCCAGCCATTTCGGTTACACGTTGATCCAATTTTTTTACTTTATCTTCATCACCATTAAATAATTGCATAAACGATGCTTGTGTACCGGTTGTACCTTTACAACCACGAAAAGCTAAATTATCTTTGGCACGTTCCATATTACGTAATGAAATTAATAGATCCTGAAGCCAAAGACATGCACGTTTACCAACGGTAACCATTTGTGCTGGTTGCTTTTGGAAAAAATTAAAATGAACAAAAATGAATGAATTTTCATTTATTATTTTCACTTACAAAATGTGTAAAACCAAGTGTCGGTAGATAATAATATTGTTCGGCAAATTTTGATACACGACTAATACAACGGGCAACTTTTGGCAAAAGAATATCGAAACCATCACGAATACAGATTAGATCGGTATTATCACCAACAAAACAACTTGTAGCACCTAAATGTACAATTTTTGCTGCTGATGGACATTTCTGGCCAAATTCAATAACATGTGCCATAACATCATGTCGTGTTTTTTTCTCTTCTTCAAATGCCATTTCAAAATCAATATTATCATGATTGTTTTCCATTTCTTGTATTTGTTCATCAGTAATATCGATACCTAATTCTTTTTCAGCTTTAGCCAATATGATCCATAAACGACGCCATGTTGAAAATTTTTTCATATCACTAAAATTATAATTCATTTCATCGGATGCATAACGCATCGATAATGGTGATTGATAACGATTCAAATGAAATTCGGTCATTTTTTTTGTCTTCTTAATTGCGGTCATTGTTTGGTTGTTTGGTTAAGGTTGTTGATGGTTTGTTTGTTGTGTCCGAAATAATTTCAACAGCAAAAAGTAAAAAAAAAATAAAATTAGAATTCCAACAAAATTTTTTAAAAAATCACGATGATGATGAATGATATAAATACCTTTTTATTTTTTTGGTCTCAACAAAAATATCAAAATCCACGAAACAAATCGAAAATCCAAACAAATAAAATGTTTATCTATATTTTTTCAACAACAAAACAAAAAAAAAAATCGATTCGAAATAGTAAAAAATCAATCATGTCATTTATAACAAAAATATATATGGTATATAAATTTGATCATGATCATCAAATGTCGCCATTGATCATCATTTGTTTATCATAATACTTACTGTATTTCACAACGAAAAAAAGATAAAATCTTCAATTTTTCTCATATACTTCGTCGAATGATATTAAATCAACAGCAACAGCTATGCGCACCAATTCGAATTCAAAAAAAAATCTAACCGAAAATATCATATGGCCAGGAAAGTTTACCGAAAGTATCCGTTCATATATAAAAGTACTTTGGAGAAATTTTTTCGTAAAAAAAAAAAAATTTTATTCGAATTTTTTGTTTCAAAATGACAATCAAAGTTCCAAAGTAAACAACATTTGGACAAAACAAAAAAAAACAATCCTCGTTAGGATTGAAAAAGAAAACAATGTTCATATCCATATCGAATTTGGAATGTTTGAATTTATGAAAAAATGTCAAAATTTAAATTGACTTGTCATCCAAAAAACAAAACTTTATGGTGTGTGTGACACAAATGTATAACGAATTCACTCTAAATGCATGACAAATAACTGAAGAAAAATATCCGAATCGAAAAGTGTTGAAAATGAACAATGTTCCATCGATTAGATTCCAATCGATTTCCCCTTAGAATCAATCAAATTCACCCCTTTTTTCAATCTAATAATTTACATTGTTTTCATCACAATGGTCAATGAAAAACAGAAAAAAAGTTAAACTTTAGAAATGAAGTATAAGAAGAAATGAAGCAATAAGGAAAAAAAAAGGTTGTCCACCGTTTTGAATTCAAATTTTCACAAACGAAAAAAAAGGAGGTGGATCCATTTTGGAACTTTGGACCCTTTGTATATCTGTGTGTGTGTGGCTTATTTTCTTCACTTGAATCGGGTATAGTCCAAAATAATGATACACAACAAGGGAGGGACATTATCAATAATGATTTTTTGTTTGTTTCTGGGACCTGAAATGGAATGAAAGAAAGAAATTTAGTTTAAAAAAAACCAGAAAAATTTTCTTCGTATTAAAATTAATGGAAAATTCAATTTCTTCAAGAAAATGAAAAAAATCTAAATGTTTTTTTTTTTTAAAACATCGGTTATTCATTTCATTCATTTCAATATAAGTGATAAAGGTGAATCAAAGCAAAAAAATCGAAAACCGAAAAAATCAATCATCATAATCTGATCAATTGATTTTCCATGTTTCTTGAACTTTAAGTGAAAATAAAAAAAAAATCTTGACGAAAAACTGTGTGTTACAAATCATCATTTCAGCCTGGATCATCCGATTTCAATCACCCAAAAGGGAAATCTCTTAAATTGAAAATTTGTTCAATGTTTTGGTAATGTTTTGCTAAAAAAATATTCATATCGTAATCGTTGTTTCTGGTAAGTGTTATCAGTTTTTTTATTCTTTACATTTTTTTTTGTTTCGTTTGATTTCGATTTGAAATCGATTCCAAATCGATTCAGAATTGAAAATGGATGTTGCGCAATATCCATTTGGATGATTCAGATTCCAAGAACTAAGAATTATTATACAACAATTCTTTTTGAATTCTTTATCCATATCAAAATATAGAGAAAGAATTGAAAAAAAAACATTTTCAAATTCTCTATATAGAATATTCTGCTGGTGATTCTTTCTTTCTTTGTTTTTTTCTTTTTTGGTACAACAGAACTTCCATTCATTCATTCATTCATTCATTGTTTTCATTTGGTTGTGAGAGAGAATGGTGTTGTTGTTTGCCAAAATAATTTTCATTTTCATTTTATTTTTTGGTCAAGGTCTTCTGACTGACTGACTGGATGAATGAATGAATGAAATTCTGCCGTTGTCGTGTTTGTCGATGACGTCGATGATGACGATGAAAATTTCATTTTCTATATAATCATGATGATGATGATGATGATTTTTCTTTTTTTATCATTCGAACAAATTTTTTTTACTACTACCATCATCATCATAATGATGATGATAATCGATTTTGTTCATCGTTTCGATTCTATCGTCTTCGCCAAAAACGAAAACACACAAACAAATAAATCAAATGTTCCAAATGGAACGTTTGAAATCGAACGAATCTTTCCTATTTTGAACGTAGGTTTCGAATTTGAACGTATATCTCCTATTTTCGAACGAATGTTTATCGAATTCGAATGAAAAAAATGACATCATTTTTTTTTGCATTCAAACAATGATAATATTTATTCAAATTGATCTAACTTACCATTCATTCATAATCAATATGTTTATCATATTTATAGACATAATGATGATGATGATAATGAAACCATTTGAACCAAATCGTTAAATAACGTTTTTTCTTTTTCTTATCCAATAATGATTGATTGATAGGAATTTTTCAATAAATTTTCATTGATTTGATTGAAAAATGTACCAATATTGATTTGATTGCCATGATGATCACATATTATCAAAAGTAGGTTTGTTTGTTTCCGATGATTAGCGGGAAAAAAAGTAAATTATTTCATGGTTTTTTCGTCGACCAAATTAGCCAACAACATTAGTCAATCAACAATCAATTTTCTCTATATTTACATAACAGAATTGAAATGTGGCCAAATTATCTAGCCTAAAGTTTTACAATTAAAAACAAAAAGTCTAAAATGATAAAAACGACAATTAAAGAAAAATAAACAAACACACAAAATGAGTGGAATAATTCGACAAACAATGATTCGAAACACATCGATACAATCGATTAATTTAAATATCGATTGTATCGATATTTGACATTCTTTTTCCTCTTAAAATTTGACATCTTGAGATTTTCAATTGTTGTTGTTGTTATTGTTGCTCATTTCACTTTCGTTTGATTTTTTTTTTTTTCCGGAAAAAATAATGATTATTAAATTGAGAAATTTTCTGGTCGTTTTGTCGAAAGTTTGTAATCAGGATATTGTCGACATATGATACTTATTTACTAATCGATCGATCGATCGATACAATCGTCGTTTTTTTCTTGGATCTAATGGATGTCCAATGGATTGTTTAATCTCGAAATGAAAAAAAATGAAATAAAATCCTGGGTGAGACCTGTTTGATGATTTGAAATGATTCAAAAATTTTTTTATTTTCAATTTTCAGAAACCAAAATACAAACGAAAGTGATCGAAAAATTACCTTTGATTGAAAGGCATTGATGCATGCTTCAATGAATTTCGATTAATTCAGAAAGAAAAAAAAAGATTGTACCAAATCATCATCATCATTTTCATTCAAACTGCATCGAAATACCTGTAATATAATCATATTTTGAATGGTCAAAGTTGGTGGATACCTTTGTAAATGAAACAAATCTTGAAAATTTCACATGATTACACAACAACAACAACCGATATTGACATTTTCTTTTTCAATTTTTGTCCAAAAATTGTTTCGTAAAGGGTGACATTTGTTCGAAATAGAGAGAGAGAGTACCCAAAGGCTAAATTGATCATTTTCAAAAAAAAAAATCAATCAAAGAAAAATAACCTTCATTTGTTTGTTTGTGACCTTTGATCAAAAACAAAATATGCACGCGAAATATCTTCTGATGAAAGGGTAAAATGTACATTTGTCATAAACATCATCATCATTGAAACCAGAAGGTGAAGGTTAACAAAAGGACAAACAAACAAAAAAAAAGTGAAAGAAAGAAAGAAATTTGCATCCTTTCCCACATAAGCCATCAGCATTACCATTTCCAAAAATGCATCCAAAATTGAAAATCTTATGAATCCCAATTCATTCAAAGCAAAGCAAAGCATAAAACCCAGACACAAGAGCAAGTGTAAGTGTGGGAAACCAAATTTCAAATCAATATTCAATCCATTATTGGATCTTTCAAGTCTCTCTCTCCCTCTCTCTCTCTCTCTCTCTCTTGGTCCATTGAAGGTCGTATTTGATGATGATCGTCAAGAAATGAAATGTTGAAAAAAAATAATAATGTTATGTAAACAAACATATAAAGAGTTGGTCTTATAAAGATTTTGCTTCTACTTCGTTTTTTTTTTTTTTTTTTTTTTTTGGTATCATTTGATCCAATATTAACATTTTTACAATCAGTTCAATTATGATGATGATTATCATCATCATCATCATCATCATTGATGATTGGTTGCGAATTTGCTCGCGATTTTTTTTTGTTTTGTTTTTGTTTTTTGATTTCCCACCTGTGGAACATATCACAACCCTTTATCTCAAAAATCTTTGACTGTTCGACTGTGTAACCTTCAATCAAGGACAGCGTGATATGTATGTGTGTTCCAACAAAAAGAAAGTAATATTACATCATCCAATCTGTTCAACATTCCCACACAAATTTTTGGTGAAACGGGTGAAATGGGTGATGTTGAAACGATAGGGTTGAATGTTCGAATGTCACCTTCACCTTCAAGACAAACAAACAATCAACCAAGAAAAAGGTGACCTTTTTTTGTTCCCCCTTGAAAAATATCTTGAAAACGATGCTGATAAGGTTTTTTCCCAGTAACAATAACGTTATAAAAAAAACGGTTTTCTTTGTCCAGACTTTAGTCCAAGGAAAAATGTCTTCATGTTTTTCTTTTTCATTTTCATTTCAGGATCAGAAATCAGGGATCGCGGTGTCTAAATAGACATTTTCTTTCTTCAATTTCTTTGTGTTTTGTTTCGACGAAGAAAAATTAAAAAAAAAAAAATGAAAGATGTAACGAATCAGCCTTATTTTTTTTCTTCGATTATTATGCTAAATTGCCTTGATTTCACCCTTTTATTTTAATTTTTCTTAGCTGGGATGTGAATTCAATAAGATGCTAAATAGACCTGTCCCATTACCAATTTTTCGTTTTGACTATTATTGTTGAAATAGTTTTTTTTTGTTTTGTTTCTATTTCGATTTGCGACCAAGTTCAAGGACAATTCGGTCATTTTCAAAAGAAAGGATTGTATGTTCCATTCGAATAAGCAATTTTTTGCTTAGTTTTACATCCTGCTCATTCATATATTATCCTTTTGTTGTTTGTATTCCCCATTAGAAATTCTTTTTTTTCAATGATGATTATCATCATTCATAATGATGGTGATGATATGGAAGAATTTAAAAATAGAAAATAATTTTCGCTTCTTCAAACCGAAAAAACAACAACAAAAAATGAAAAAATCATCATCATCATCAATTTTGGCTATGAATTTCATTTCATTCTTTCCATAATGTTTTTAAGACAGATTGTTTCGGGATTTGTATATAATGATGATAATGGTTGGTTGATGTAATTTATAAACATAAAGATAGATATTGTTTTCCTCATTGTTTTTTTTGGTTTTAGTAATCATCATATTGTTTTTGGTTTTGATAATGACGATATGGGCGTTTAAGTTGTTGTAGTTTTGGCTGGGTGGGTGTAATGTGTAATGTGTGTGTGTGATTAAATGAAATGAAAAGAAGAAAATTATAACCATATTTAATAATTCAAAGGCTAAAAAAAACAGAAACCAAAATGTTTGATTAATTAACCGTAATGATCGATTCGAAATTGATTCGAATCCGATAACACATTAAATGTAATGTTACCATAGTTCAAATATTTGATAATCATTAATCAATCAATCAACTAACTAACTAATCATCATTATTATTATAATTATTATTCAAATTAATAATTTTTTTTAATACTTTTTTTTTTGTAAATGTAAATTGTTATTTAAGCCAATAATCATGTAACACAGCAGTAACATGTATAGCATTTGTTTTGTTTTGTTTGAATAGCGGTATTTTATTTTTGTTTTTGATATAAAGAGGGAAAGCGAGAGAGAGAGAGAGAGAGAGAGAGAGAGAGAGAGAGAGAGAGAGAGAGAGAGAGAGAGAGAGAGAGAGAGAGAGAGAGAGAGAGAGAGAGAGAGAGAGAGAGAGAGAGAGAGAGAGAGAGAGAGAGAGAGAGAGAGAGAGAGAGAGAGAGAGAGAGAGAGAGAGAGAGAGAGAGAGAGAGAGAGAGAGAGAGAGAGAGAGAGAGAGAGAGAGAGAGAGAGAGAGAGAGAGAGAGAGAGAGAGAGAGAGAGAGAGAGAGAGAGAGAGAGAGAGAGAGAGAGAGATCCAATGTTTTTTTCTTCCAATATGAATGATGATGGTTGCCTTTTTTTATTATTCTGATTATCATTTTTGGTTGTTGTTGTTGTTGTTGTTGTTGTTGTCAATGCCAACCAATTTTTGAATAACAACAACAACAACAACAACCAAAAATCATTATTATATATGATGTCTGTGTGTGTGTGTGTGTGAGAGAGAGGGAAACCAAAAAAGAAAAAGAAATTTTCATTTCATTTTGGGCGCCATCCATTCATTCATTCATTCATTCAATTCAGTTATGGCTCCAAACTTACTACCACCACCACCATCATCACACAAAGCATTGGATTCAATGATGATGATATATAGAAAAACGTGTATGGAGTATTATCATCATCATTTTTTTTTGGAGTAGAAGACGCAATGCGATCAAAAAGTAGTGAATATGTTTGGTGATAATATTGTTGGACGCATGTGATATTTTCTGCTGTTGTTGTTGTTGTTATATGTTTTGGGTCCCTTGTTTTTTTTTCTGTTTCTGTTCAGTTTTCAGTTTCGGGGATCCTTGTTTGAAGTGAAAAAATGATGATGAGGGCCAGGAAAACAAGAAAACAATAGATTGGCTTATTGTTGAAAAAACGTAAATGTGATGGTATCATCTTCCTCCCCCTCTCTCTATGAACAACCGCTGTATTTTTGTTTTTTGGTTAAAGTTTTTCTTCATCGTTCTCTGGTGTGTGTTTGTGTCTGTTGTATGTAGGTGTGTGTTTTGTTTGTTCGGTTGTTCGGTTGTGATCATCATCATCTATACCCGGTGATAAAAAAAATTTTGTTTGTTTTGCCATTCGGGTTTTCGGAAATGAAATGAATTTTTTTGTTTTTCTCCCAACCAAACAAATCAAATGTGTGTGTTTTGACTATGATAATCTTCTTCTTCTGTGTTTCTGATGGTTAATGTTTTCGATAACAACCAAGAAGACGACGATAATGATGATGATGATGTGATTTAGTTTGCTGGTGTACGGTGTGTGTGTGTGTGGTGTGTTGTTTGATGGAATGTTTGTGAATGGTATGAACGATTGAACGAAAGAAAAGATAAAAATTTTTTTCCGGTTGTTTGTTTGTTGTTTGGTGATTGTTGTGTGGTTCTGTGTTCTGATCATCATCATCATTGATTTTCATCGAATTTACAAAGAATCATTCACCATAAACACACACCACACACGCTTACCTTGAATTATTTTGGACCAAAAAAAAAAGAAAGATTGAAAAAAAAGCCTTTGATTCTTTGACGAGAAAACATTTTTGTAACCACTAAACACAAACAAACACACTTTAAGTATTTATTTGTTATTCATCATTATAGAAAATTTATCTTACTTGTTTTCTGTTTTTTTTAAAAAAAAATTATCTAATATTGTTTGTTAGTTATAAAAAAAAAAATATTTATTTACAAATTTTTTTATAAAATTACTGTTTTGTTATTATAAAATATCTAGTCATTTTGTTTTTTCTCTCTTTTTACAAAAAAAAATTACAAAAAACCTAGTGACACACACACTAGCATCGTTAGATATTATCATTATCGATTGCTCGATCCAAAAACTGAATTTGTAAAGTTTTTCTCGATGTTTTCTTGTTTTCAAAAACGAAAAAAATTTTTTCCTTCAAATCATCGAAATTGTGAACAGTGAAAAGAAATCTTTCCGGTTAAAACAACAACAACAACAAGCTGAAGTGAAACAAAAAAAAAAGTGAGATGTCATCCCCAATGATTTATCACAAACAGACTTTATCTCGAACTTTTTTTGAAAACTTTTTTGAATGAAACAAACAAATCACTTGTGCCAATCACACCTACTACCAAACAACGACAACATACCTTTGCAGGAAAAATTCTTGAAGATTCTTGAAACATTTTTTGTTTTTCGATCGTTGAAGATTCTACTTATCACATCTAGTCAAATGTTCTATGCTAGTGTTGTTTTCTTTATCTTTTCTTTATCTTCGTAAATTTTCCGTAAGTTTTCTTGTTTCGAAATTTTCCAAACCAACAAATCACCCTTTTTTTTCTCTATCCATTCAATTAATCTTACTTTTATCATCATCATCATCATCATGATGATAAGAGAAAATTCAATGAAAGAAAATGCTTTGTCATTTTGACAGTTGTAACATTTTGAAAATTTATTTCGATAAAAATGAATTTTTTTTTTTTTTTTTTGATTTTTGCGAAAGAATTTTTCCAAACGAAATTCCGTTTTTCTCCATAACACTTTTTTTAAAAGAAAAAAAATGAAAAGCGTGGCGCCATCTTTCGTCATTCATCATTGATGATTATTTCGAATGTTTTTTTTTCTATTGATTGATTGAATAATCATTCGAATTCGAATTAGAATTTTTTTCGTTTGAAAATTATCATTATGTATCATCAGAGTTTTTTGTTTCAAAAATTTGATTAACGTCATCGATCGATCGATTGATTGATTCAAGTTTAACCATAAGATTGATTGATTATGATTCGATTTATGTTTGATGTGTGTTTGTGGAAGCAACTGGCCTTGAATTTTGAATATTGCAACTTTCAACATGCCTTTCTATAGAAACACACATTTCCACGATGTAATTTTTTTCTTCTTTTCTTTTCTTCAAAATGATAATCTTAATGTGTGTGTCTGTGATGTGTGTGTTCATCAGGATGGATAGTGTTGTTGTTGTTGTTGTTCTGAGAAAAACGGTGTGTGTGTTTTTTCCCTTTTTTTTGTTTGATAAAATGATCACATCATCATCAACGACGAAAGTGTTGTTTGGTTGTAAATAAAATTAATGTTTTTTTTCGCTGGTTTCCTTCTTTTTTTCTTTTAATTTTTTTTTTTTGAAATTACAAAACCAGAAACGAAAAAAAAATATTCTTGGTTTGTTTGTTTTTTTCTGGTCGAATGTTTACCTGAATTTTTTTTTCTATCAATTTTTTTCCCCGGTTAAAATAACGCCATCTATTGAGTTGATTTTTTTGTTGAAATCTTTTCGAATTTTTTATTTTCGAAAATCTTTGTTTTTTTGTTTTGATTCTCTTTGCTCATTTTATTTTTGTTTTCATTATCATTAACAGATTGCGAAATTCGTATTTTTTGGTTTTCCCTTTAAAAGCGCACTAATTTTTTTGGATTGAAATTCTGGATTGAATTGGTTTTGGACAAATTGAAAAAAAACGAATAAGAAAAGAAAATGTCCACAACGAATGCAACAATAATTAGTCCGTTAATTAATATTAAACAACAACAACAACAACAACAGATAATTAAACAAGAAATAATTAAAGATGAAGATGATGAATGTATACGATATATATCAACAAGTGGTATTATCAGCAATGGTGGTGGTGGTGGTGGTGGTCAAAATTTAAGAAATCAAAATAATAATGATAATAATTCTTCAAAAGAAGAATTATCATTAGATGTTAGAAATGGACATAATTATACAGCTACCATTATAAATAAATCATCAACTTCCAATAACCAGAATACCTCGCCGCATCAACAACAACAACATCAACAGCGGCAAACATTATTATCACATAGAGGTGGTATAACAACAACAACAACAACTGCCAATCATCAATCATCATCGATTAATATAAAACGTATTGAATTTCCTATTTCAAAACATCATCATCATCACCATCAGATTAATACAACAACAACTCCGAATACAAACACCACCACTACACAAACAACATCGATCAATGTCGTATGTATAATTATATATTGTAGATTAGATTAGATGTGTGAAAACGCAAAAAAAAAAATTCTTATAAAAATTTTATCTTTTTTTTCTTATGAAGGATCTCTTCAATGCAGCCGCAGCCGCCGCAGCAGCAGCCGCAAATCTTCATCATACAGAAAATCATTCATCATCATCACCACCACCATCATCATCATCACCATTTAATATTGATAATAATAATGATAATCATCATCAAGAAATGTTTTGCTCAAGTACTGTATCCGGTGATTTAATAACAGGATCGAATACAACAACATCTTCTTCATCGACAACAAATAATACAATCTGTTTGGATACAACAAATGATTTAATCAATAATAATAATAATAATAATAATAAGATACGTGATACATCACCAAAACGTTTATGTTTAGTTTGTGGTGATACAGCATCCGGTTTTCATTATGGTGTTGCATCTTGTGAAGCATGTAAAGCATTTTTTAAACGTACAATACAAGGTATTTACATATTGATTTGATTTGATTTGATTTGATTTACATTTGATTTGAAATTAAATTCCATAAGGTAATATTGAATATACATGTCCAGCAACAAATAATTGTGAAATAAATAAACGAAGACGTAAAGCATGTCAAGCATGTCGTTTTCAAAAATGTCTTCGTATGGGTATGTTAAAAGAAGGTGTACGTTTAGATCGTGTACGTGGTGGTAGACAAAAATATCGTCGTACATCTGAATCACCATATAATCATCAAGGATCACAACAAAATAATAATAATTATTGTTTGAAAAAATCAAATATTGATGGTATGTTAAAATAACATTTGTTATTAATTTTAAAAATCAACTAAAATTGATTAATTAATGATGTGTAATGAAACAGATAATCGTATAATTGCTGCATTAATAAAATGTGAACCTGAACCGATAATAAGTAATGCTAATCTACATTTATATAGTCCAAATAGTTCATCATCAAATAATAATGGTATATCATCGGTATCATCATCACAATATAAAAATCTTTGTATATTAAGTGAATTGGTTGATAAAGAATTAGTTGCAACAATAGCATGGGCTAAACAGATACCTGGTTTTACTGATCTTATTTTAAATGATCAGATGCGTTTATTACAATCAACATGGGCTGAAATATTATCATTATCGTTGGCATTTCGGTTTGTTATTTTTTGTTTTTTTCATTTATTCGACAATTTTGTAATTGAATTTTCTTTTGTTTTTTTTTCCAACAATTAAATAGATCTCAACAATATAGTTCACCACCTAATACACCTGCATGTCTTAGCCCGAATAATGCATCATCAACAACAACAAATTCAATATTTAATAAATTAGTATTTGCAACAGATTTTATTATCGATGATCAACAGGCTGCTCAATGTAATGCTGATGATTTATTTGCTCATTTAATGCAATTAATTCGTCGTTTAAATCAATTAAAAATTGCTAAAGAAGAATATTTATTAATGAAAGCAATTATATTGACTAATGCAGGTAAAATGTTTTTTTTTCAATGTTTTTTATTGTTTTGTTGAAATAATAATGTTGTTGTTTTTTTATTACTTTTACCAAACAAACAAACAAACAAAAAATTCACTAGATATACAATTAGAAAATCCGGAAAGTGTCATCAAATTACGTGATACATTAATACAAACATTACAAGATTGTGTATCAATATTACGGCCACAAACAGCTATTAATCATCTAAGTCAATTATTTTTATGTTTACCATTATTACGTCAATTGGATAATGTAACAAGAAGATTATGGTTAAATATTTTACAAGAAGGAAGTATACCAATGCAAAAATTATTTGTTGAAATGTTAGAATCAAATGCTACATTTTAATTTATAATTGATAATTAATAATTCTGCCTATTATATATATAGAAGATTTATATTATAACGGTACAAAACACACATACACACACACATTTATAGTATTTTTGGTTTGATAACATCATCAAACATCAATTTAATCATCATCATCATCATTTTATTCTGTTAATTTTTTTTTCTTCTTCTTCTTCATCATTATTTACAAATATTCATACTGTTGTTGTTGTTATTGTTATTATTATTATTATTATTATCAAAATTCTATTCTTCTCATCAACAACCTTGATTGATTGATTGATTATTTTTGTATATTTTTTTTCAAAAAAAAAAGAAAAGTAACATTATTTTTTAGCTGTTCACATCATCATTACCATTATTTTGGCTACATCGTTACATAGATCACACACAAACAAACAAACAAAAAATGTGTTCAAAACACTGGTTCATTATCTGTATGTTTTTATTTTACTTACCTATTTCGTTTACAATGTTAATGATTTTCATTTTAGTCATTCAAAAAAACAAAAAATTCATTTACCGCACACCTGATACCTTAATGACAATCGTCTAATAGATACTTTTTGGTGAATTTGGAACAATAACCAGTGACCAGTGACCAGTGACATATAAAAGAAACCTTTGAACTAATTTTGGCCAGTTGATTGCCCGGTTGATTTGTCAAAAACAAAACAGAAAAAAAAATCAGGAATTTTCTTCTTTTCTTTTCTTGTTGAATTACTTGTTAACACTTCATTGCCATCATCATCACCATTCTATTCAAAATTAATTTCGTGTTGATTTTTTTTTGAAATTTTATGTAACATAGATTGATTTTTGCTTCCAAAAAAAGAAATAACATTGTTGTTGTTGTTTTTGTTTCCATTCGTTTAAATTCTTTATCAACAACAAACACACACAGAGAGAGAAACAAACAAAAATTGTTAAATTTGATTCAATAATTTTTTTCTTTTTTTAGATATAAAAAAAAATTCTAATTATAATTCTAATTAATTAATGATAATTAAAAATTTTATTTAGTTACAAAAAAAAAAAATCTGTAGTTTTTTTTTATACAGTTTTTGATTGATCAAAAATCAAAAAATCAAATATTGCATTGCATTGCCATCATCATCATCATTGATGGGTTTTTGGTGTGTTTATCTTAGTCTATCCGTTTGTTTGTTTGTTTGTTTGTTTGTTTTGTTTGTTTATGCAACAGGTAAATACATTGTTTGTAAGAAAAGAAAACAAGCAAAAATATTCCCCAAAAGAAAACCCAAAAATTTTTTCCAGCTTTTTTTTTTTTTTTTTGGTTTTTTTGGTTTTAGTTTTATTTGGATTCAATGGAAATTCAAATGAATGTTTTTCTGGTGTATGTCTGTGTTTGATTAAGGAACACTTTTTTTACAATTGAAATATTTTGATTGCACTTTGTAAATTGTGTGATTTTTAGTTAGTTTGTTAGTTTGTTTGTTTGTTTGTTTGATAATGATAATATTTAGATTATGATGGCGCCAATCGGAAAATAATTATCATCATTAATGACGGTGTGGTGGTGGTGGGGAGGAGGGGAAAAAACGTTGTTTGTTATCAATCATTTTTTGGATATGGATTTTGTTGTTTTTCATTTTTGATTCAAAAAAAAAAAAGAAGCGATTGACTAGATGACAATCACGCAAGATGGCAGCACTAGGTTCGAAAGTTTATTTGGAGAAAAAAAAAAAAAGATTCGAATTCGAATGTTTGGTGTTTGAAAAAAATTTATTTTTTTCCAAAAAAAAAAAAAAAGGTCAAGTTAAGCTAACCATCGAAGAAGCATGTGAAACTACTTATCATTTATAATCATCATTATGATTATATCACCTATAATTAATTTTACAATTGAATTCAAAATTTTTTTTAAAAAAAAGCAAAAATTACGCTAAAAAGTAGCAAGATCAAACAACCGAAAGATTCGATCAATTTCACTACCAAAAAAGAAGAAAAGAAAAGACAGCCAGACAGGTAAGAATCGAAGAAAATTGAAAAATAATCATGGTCATTTTTGTTTTGTTGTTTAATTTAATTAATTCAGTGAAGAAAAAAAATTTATTCTTCGTTTTTTTTTGGTGGTTTTTTTTTGGATTTTAAGGATTGGCATCATCATCATCATCATCGACCATCGACAATCATCATTATCATCATCAATGTGGTCAATAACATTTCTCCACCACCACCAACAACAACAACAACAACAACAATCGATCGAATCGATCGATTCGCAAATTCGTTCTCTTTTTCTCTCTTGGTTGAAAATCGATAATAAAAAAAAATTATCAAAAAAGTTTTTTTTTTTTTTGGCATAAATTAACCATGTACATAATATATTCATAATCAAGTGATGTTAACCTCAAGATTTTTGTTTCGTTTTTTGGTTGATTTTTTCAGAAACCAGAAAAAAAACCAGACGAACAACAATCAATGGGGAAAAAAAGAGAATCTTTAGACGACAACGACGACGACGACGACTGTCAACCGATCATCATCATCATCATCACGAAAGAATCAAGAAGAATTTTTTTTTTCTTATGATTAATAATTTTCATCATCATCATCAACATCTTGAGCTTTAATGAAATCTTCTTTTTTTTTCTTCTGTTGATCGATCCTATTTCTACTATAAAATCACTGACTGAATTTACCTGAATTTTATCCCCCCCTCTACAAAAAAAAAAAAACAAAAATGCAATGATTGTTTAGCCGGTGCCGGTGAATAGATGATAATTAACAACCCTGATGATGATGAAGACCTGTGTCGATGATCATGATAATCGTTATATAGACAAAAAAAAAACAACAACAACAACAAAATGTATGTACAAAAAAAGAGATTGATAGTTTTTTTTATTTCTATCTTATTGCAGAAAAAGAAAGAAAGAAAAAAAAAGTTGAAGAACCATCATGGATTATCATCATCATCATGATCATTACATTCAGGTACATTCGATAGCAATATATTTGTCTATAAGTGTGTGACGTTTTTTTTTTGATGCTTTTTTTTACTTGTTAAAAAGAAGATTATTCTTTTCTATTTGATTCTTGTTACTTTTTTTTTCTTCGTTTTCAATCGTTCAACAACTTTCTTCACCATGAAAGCCATAAGCCATATATTCAAATGAAGAAAATTGTTACAAATTAACAACAACAGAAGCAAAACAAAACTCAAATAAACATGATGATTGAGAGAAGGAGAATCAATCGAAAGAAGAAATTCCTTTGCAAATGATTATTGAACAAATCAGTACACGGTATGTGTGTTTAAGAAGAAGATTTTTCTCTTTTTGCACTTTTGAAGATATTTAAATTATGATAATAAAAAGTTTTTCTTTTTTTTTAATTTCCAGCGAAGAAATAAGAAATAAAAATCGATAATTCGAAACATATGCAACACACATATATTGATGGATAAAGACAACAACGACGATTGAAGAACTCTGTATGTCTATCTATGGTGGTGGTGGTGATGGTGGATAATCAATGATGCTTGGAGCTTTAAGCAAAAGAAGAAGAAACGAAAAGACCTTGAATATTTTCTCTTCTCTCTCTCTCTCTCTCTAGCCGTCTGTGATTTGGTTGGTTGTTGGTGGTTTAAGAATTTTTCAAAAATGATGATGCAAAAAATAAGCAAACAACGACTATGATTGAATTCGTAATGAATAGATTTTTTTTTCTCTCTTTTCTTTAGAAAGTCAATATCCAGACGAAAACAAAAAAAAAATAAATCTTTGAATCAAATTGAAGAAAAACGAAAAAAGAAAATATTCTTTTTGGCCAAAAAAACAAACTTGTATTACCGGTGTTTTTTTTATTATTCACCAAAAAAAATCATAATTTTTCTTTCTCTTTTACCTGGGTTGTTGAACAAGTTTGTCAAGATTTTTTTCCTTTTCATTTTCAGGTCGCGAAATTCTTAAATTCATTCACAAAACTTTCATTCGTTTTGTATATGGAATGTCTCTCTCTCACTCTCTCACTCTCACCATGTCTTGATAAACATCATTAACTTACTTATACAATTTTTTTTTTTTGTTGCTTTCCTCAATGTCCCAATCATCATCAATCGAATGGATTTTCATATCGTCGTCATTCCCCCCTCCTCCTTCCCCCCATCATTTAACGAATAAAGAACCATATCACTTTCGATTTTTTTCCTACTTTCTTTCTTTCAATGTTAATAATGATGATGATTTAAATACGTTTCTTTTCTTATTTTAACGATGTTTGTTTGTTTGATGATAATCATCAAACAACAACAATAAAAATATTCTTCTTCACTGAATTTTCGGTAAAATCAAAGTTCATTGATATTTTTTGTTGTTGTCGGTTAATTTGTAAACATTTGAATGTGTTTTTCTTTTCCATTTTACAAAATTATTATTCAACAATTTCGTTGAATAATTTGTTTTGTTTTTCGCCAGTTCATTCATTACTTTAACGAAGAAGAAGAAACTCTTTTCTTTTCTTTTCATTTCAATCTTCGGATCTATTACAACAACAACAACCAGGAGAAGAATCCTGTTAGTTTGTTTGTTAGGAAGCTTAACTGTTGATTTTTTGGCTTGAAAACATTTTTCAAGCCAAAAAAATATCAAGCAGGAAAAAAAAAGAGACAAAGTTTTTCAAATTTCAAATGTTAAATCATCATGATTCATGGTGCCTCTTTTCCATTTCTTTCATCATAATCATCATCAATTCTTGGAAGCGAAATTAATTCTTTCGTTTGTTTTGTTTTGTTGCTAATTTTATCCATTCCGGAAATGTTTTTCTTTTTTCATTCATTCATTCTTCGTTTCGCCGTTAAATTTTTCTCGTTATTTTTAGCTTGCAAGCGAGCAAGAGGTGAGAATTCTCTTCTTCCCCCTACCACCACCATCACCGTAAAAGAATCTAGATTATTTAATTGTTTTGCAGATGCGGAAAGCAAATTTATTTTTCTTCGAAGGAGAAAAAAGATTCGTTGCCAAATCCATTCGAGTTTCTTTCTTTTTCTTTCCTACTTTCGATCGACCTGATCATCATCACCATTGGAATGAGAAAAAAGAAAAAAAAGCAGGTCAGCAAGATTCGTTTTTTCTAAAGTGAAAAAAATTTGGTGGTTTTTTTCCTTAAAAAAAAAGTTTCTTTAAAAATTTTTTTTATTACCCTGTGTGTGTGCGATAAACAGATTGTCAGATTACATTATTCATCGACTGATTACACCAGTGATATTCACGGTGTTTTTTTTTATTTATTGATTGAATCTTTACTTTTGGATAATGAATTTTTTTATATATTCACTTACTTAGTCGCTCTCTCTCTCTCTCTCTCTCTAGCTCTCTCCTGTGAAAGATATCGATGCAATATGTGAATCAGAGCGCGAGAATGCGAAGAGAAAGTGAAATTAAAAAATCTAAAAATCTAAAATACTGATGATAGGTGATGGTGAAAATTGAATTGAGAATTTATCTCTGCAAATCGATAAATTTTTTTCATTCCAAATCCTTTGAGGCATTTTTTTTTTTTGGCCGGCAAAGGCGATGAAGAAGATGAAATTTTTTTTCTCTCTCTCTCTCTCTCGCTGATAATTCTTATTTTTGTCAATTTTTTTTAATTTTTTTTTTTCGTTTTTTCGTTTTTGGAAATCAACAAAGTGAACAACTTGAAAAAAAAAATTTGAACCGAAAAATCCGAAAATCAGATTGAAATGAAATGTGGAAAAAAAAAATGTTAATGAACTCTCTCTCTCTCTCTCCGGTTTGGTTTCTGGTTGTCGTAGTGAAGAATTTTGACATATTTGTCTCTTTATCTCTCTGGCTCTCTCTTGCTGATTTTTACTTTTTTTTTTTTTGCTGAAATTTATAACTAAAACTAACTAAACACAGCAAAACACATAAAACAAACATACAGAAAAAGTTGATAATAAGCTAAACGTGAAAACAAAAAAAAAAAAAAAATCTTTCCTTCTTAACTCGAAGAGAGAGAACCTTTGATTTGAAGAAAATTAGTTTTAGTTAAGTTAAGTTAATAATAATTCTTTCGACAAGTTTTTCAAGTCATTCAGTTTCATCGATCGATTAGTTTATGAATTTTCGTTGTTTTGTTGTTGTTTTTTCGCAATTTTTTTCCCCATATTTTTTTTTTTTGATCTTTTTTGACAAAAGAATCAAGTCAGCCAAACATATCCAGTATAAAAATGATAATAAAATATTTTCGAAAACAACAGCCATGACAAACAAACACTGGTGTGTGTGTGTGTCACTATGGTTTCAATCAATCAATCAAACCAACAAAAATAGTAGAATTGAATGGAATAAGTGGAAAAAAGTCAAAAAACTGTTGAACTCTCGGACAGAAACAATTTTTTTTTCTATTGAAAAAAAAGACAGGAGAAGAATATTCTTTTGCTGTCAATTTTTTGATCTATTTCACTTTTCTTCTTCTTGTTGTGTCATCTTTTATTCATTTCTTTGCTATCAGGTTTCCTTTCATTTTCTGCTTTTTTCGGTTACGAAAAAATTATTACGCAAATTTACACAAGCCAAACACACACACACACACACACACAGTCAGTCAGTTAGTGTGAGAAAAAAAGAACAGAAGAATTGGCCATAGAAACGTATTATACAACGGTCTCCCTTTAGCCAGAACAAGCGAAAAAACAATTATAATGATGTTGTTGCGTGATAAATTATAATCGATGATCATTATCATCATCAACAACAATGATGATAATGATCAAATCATTCATTCACTTTTCACTGTTTGTTTGTTTATTTTATTCATTTTATTCAAGTGGTCATTTCAGATTCGGTTCGGTTTTCAGTGATTTTTCATTCATTCATTCATTCATTCTGGTCCAAAGCGAGAATCCAATTATTCGGTCATTGTTGTTGTGGATTGTGTGAGAGGATTTTTGATGGATTTTCGCTTTTTAAAACAAGGGGAAAAATCGAATGTCATTTTTTTTTCTTTGTTAATCATCCTGGTCATTAGGTCACTACATAAACATTGTGGTTTCTGCATTTAAAAAAAAACAGAAAACAGAAACAAAATTTGTGAATGATTCTCTGGTGTAGGAAAAAACCTAAAGGTAAAGGTGAATGAAATGAGAATTTTTTTTTCCCATCCAAAATGATCATTAGATTTTTTTTGGGCGATGATTTGGCCAATTTCATTTGATTTTTTCGATTTTTGTTGTTGTTGTTGTTTAAGTACAGTTCAATAAATCGATCAAAAATCAATAATGATGATGATGATGATGATGATGATGGTCATTTGCCTATCGAGAGGGAGAGAGAGAGAGAGATTATTTAATTTTCCAGATGATTTGTCTGATGATGATTATGGATTGTTTGTTTGATTGATGGATTGTCTGATTGGATTGATTGGATTGACTGACTGACTGACTGACGATCATCATCATCAATAATGAATTTTTTCAATCAATCAATCAAATTTTTTTTTTTAATTGACCTCGATCATCATCATCATCAAAAGAAAAAAAAGGTTCATTTGGCTTTCATTCCATTGACTTTTTTCAATCATTTGTTGCAGAAACAAATTGATTTTTCATCATCATCATCATTTTGGGGGAAAAAAAATCAATCAATTTTGCAAATTTCATTATTTGGGGCAATTAAAATTCCTGTATACAGGAAAATTTCTTCATTTTTTTGTTGTTGTTGTTTTCCCCCATTGAGGTTGACAAAAAACATTTTTTCTTGTTTGTTTGTTTGTTTGTTTTCGTCGATCTTTACATTGAGAATCAATAGATTTATTTTATTTTTTCGACAAAGTCATCATCATCAACAACAACGAAAAACGAAAAACGAAAAATCTAATAATGATAATGATGATGACAATGGCAAAAAAACAAAAAATTCAACTAGATACCACCAATGATGAATTTAGGAATATAAAGATAGAAAGAAACAAAGAAAAATCTAATCAAATGACACTTGTTGGCTGTTTTTTTTGGGTTGAAATAGTTTTTTTGATTACCGAAATAAAAAACCTTCGAATCATCATCATCATCATCATAAATCTAGCGTAAATTCTGATGTTGTTTTTGATGGTTTGGTTTTGGTTGTTGCATAACAACCATTCAAAATGATTCATTTTTTTTTTTATTACCATAAATTTTTCTTCTTCTTCGTTTTTTTTCTCTCCTAAAAATAAATAAAACATCAACCTTTATAACCTTTGATCGGATCGTTTTAAATGTTGTTGTTGTTGTTGGTTGTTGTGGTTTTGGTTGTTGTTGGTGGTTTTGGTTTGTCAAAATAATCATCAAACCAAACCAAACAAACCAAAACAAACAAACAACCCACCCACATCGACATTTTTAGACAAATAAAACACAGTCACAGAATTTATGAATTTTTTTTTTATTTTCCCTTTTGTAAATCCAAAAAATGGTGTTTTTCCTTCTCTCTCTCTCTCTCTCTCTCTCTCTCTCTCTCTCTCTCTCTCTCTCTCTCTCTCTCCCTTCAAAAAAATTCTCTTTAGTCATCCATTTTTTTTGTTTGTGGTGGTTAAAACAAAATTCTTTCAAATTAAAATGACATCCGAGAGACATACATCATTCATTCATTCATCCAATTCAGTTCAGTTCATCATTCATTCAATTCAAGTCAAAAAAAAAGCCTAGAATATCATTTTACGCTGATTTAATATGATGATGATGATCGTTTTTCATTCGAGCAATAATTGCTAGCAACAATCATCATTTTCTTTCAATATTCTTCTTCCATCATCATCATCATCATCATCATTTAACAGTCATTCAATATGATTTTTAAAGCTAATAAAATTCAATGAGCTATATCGTTTTTTTTTTTAATTTTCAAAATTTTCTTCTGTTTCGATTTGAACGAAGAAAAGACAAAACACTTTTGGACAAATCAGCAAAATTATTCATTCAGTATTTTTTTCGTTGAGAAAAAAAAATTCAGTAGTTTCTGCTTATTCCGATGTCTTTTGGTTTTGGTTTTGGTTTTTTGGGTTTTGTTCGCCTGTTTTCTTGGTCGATTGCCAATCTTGAGCAATTTTCTTTTCTTTTCTGGTTTTCAGTAATGAATAGTCATGGTGTGGTGGAATGAAAAAAAATCTGAAATGAAGAAAATCATTGCCGGGACCTGCAAACAACGAAACTAACTTGAAAAAAACATCAAATCAAATCACATCAATCATTTTATATTCAGATGATATTCATTTCTTCAAGGGAAAAAAAATTAAAGATTTCTTATTTCTTTTTTCTCGGGTTAATCATGGTTGTCATGGATGATTAGTATATATGTATAAGGTCGTTAGGTTGACCTGACATTCAAAAAAAAAAAAATATTATTCAGTGTGTGGGTGGGTTTGTTACATTTTTGCATTTTTGCTTTTTGATTCCGAACCAGAAAAAAAGAAGACATTTTAACCTTCGAAACGAAGGAAAAAAAAAATAATTTTAACTGAAACCAGCCAACTTTTTCGAAAATCAAAAATCAAAGATTTTGTTTGTTTTTTCCCTTTAAATCTTATCATACCGAATCGAACGAACAGAAAAATTGATTTTGATTCGATTTGAATCGAGGAAAAATCAAATCTGTATCAATTCGTTTGATTGGCAATTTTCTCTCTTTCCCCCACCGATAAACTAGTATCTTCTTGTTTTTTTTTTCATTTTCTCTCTCTCTCTCTCTCTCTCTCTCGATTGATTCTGATTAATAATTGGAACAAACAAAACAAAACAAACCAAAAAACATAGTTAGTTAGTTAATGATGACGATGATGATTATCGGTTTTTTTTATTATTATCAGTTTTGCTACAGTAGAAATGACAATCGAAAAAAAAATTTGTTTCTTTTTTCTTCCTTCCCTCCATTTAATAACAATGTTTTCAATTTTGTTGTTGTTGTTGTTGTTGACAAAAAATGTATCTTTTCTTTTCCGAATGTCGTCGTCGTCGTTGTTCAATCAATCAATCGATTGATTGATTGATCGATCGATTGATACCTCAATCAATCAAACAGACAAACAGAGATAGAGAGAGACACACGCATCCACAATTCATTCATTCACCAAAAAAGTGAGAGTAAAAATAAAGTTAATAAAGTTATCATTCGATAATCAATCGATCAATCAATCGATTGATTGATTGATTGATTATCACTTTACTGTCATTTCATTTCATTATTCAATTGATATCCATCCATCCCATCCATCCATCGTTTAGTAATCATCATCAATAAAACACACACACACAAATAAAGCCAGAAATAACTAGATTTGTTGTTGTTGTTGTTGATTGTTGATTTGAAATTCATTAGGATAAAAAATATTATTTGGTTCATCATCATCATCATCATCAACAGTAATAATAATAATAATAATTTTAATCGGTTGCCCCGGTGAATACCGGTATTATCAAGTTATTTTTGATTTGATGATGATGATTCGAGGATTTGATACAATGAAACAATCTCATTACAATGATGATGATGATGATGATACGACTACTGTATCAAAAATCAAACTATTTTGTATCTTATTTTCTTTTCTCTCTCTCTCTCTCTCTCTCTCTCTCTCTCTCTCTATTCAATGACATCGAATGATGATGATGATGATCGTATCAATGTTTTGTTTTTTTTTTTTTTGTTTTCCACGAAATATGTATGATGCATCCAGTTTTTTTTCTCTGATTGATTGATTGACTGATTGATTATAATGGCGATGATGATGATGATGGATAACATATCTCTCTCTCTCTCTCTCTCTCTCTCTCTCTCTCTCTCTCTCTCTCTCTCTCTCTCTCTCTGAGTATGTGTGTGTATATATATAACACCCACGTGTAACTTTTATTTAAAGTTTTTCTTTTCTTTCATTTTTTTGGGTTAGTTTACCTGTCCATCACCTGAGGTTAATTGATTATTTGACAAATTTTTTTTCATTTTTTGATCGTTTGGATTCACGTAGGTGTTATATCTAGGTTGATGAGGGTTTTTCTCCGGTTAATTCCGATTTTTTTTTATTTGCTGTGGAAACAATTAAACAATCATCAATTCCATAGTAAACTTTGTTTGTTTGTTTGTCGTTTTTCTTTGTTTTTTTTTTTTTTGTTTTTGATTGGAATTTTTAACCAGAAAAACCAAAAACCCAAACAAAAAAACAAAACACTTTTAGATAACATTGATTTTTGGGTTGTTTTTTTTCCTGATAATATCTATCTTCCTCGATTGATTAGATAAAACATTCCCCCTCAAAAAAATTCTCAGAAATCTAAATCTAAATCAATCAATCGAACGTGGCTGATGAATGGCGTGACCAAATCAACAGATATAAAAAAATCCACCAAAAAAAAAAACCAGGATTTTTTTTTTTGAGAAAAGAATCCAGAAAACGAAGTGTTATTATTGTCAAATTGCGGAAACAAAATCTAAAAAATTGTCGCGACATTGTCATTATCAGTAGCCAGCAGCTGAAATGGCGTCAATTATGTTTTTTTGATCAACTTTTTTTTTGTTTTTTACGGTCACAATGGATAATCACAATGGTAACCGCCATAATAAATATTTCGGTGGATACGATTTTGGTGGAAATAAAATTTTTGCTTTGCTTGGCTTGGCTTGTTTCGCTTAGGCGGCGGTCCCACTTGTATAAACTAACAAACAGACTAAACCGAAAAATGCACTGTGGAAGTAGAAAACGGGAAAAGTTTGCGATTTGACAAACTTTCGAGTTTAACATATCAAGCAAGCATGATCCGGCAAACTAGTTTTTTTAGTTTATACAAGTGGGACCGCCGCCTTACTGTTTCGCTTGTTGCATCAATATGCAACAAGCGAAAAACAAAAAAAAAAAATTTCGCAATTTAGCAATTTTTTTAACCCAAACTATTGTTTGACCCCTATGAATGAATGAATGAATGAATGAACTTCTGGGTTTAGAATTTCATATTTGTTTTCTCTCATTTTCTGTATTTGTTTGATGTGTTTCTTGAAACAACGAACAAGCAAACGACAATGATGATGATGATGATGATAAAGATATTGCCATGATAGACAAAGATGTCATATCATCATCATCATCATCATCATTGAATTTTTAGGAACCTAACCTCAAACATGCATACACCGGGTTAATAATATTTTTATTTTTTGCAACGACGATAAAATATCTGCATTGCTGCTTACGAAGCAATTTTTGTTCTTCACTTCGTTAATCTCATCCAAAATTGAATTGAAAAAAAAACTTATCTTCCTTTTTTGCTCGATGTTTGAGTGTGGTTGATCGTTGTTTTAACGATCAATTCGGTTGTGATATTTGAGAATGAGAAATGCAGGGAGAGAGAGAGAGAGAGAGAGAGAGAGAGAGAGAGAGAGAGAGAGAGAATATTTTTAAAAACCCCGTTTGTAGTTTTTTTGTAAGTTAATTCATTCATTGAATCTTTTTTTTTTTTTTTTTTTTTTTTTGCTTTTATCTGAATGGATCTAAATGTGATTTCGTTTCGTTCGTTTAAATTGATGTTACACTTGTGTCGATTGTCTGTCTCTGTCTCTGTGTGTGTGTGTGATATGATTTGAATTTTTGATTTTTTTTTTTTTTGTTGGAATTTTCATGTGATTGCAATTTGTCTGGATTCATTGATCACATGATTCATTGTGCGTGTGTGTGACATACAATCACAGACAGACAGACAGACGATTCTTTTCAATTTCTTCATCGAAGTTTTGTAGCAGATTTTTCTTTTTTTTTGGATTTGATTTTTGATTTATCGTAATAAAAAAATCATAATAAAAGAAGCAAGGAAAAGGAGATTATTAATCTTTTAACCGATGATTATGATGATTTTGATCAAAAGGATGTGTTAATCATAATAATCAAGGACAAGGATCATTTGTTGCTGTTTTGTTGTTGCTTTGTTGTTTTTGGCGGGAGCAATTAAAAAAATTATCCAAGAAAATGATCATCATCAACAACAACAACAACAACAGGATATTAATAGAGTTTTTTGCTGGTTGTTTCACATTTTTTGTTCATCTTGATTTTTTTGATTTTTGTTGTTGTTGTTGTGGCTGTGAAAAGTAATATGGAAAGGGAAAAAAACCTTTTTTGGCTTCCGTTGAACGAAATGTATGTCAAAAATCAAAAAAATCAATTTTGCAAAGAATCAATATCGCGATCTCCTTTCTTTCTTGTTTGGCTGTTTGGAATCATAGATTCCGGTGTGTAAACCGGATCCAAGATAACCAACAACAAAACAAAGCAAAACAAGAACAAACGCCTTTCACACATTTTTTTTTGTTTTTGTTTTTTTGCGAAATTGAAAAATTTTTAGATTTTTTTTTTGGAAAATCTTTGTTTTTTTTCACCCCACAAAAATTGAATGAATGGTTGAATGAATTTTATTAAAAAATTCATCTCAATTTTTCTACTGAAGAATTTTTTATCGTTTTTTTTTACCTGTATAATTCTGAAAACAACGACAAAAAAAAGGTAACTTAATTATTAATTATTTCGTTGAAAACTGAATCATCACTATGATGATTATGGTTATCTCTCTCTCTCTCTCTCTCTCTCTCTCTCTCTCTCTCTCTCTCTCTCTCTCTCTCTCTCTCTCTCTCTCTCTCTCTCTCTCTCTCTCTCTCTCTCTCTCTCTCTCTCTCTCTTCTGAATATATTCATCAAAAATTAATGATGTTTGTTGCTGTTTTACAACCAAACATCACTGATCAACAACAATGCCGGGTTATCAATTTTATCAATTTTTTTTCTTTTTTTTTAAATTTCACCAGAAAAAAAAGAGCGCAACACGACCATGATGATTATGATATGTGATGTACGTCGATGTTTTTCGAGGAGATTCGGTTCACCGAAGAAAAAATCATTAATCATCCCAAATGTCTCGACTTGATGAATTTAATTTTTCGCAATCTTTTTTTTTCTTTGAACAAAATATTTTCGAAAATATTCTTATCACTTCTTCGGTTTTTTTTGTCGTCATTCGTTAGTCAATTAAAATTCACATAAATCTTAAGTGAAATATCACACAATTTTGAACAATGTCCAACCATCTCTCTCTCTCTCTCTCTCTCTCTCTCTTCGATGACAAGAATCGAAAGTTTTTCATTTTTGCTTCACTTTTGCTTTTTCCTCGTCCATAAAGAAGAAGGATGCTGGATGTTATGAAATTCGAGAATTTTTTTTTCTATTCCGCAAACGGTCTAGACTTTTTTTTCGCAATTTTTTTTTGGCTTATTTCCGAATACCGAATATCGAAAAAAAATGGGAATCATTTTTCCGAACGAACGAAGAACGAAAAAGTGTGAAAATCACATCCAGGTTGAAGGCTGTCTGGTTACTAATAATAATAATAATGTTGTTGGTGATAACACTTTGTATCCCGATAATGTTTCTTTTCTTTTTTCGTTAATCAAAATATATATTTTCAAGTTAGAATCTTTTTCAACTGCAGAATGATTAAGCAGATTTTGAAACAAACCAACCAAAAATTCCATTAATCAATTGAAAAAAAAACATCATCATTCAACTTGTTTGCTTCCTCATCCACCACACCACAAAAAAAACAAACTTTGTCTATTTCCACATATTCTTGTGACAACAGTTTGTTACAAGTTTTTTTAGTTTGCTTTTCGTAAATTTTCTCTCTTCCTTCGTGTTTGTTTTAGGATTTTGAAATTTTTCTCTTGCAAAAAATTTCCTCATCAATCGGAGATGTCCTAATTGATTTATTGTGATTACAACGATGATGATGATGATAACGTCGAAATAGCCATGGCCATTTGTTTGTCTAGATTTTTTTCCCCGAAAAAATCTTCATTTTGTCGATTTCATGGACAATTTTTTTTTTTTTGGATTTTGTTTGCTTTTCACGATTTTCTTGTTTTCAGAACAAAATTATTCCAGGATCGAACGATCGATTGATTGATTTAACCTTGATTTGGCTACTCGTTATCTCAGTATCCAGATGAACCTATTAGGGGTTAATAATGTGATGGAACCGAAACAAATATGAAACGCGTACGCATGCACGCGTTTATTCTATATAAAAATTCATTCATTCATACAAACAGAATTATATTTAACCCACCATTACTACCATCATCATCAATATAAAGCTTCCAAACTTCATAACCATCATGATGATAATGATCATGCCTGGATGGATGGATGGCTAGTTGGCTGGCTGGCTGGTTGGTTAGAGTTAGTTGATGATCATTTTCAAAGCAGCCATTCGAAACTATTTTGACCTTGAACGCCAAATCGAATAGATTTTTTTTTGCTTTCGCTTTTTTTTTTTTGGTGTGACTGACCGAACGACCTTCATATTCATATTCATCGTCTTCGTCGCCGTCATCTTTGTCGGTGTAGTTGTTATAGTCGCCATACAACCAAAAACAAAACAAACATCGTGATCATTCAATGTCGCCAATGTTTGAATTTGATGGCGTTTTTTTTCATTTTTTTTGGTGCAACCACACATCCAGCAAGCTGCAACTTTCTTTTTTTAACCAATTTTTTTCTACTGCTGCACTTAATCATTACACAACCAATACTTACCAAATTTGTTGGCCATCATCATCATCATTATCGTTGGTAGATTATTTTTTTTTTTTGAAGGCTACCTTGGCTTGGTTTACCTGTTCTTGGACGAGAAAGAGGAAAAAAAAGACATTAATTGAACGAATAAAGGGTTAAGGGTTGTTTTTAACATATATTTCATGATGTGATGATTGACCGAGTTATTTTCTTTTTTTTCATTGTTTCTCTCTTCCTCTCTCACTCTTGGTTAAATGGATGCTTTTTTTTTTTGTTTTTGTTTTTCGCATAAAAACTCGTTTAAAATGTAGCAAAATTTTTCCAAAAAAAAAAATCAAAGATTAAAATTCATTGCCAAAACAAAACAGAAAAACAGAAAGAATCCCAAAAGTTGAATGATTCTTGATGATTCTCCTTCTTCCAATCATTTGACAAACAAATCAATTCAATCCATCCATCCACCCATCAATCAATCAAAAGACATCATTATAATGATGATGATGATTATCATCATCATCATAGCTACCTTACTTACTTACTTGCTTAATTTTTTTCATTGTCATTGTCAATGTGAAAAACATAAACAAAGAAAGAAGAGGATCTTCTTATTAATAAAGAGAAAACAAAGTGTTATTTTTTTTCTCTCTCTCTATCCTTTCTCTCTCACTTTTCATTATGTAATAATGATAATGATGACGATTTGGTTATGTAATAATAATTGTCAGTTTGGTTGTGTTTTGATGATGGTATTTTGTTTGTCGTTTTTTGTTTGTTTTTTGTTTTGTTTTCAGCAAGCTTTTTTTTTTATCCGCCAGCTTTTTACGCAAGCTTTTTTTTCCCGTAAAAAAATGATCGCGATCCAAACACACAGGTTGTTGGAATGTGGTTCGGAATACTTTTGTGTGTGCAAAACAAACGAACGAACATTATCCGCTTGCGTAACAAGTATGCAGATGTTTTTTGCTTTGTTCGGTTTGTTTTTTTCGGTTTCAACGATTTTTTGATCTGATGCTGCTGATGCTTGATTGGAAAACAAAAAAATTTCGGAAATTTTTTTTTCATTTCAAAAAAAAAAAAAACACATCTGGGTTTATCCGGACACACACTACACACACAATAACATTCTTGAAATTTTTTTCTTTTTCTTTCATCAACTTACCTGCCTTACTGGTCACTTACTTATATACTTACATCATCATCATCATCAGCCGGTCAGATTTCATTCATAACAAAATCGAAAATCAAAAAAAAGAAAAAGAGGAAATTTCTACTACTACGGGTTTTGCACACATAGTTAACGTTTACGTAGTTTGATGGGTAAATTTTTTTTTTTATTTTCCAGCCACAAAATTTCTGGGTCAAAGTTTTGTTTTGTTTTGTTTTGTTTCTCTATTGAATTTGGGTTGAACTCGGGTCAAAATCCCGATTAATAAAAATGTTTGAATGAAAGTGCAGATGATGATGATGATGAAAAAATTTCCGCTATTTTCGCACGTTCTATAGACATTTTTACAACTAAAATTTTGAAGTTCGGTAAAATAGCACCAGTCATTGATGATCGGGGGGAATTTCGGTGCAAAAAATTCCCGAACGAGCAAAACATGTCATTTTGAGCTGAATTTTTGATTTGATTTCCGCTTTTTTCACCATACACTGAGAGAAAAGTGTGGTTTGCACACGCCAATTTTTTTGAGGTTTGCACGCCAATCGCTAACACATTTACATGCTTTTTTTGAAGGCGTGCATACATCAATGTTGGCGTTATTACGGCATCCAAATTGGACTTTTTTCTCAGTGTAGTTTCTCTCTCTCTCTCTCCACTAAAAAAATTCCTAAAATTTTTTCACCAAGCTTGTTCGGTTGATCGAAAATCCTAAAAATGCCATATCATCCCCCCACCCGAAACAAAAATGTAAATCCAAATGTTTCCTATGTGGATAACGATGATTTTGATTTTTGTTTCCATTTTTTTTTATTTTTTTGTTTCGAAATGCTAAATGTTAATTACAACAACAACAGCAATTTGGAAATTAAATTCAAAAAGGTCAAGGGTTAAAATAATATCATGGTTTATGGCTGTTGTTGCTATTGGTATTTTGAAATGGAATTTTTTTTTGTTAACCCTTTTTTGTTCTGCTAATGTTTTCCATGCTAAAAGCGTACCTAAGGTTTGTTTACCCAAAACATTGATGATGATAACAGGTTGTTGCTTTCTTGCTGGTTATTATACCTGGTATTCTCTGGAGAGAGGTCAGGTAAACTTTTCCTCTAATTTTTTTTATTGCCTGGTCTCTAATGGATAAAATTTTCATTTTTTTTATGGTTTGAAAAAAAGGAAAAAAAATTAAGCCAAAACAATTATGATCGTCATTTGATATTCACGAATCTCTCTCTCTCTTGTCCATATGGATTTAAAAGGGTTAAATCAATTTAACCATCATCAACCATCGCCAAGTTTTTAGTTTCAGTTTTGGCCTTGGATCTCACTAACTCACTAACTTTACTTGCGTAATGCAATGCGACAAAACATCCTTTTTTCCAACAACAACACCAACAAAAAACGAAGGTTATCATCATCAATGTAGACACAACATATTTTTGTCCATAAACAACAATTTCCTTTCCCCATGATAATCATGATCATGGTCGGTTGTAATGATGGGTTAAAAACGCAGCACACTATTGCCATCATTATTTTGACCATCATCTCTCACCCAGAGAGAGAGAGAACGGAGAGAGGAAAAGCGCGCGAAAAATTTTTCTCATTGCACCACTGCACTGATGATATTTTGGCTGCTTGCACATTGCATTCACAGAGAGAGAGATATTGAGGGGGGAATTTTTGTTTGGCTGGCTGCAGGGTTGTTTGCAAAGTCCGTTGTTTGAAAAAATACAATCTGCAATCTCTGGTGATAATGGTGGTGGTACACAACAACAAGCAAACTTGTTGTCGTCGCCAATGGCGAAGAAACAAAAAAAAGCGCGCCAAAATTTTTTTTTACAGAAATTCTTTTCGGCTTTTATTAACACACTTGTACCATCCACCACTTGCAACAACACCACCAACATTATCATTATCATCAACAAACAGCAACTATTTTAACGTTGTAAAAACGTTTTTTGTTTGTTTGTTTGTTTGAGAAAATATTTCTCTCTCTTTCTCGATCAATTTTCACTTATATTTACGAGATGGAAACAAACAAAACATAGTTTATTTTGGCGGGAAAATTTTTTATTATTTCGCGCCAAAATAAAAAAGAATGTTTTCGAATGGGGGGAAGATAATGGAAGAGATTTTCTCGGCCACTTGAATTTTTTGGATGATGTCTTCTGATCAAAAAAAAATTCATCTTTTAACCTTGGAATTTTTGCTGTAATTTTATTTTATTTTATTTTCTGCTTGGAACATTAAATTCGTCTCAAGGTTTTTTTCTTTTCGTTCTTTTGGATTTAATCAACAGGGAAAAATAAGGAAAAAATATATCAATTTAGCAAGCAAGCAAAAAAGGGTTTTTCGATCTGCGCACATTTTACATAATGATGTTTAACGAATAAAAATTTCATTTTTGAAATGGATACAGTTTTCACGAAAAAAAAATGGATTCTGGATTCGTCTCAATTCGTCTTGACCTTGCCAGAATTTTTTTTTAAATCCAAAAGAATTTCACCAACCAGCAAAAAACCCAGACATATTTTTTTTTTTTATTCAAGGTCAAAATAAAAACGCCTATTTTTATCCAATTCTACCCCCTATACTACTATTATCCGCATTTAGAATTTAGGTTCAATGGGCTTTTACGCCATCACTACTATACTATCAACTATTTCTACCCACCATTGCAATTCTTTTTCAAAACAGAAGAATATTCTTTGTTATGGGTTTTTTTCCCCTATCCAGACAATTTTAATGATTCAAATAACGAAAAAAACAACAAAAAAAACCAAACAAACGTGCGTTCTTCTGTGTCCTTTTAAATGCTACATTTTTTTGAAGAACAAGTTGGGTTCAAGATCAAATCGTTGTGCGATCCAAAACAACAAAAAAAAATTGTAGCATTTAAATGGCTTGATCCTTTTAAATTTCACTTCATTTCACTTAACTTTTAAAGAAAATTACCCACCAAATTAGGTCGTGACCTATTGAATGAGAGAATGACTTCTACACTTACTTGTTTGGTTTTGGGTTTTGTTATCATTTGAAGAAAAAAACGATCATTATCATCATCATCATCATTATTATTCAGTGTCAAAATGTCTTTATCTATAGAGCGGTGACCACCATATCCAAAATCGATAAAAAAAAATCGCTGGTAGCTAATCAATTTAAAAAAAAAAATAATTAAAATTCACGAAGATTTTCTTGAAATTTTTTTTCGAATTCGAATGTTATCAAAGATTCGAATGTTTATAAAAAAAAATATTACGCGTGCGCGGAGGGAGTAAGAACACAAACACTTGCTTCTTTTACCACTTCTCTTATATACCACCGTGTGTTGTTCAACATTCGATTCGATTTGTCTGCTTGTTTGTATGCGTGGAAGTTTGAAGTGAACAACAAAAAACGAAAACGAAACGAAAATTATGTGATTTGAAAGAAAGTGAACGAACGTAATCAAGGACAACCATTCGTTTTTTTTTTTGGTTTTTTTTGGATGGATGGATGGATGGCTGGCTGGCTGGTGTATCATCATCAAATCAGTTGGTTTCAATGATGATAACTTTCTTTTTTTTTTGTTTGTTTGCAAAAAAAAAAAAAATATTTGCGCAATGGATGGCTGGCTGGATGTAATCATTCAAAGAAGTTTTTTTTTTATTTAGTTTGGTTATCATTCTATATGTGACGCTGTAAACATCACTTGTATACTGTTTCTCATATACGATACAATCGATGTTTTTATTATTTATTCTCACCATCGATGCCGGCATTTTTTTTTCGTTTGTTTTTTTTTCGTTTTTTTTTGGTTCACTGCGTGCTGGTATGTAGTGTGGTATGGGGCAGGGCCATGCAGTGGTCGTTTGGTTGGTTGGTTGGTTGAATTTAAATGTCCACTTTTCGATTCGGTGAAAAAGCCGGTGAATGGATGAATAAATCGTGAATGACAGATGATGATGATGATGATAAGATTGGCAAAGCAAAAAAAAAAAGCGAAACTGATATGGACGTCAGCCGAAAAGTTTTTTTTTCTTCATTTTCGAATGTTTTACCTGGATTCCTGGTTTTCTTTTCCGAGAAAATTTCTTTGAAACAAAAAAAAAAATTGGAAATTTGAGAATTAAGGCGCGCAAAATTTTTGGTCTTTATATACGACTGCGTTTAAAACGATAATCAGCAGCAGCAGCAGAAAAACGCCATTGCGAATGATGATTATTTTATTTTGTTTTGTTTTTTTTGGATTTGATGACGCCGTGGCGTTTTGTATTTTGCTTTCCTTCCCTCCTCACTATGTCTATGATATATCCAAACATTCCCCCCCCTTCTGTCTATGTGGAATTTTTCTGTTTTTCTTTCTTTCTGTCTTTGGTCATGGAAACCAGAATCATAAAAAAATTGTTGTTGTTGTTGTTGTTTGTGCAATTTTTTTCTGTTAATAAGAGGGGGGAAGGAAACAAACAATCAAGGGAAAAGCAATCGGTGTTTTTTTTTTTAATATATATTCAACCAATGTTAAACAAAATTCATAAAACTATATAGAAATTCAATATGATAATCTTGTTTTATGGTAGTGGTATACATTAATGATATATCATCTGTATGCAAAAAAAAAAAAATGATAAGCATGCGCAGAAAAAAGCCGGCATATTGTATTGCAACACACAATATGCCGGCTTATGAATGTTAGAAGTTGGCGGTGGCGGCGGCGACGACGTCGATGATGATTTTCCATTTTTTTCCATTTTGTTAAAGAACTGCGTTTCAGATGTTGCTGAGTTTTTTTTTTTTTTTTGTTGTTTGGTTGTTTCGCGCTTTACTAAATTCATCATCATTATCCAGTCATCATCATCATTTTGCATCTTGATTGCAATGAAAATTTATTTTATTTTTTGTTTTATAAAACTAATAATAAGTTGGTAAATCATCATCATCATCATTGATTTAATTGCATAATATTTCATCATTTTTTTGTTGTTGCTGAGAATCATTTTTTTCTTCTTTTTTTGAATTTGACAAAAATACCCGGGTCTATTTTTTTGTGTTATAAACTAAACACTAAATCAATTTGCAATACGATTGTCAAATTGTTTGTTTGTTTGTATTGGTATGATATTATCATTATCATCACCATTATCATCATTACGACGATCATCATCAATGATTACCATTCATAATCAGGTATGGTTATTTATTTTAGTATAAATTTTGTTAGTTTTTTTTTCATTTGTTGAGAATACATGTAGCAATGCTAAAAAAGAATAGATAGTTGTAGTCGTCGTTGTCTGAAACGATGATGATTTCTCTAATTTGAATCCAACATTGTGATAAAATATGCCATATGTTTTTATCAAATTTTTTTTTGTGTGTGTTATCTTCTTCTTTATCCAAAATCATTTTATTTGAATTGTGATAACATAATCAAAAAAAAAAAAAGAAAAGAAGTAAAAAAACGAAATCAATTGGGCCAATTTTTTTCATCGAAATTCACAATTTTTTCGATAAGATAAATCGAATGTTTTTTCGAATGTTCGAATCTTTTTTTTTCCAATTCGAATTCGAATGTTATGCGGCATTCGAATTTTCGAATGTTTGCAATCGAACGAAACGCCTATTTTGTACTTGTGTGTATGTGTGTGACATGGTTAATGATTGTCATTTTAATTTTGATAAAATTGATTTAATTAATTGATTAATTGCGGTCAAATTAGTAAAATTCAATGATCTTAATGTTAATTTAGTTTATAATTGAACAAAAAAAAATTAAAGAAATTTAAAGGCGCAAAAGGTGCGGTATACAAAATAACATCATCATCATCATCATCAACAACAGCAGCAGCTGCATTGCCTGCCTGTAGAGTGTACCGATAGAATATTACAATTTAAATGAATTGAATTGAATTGGCCCACTACCACACATTGCCCAAAAAAAAAGAAGCTTTGTTTTGTTTGTTTGTTTGTTGTTATTGCAAAATCTTACAACTGCTGATTTTTTTGTTCCACCGAAATAATGATGATGATGAGTTGGAGTTTGAATGCTTGAAATTCACATAACACACCAAATAACATTTACACAATTCTTTTTCGTTTTTTCCATATATTTTTTCGAAAATAAAGGCGCAGGTTGTAATGTAATACAAGAAGATATTAGTAAAATTTTTTATTACGCATGTCTATTAATTTAAATGTTTTGATAAGAATTTATTATATATGAGTGAATAGCGATAGTAGTGGTCTTTAGATGAATTGAATAGATTTTATATTTTTAAAAAAATATTCGTAGTAGTAGTTAAAAAGTTTGAAAGAATTTCAACAAAAAAAAAAAATTGGCTGCATGAATCTAAAGAAGAAGAAGAAAGTGTGGTGGTGGTGGTGGTTGTATTATAATCGCACCAGCAACATACACATTGCTTCCCCGTTCCATCGATGATGATGATTGTAAAGCAATAAATGCATGCAGTGTGTTTGAATTGTGTGATAAGGAAAGAAAAAAACTGCCGCCGCGGCCATAGCCATCGTCTCGAGGTATTTATATTCCACTTGATATACGAAAATTTTTGATTTTCGCTCAAACATTTCTCATCGACGTTTCATGTTGGTTGTTCGCAACAGCAATTTTTTTTTGCTTTGATTTTGATTCTTTCGTCTCTCTCTCTGTTGCGCACATTCGAAAAAAAAAAAATTCCAATTTCGATTTTCGTTTGATTTTCTTGTTTTCGAATTTTCGCTCCATTTTGGACATTGTCATATTTGAAGAAATTTTTTTTTAAATCAAGAAAAAAAAAGAAATTTGAATGTAGAAATTGATATTCGAATTCTACCTAAATTTTTTCTTTGGTTGGATTCAAAGAAATATGGTTGGCGCCAAAAAAAAATTATTGTTTGCCGGCTACCTGAAATTTTAATATAAAAATTAACATCGATGACAATTTTTTCAAATTTGATTTTTTTTTGATTTGATTTGATCTCTTCGATTATCTAATTTTTTAATTTTTTTTTATCATTTTCATCACTTTGTGTGTGTGTGTGTGTGTGTGTCATTTCATTTTCATTATTTGGCGAACCAAAATCATCATTTTAGACATTTCGAAAAATGCCTGTCAAAATAAACTATAATAATAATTCCAGTAATTGGTATTGTTCAATAAATAATTCAAATTCAACAACAACATCACCATCAACCAATTCATCATCATCATCATCATCAGAGACAGCAACATTAACATCAACATTTGATAGTATGTTTTTTAATGAAGATTTTAGTGTTGATCCGGCCGATATCGATGTAACGGATATAAATTCATTTTGTTTTGATGAAATATGGAGTAATTTTATACCAACACCACCACAATCACCACCATTTATATTGGATTGTTGTGAAGATATACTTAATGATGTTAATGATATTGATGATGGTGAAAAGATGTGTGATATTGATGATGGTGGTGAAGAAGAAATTGCCCAAAATGTGATTGCACATGATTGTATGTGGTCAGGACAATGTAGTGAACATCAATGTAAATCATCAACATATAATCATGGTGTTGGTGTTGGTATTCGAAATGGAATTAATAGTAAATCAATGGCAACAATATTTAGGCCTGGAACACCATTCAATTTATCAACATCACCACAAAGCGCATTCAATTATATTCATTCTTGTGATTTGAATATGAATGAAAATTATTCAATTGAAGATGATAGTAATCAACAACAACAATCACAACAACATGATCAACAACAACAACAATCCATAACAGTAACAACAAATAGTAATGTTTATGCAATGGCCAATGATCATTCTTATGGTGGATCACAACAGCAACAACAAAAAATGATGTCTGATAGTAATGAAAAAAGTTTAATACATAAAGATACGAAAAGTAAGTGTTATTAGCAAAAAAAATAAATTGATGAATTTTAATTTTTGATTGATTCTATTTTTACTAATTGATTCGATTCGAACATTGATTTTAATTCAATTTAGGTATATATAGAAAATCAATGGAAAATAAATCGATTGGTCAACAACCAAGAATGTCAAAAATGCGATGTAAAAAATTGGCAAATAGTAATAGTAATACGAATCGTAAACAATTACAACAACAACAGCAGCAATCATCAAGTAGTTTATTGAATAATAATAATAACGTATCTTTATCACCATCATCATTATCATCTACAACAACATTGAATGGTATAAAAAAAGAAATTACTGATCAGAATAGTGTTGTAAAATCGACAATAGTATCAGTATCATCATCAACATCGAATGGTATGAAAAATTTTCAATCAATTAAAAGAAAAAATCCAAATACTATCGTTCATCAACAACAACAACAATCATCATCATCAATGATTTCGACATCATCATCAAATTTATCACGTGTAATACATGTGAAAAATATGGCCGCATCGATTGCCATGAATCATATTTCGAATTTACAATTAAATAGTCCGGCTTGTTCTGATTCCGAAGAAAGTAGTCTATCATTTTTGTCTGGTGATGGTTGTGAACAAAAATTAAATGGCTGTTCATCATCATTATCATCACCACCACCGGTAAAACGACGTGAACATAATGATTCTGAACGTAAACGTCGTGATCATTTAAGAAATTCATTTAATAATTTACGAGATCAGATACCAAAATTGAAAACATCACAGAAAAGGCCACCAAGAATAATGATTTTACATGAAGCAACAAATCATGTACAAGATTTGATCAATGAAAATGAACAATTAGAACATGAACATCGTATGGAAATTGAAAAACGTAATCGTTTAATGGAAATATTGCGAAAATGTAATGAAAATTCACATTAATAACAAATAAATAATCATCATTTGAAGATTTATTATTAATATTAATAATATTTAGACCAATACCAATAGATCCACACACACACACACAAGCATTACACATCATATAAATTTTAAATTTATTCGTTATTCTCGTTATCATCAAAAATATTTTTTTTTTCTATTAATTAATTAATACATTTCAAACAACACTAATCATATAATAATAATAATATCATTTATGAATGAAATGAAATGAATTTTAAAAATACACTTTAAAACACACACACACATACACAGAATATAGAGCATATATAATATATCAATTTTAGTAAAAAGGTGAAAGAAGTATTTTGATTGATAAAAAAAAATATTACAATTACAAACATACACATTACAATTACAAAATATAAAATAATTAGGATTTTCTAATTCATAATTTTTTTTTCTTCATTTTCTTCATCATCATCACTTTTTTTTTCACTTTGTAAATGTAATGAATATTTTTTTTTTTAATTTCGTCTCACTTTTTTTTTTTGTTTATTTTTTATTTTTCAATTCATACAACAACAAAACAATAATTTACGAATACCAAACATTACAACATTTTTTTTCTTCTTTTCTTTATATTCAAAACACACACATTATATGATGATATCTTTCTATTATTAAAAAATATATATTGTCAAAAAATAACCCATTATTATCGTTATCAGGATTAATTTTGAAACGTTGGTGGGTGGTGGTGTTTGGTGGTGGTAGCTGTGTGGTGTTTAGTGCTTTGTTTTTTTTTCGAAATGAATATTATTATTATTAAAAAAAAACGTATTTTTTGTAAACTTTTTTGGTTTCCGTTTTTTTCTTGTCTCTGCTTTGCTTATTATGAATATTACGAAAAATACATACATTCACACATTGTTTTATCATATTATTAACACCATTGCCTCCGCCACCATTATCGCATCGGATAATAAACACAAACACACACATTACATCAACAAAATCAAAAAGCATTTTGTCTTCTTTGTTTGAATCGATTAATTTTGTTTCTCTAACAGAACCTGTGTCCAGAACCTGTCATCAGATTCAGATTTTTTATTTTGTTTGCTCCTTTTTTCACTCTGTCTAAACATTATCTAAACATTCATTTTTTTTCGGGGAAAAAGATATCAACAGGTTAATTAACAATAACAACAATTTGTAAATCCTGATGATTTTTTTCCCATTTTTTTTCTATTTGAATTTATGTTTTCAATTAAAACACACACACACACACTTATATTACATTACGAAACATCTAAATCAAATTAATCAGATTAACCACTCTAAACACTCTTCTTCTTCTTTTTTCTCTCTCATTTTTCGAAAACATATTTTGTGCCTTTATTTTTTCTTTGTTCTTGGTTCAGGTTTTTTTTTGTTAATTTCTTCTTTTTTTAACACACTTAACACATAGAATTTTGCTTTCCTTCCCCTCATTTCAAATTGGCTACACATCATCATCATTTAATAAAACTGAATTTCCCTGAAACACCGTCGTTATATTTTTTTCATTCATAACAAACAAAACAAAACGTAAAAAACGCAAAACTAAAATATATTTTTCTCTCATTTTTTTAGTGTGTGTGTGGTATATCATTATCATAAAAATATTATATGTTTTTCAATCAATAAATAACCTTAATTGTAAACGATTTCATATTTTGGAAATAAAATTAAAAAAAAATTCTCATAAAAAATATGTCTTCTTTTTCTTTTACCCTTTTTTTCTCCATCAAATATTTGATGAAATTCTAGCTCGGTCAAACATCAAACAGTCATCATCATTTTAAAGAAATTTTTCTGAATGAGAAAAAATTTCCGTTGCATTTTTTTTCTCAAAAAAAAACTTCTTGTCCCTTTCCACCACTACCAAGAAATTGGACAAGGACATTCTTTTACTTTTTTTGCAGCTCCGAAAATGGTTAATTAATCACAGAGCACACTAATCAGCCAAAAAAAAAACGAAATAAAAACGTAAAACGAACCAAACCAAGCAAACCAAACAAACAAAGAGAAAAATGGTCAAGAAAAAGTGTTTGTTTGTTTCCTTAATGAAAATTATATATGCAAAAAATATATAATTGAAAACAAGAGGGAACTTTGTAAAAAAGCAAAACAAAAAAATTCGTCATATTTGTCCAAGGTCACTGTACACAGTGCACAAGGTACTTTGAATCATCATCATAATTAAAACCAAATGGCTGAACCAAGTTTTTTTCCTTTTCTGTTGTTGTTTGGTTGTAAAATTCCAAATATATCACCCACTGATTTGACTTGACCAACCGACCGACCGACCGATCGACTCGGTTCCATTTTTCATTCATTTTTATTTTCATTTTCATTTCCGAATAAAGAAAACAAACAAACGAAAAACGTAAATAAAACGTTTAAAGTTTACGTTTTTCGTTTGTTTGTTTGATCATCAATAAACTGTCAATCGAATCATATGATCAACAGATCAGATCATTAATATTCCAAAAAAAAAAATCGAGGTCATATGTCAACAAGTGATGATAATGATGATGATGTTTTGACAGGTTTCGGGTTTTTTTGTTTGGTTGGTTTTGTTTGGTTATTTGGTTGGCAAGTTTCAACAAGTGTTAAATTGGAACAAAAAAACGAAAACCTCTTTTTTTTTTTGGTTTAACCCAAATTCAAATCCGGGGGGAAAAAATTCCAATCAATCTTATCATCATCTTCTTTTGTTGTTTTGTTTTTAGCCTTGAATTTTTCTAATGAATTTTTTTAAAATTTTTGTTGGAAAAATTCCATGGAAAAAAAATTCCAATTTAAAATGATGAAAATCCAATAGAGAGAGAGAGAGAGAGGGAAATAACTCGAATATAGCGATTACTAATTATCATTATCATCATTTTGGTTTTCTTTACATTCAAATGAATGAATGGTTAACTAATGATCCTGATGATGATCATCCTTTTTCGGCTTTTTTTTTGTTTCATCACCAACCAAGCAACCAAGGACAGCATCAAACCAAAAGGCAAAAATCACCTCTTTTCGGTCAAAATTCCGTAAAAACTTCAATGAAATTCTCGACAAATTTTCATTCATTTTGTGTATGACAAAACAAAATGCTTTTTTTTCATTTTTTTAAATTTAGGAAATGGATGAATAATCTTCATTCATTCATTCATTCATTCATTGGGTTGCTGGTTATTTAGTTGGTAAATAGCCAAAACCAGAAATAATAATTATTAAAATGATGAGCATGCGACAAAACAACGGAAAACAACTGTTCATCATTATCATATGAAAACAAAACAAAAAAAACCTATTAACAAAATTCCAAATACAGACACATCCTGAATTCATTTGCTTCTTTCTAAAATTGCAATATTTGCTTCTGTAAAAAAAAACAGTTTTTTCTCTTTGTTTTGTTTGTTTCACTTTCTCTCTCTCTCTCTCTCTCTCTCTCTCTCTCTCTCTGTGTTGACAACGTTGCAATATTGCAAATTCAGTGATTCATCACGATTTTTCTTTTCACTGAATTTTAACCAGAAAAGAAGAATTTTCTACGCTGGTTTTTTCGAAAATTATGGAATTTAAATTGTTGATTCACGATTTTTTTGGTTGTTTTTTAATTGGCGCTGCTACCGGTTACCTGAATATGTAGATGATGATGATGATGATTGACCCATGACTATAACTAATGGTTAATCATCATTATCATCATCAATCTAATTTTGAAAAACGATGAAAAAAATCCTTGTCTGGTCCTGTTTTTTAACCATTTGACCATTCATACGGTCAGTCGATTGGCTGGTTGGTTGTTAATTTGATTAATTAATTCTCATTACTGGGGAAATTTATTTTTTTTTAGTAAAAAAAAAGCGCAACAGCGTTTGTGAATAAAAAAAAAATGATCCATAAATGATGACTTTTGACGGGAAAAAATTTTTTCCCTATTGTTATTGCTGGGTGGGTGATTAGAAAAACGAAAAAAAAAAACAGAGCAGAGCAGGTGATGAATTCTCGATAATGACGACAATGATAATGATGATGATGATGATGAAGGCCAGCCAGGTAAAGTTAATTAGAATTGGACCCATCCTTTTTCCTTTCTTTTGGTTAGTTTTAATTTGATAACGGAATGTGTTTTTTTACGGACTTTGAATAAAAAATTACATGCATCTGCCGGAATATCAAGGTGGTGATGATGGTACGTGTGTGTAACACGTGCCAATTTTTGATTTTCTGGTTTAAATTTGAATTTTTTAAATCGATTTTTGGTTTCAATGCCGGTGATGATAATTTTAAACAAATTTGACCCAAAAATTATCGAAACAACAAAAAACCCCGAATTATCATCTTCTTCTTTGTCGCCATTCATTTGTTATTGGAGCAGGTGATTTTGTTTTTGCAAAAAAAAAGAAAAGAAAAGATTTTCAAAAATCATTATCATTATCATCACCCACCAAACACGATTACCATTCATTCATTCATTCTGAATTCGACCTTTGACAAGATTTTTTTTTTGTTTTCCAATGATAATTTAGTTTAGTTTTTAGTTGATTTCTTGCTGCTGGTGTAAAAAAACAAAACGAAAAAATTCTCCATCTGTCAATGTCGAATTGAATTGAATGAAAAGATAAGGGAAAATATTTTTTTTTCGCAAAAAAAAATCTTATCTAAATTCTTTCAAACAGTTTCCCATTACACAGTGGTGGTGGTGGTGGTGTCTGTGACAAAGATTTTCTAGATTAGATAAGATTTTTTTTGATAATTTTTCTTTGAATTTTTAAATCGTTGTTGTTGTTGTTAGCTAACAGCGAGAAATCATCATTTGAATAATGAAAAACAACGATGATTTTAGTAGGAAAAAAAAATCAAAAAGAATTAAGGAGTTTTTTTGTGAGAGAGGAAAGAAGAAAAGGCGAAACGATTCTAAATTTAAAAAAAAAAAATCCTGGAAAATTTCTCATTTTTTTTTTGACTGACGATTCATTTCAATAAGATTTGTTGTTGTTTTCGTATTTTATGTCAAAGTTCATCGTCATCATCATCATCAGGATCATCATCATGTCACTTTAATGTAGCGGGGGTGGATTATTATTATTACACCGAAAAACAACACAAAAATATTATCTTTATTCGTTTGTCGTTTGTAGTTCTCAGTCGTTTTTCATTCAAAACTTATCAAATTTGACAAATCTTTATATGGCTTTTTTGTTTGTTTGTTTGTTTGTCTTTGGGGGGGAGGGAAACAGAAAGAAAGATGATTCTCACTTTGTGTCATTTCATTTTTCATTTTCAAACTAAAGATATTTATAGTGTGTGTGTGTTGGTGATTGTGATATTAACACTTCTGATTTCTTGAAGGAAATTTCCGAACGAAAAACAAAAAAAAACTAAAATAACGACAACGACGAACTTGGATCTTGATGAATAGTGATATGGTGATTTGCTGGTGATAAAAATATCTGTAGATTGAATGAAAAATGTCAAACAATTTTTTTTACGATGATGATGACCTAAGACACACATTCTGGAAAATTTAAAATTCAATTTGGGTCTGTTGTTATCAGTGTGAAACACACTTTTTTTGTTTTTTACTTCTGTTTTTTTTACTGTTAATTTTCGATCGTGAGAAATGAAATATATCCAATATCGAAATCAAACAAAAACAAACAAATCGATTCGAAATTCAATTTTTCTCATTCGTTTTTCTCACTCGACGAAATTTCGATTAGATAAATAATCCAGACGACCATGATGATGATGATGATGATTCTTATCCCCGACAAAATGAAAAAACAGAACAGAAAAAATGTTTTTTGATAATTTCCAAGTGTGAACAATTTCAAATGATAATCAAAAAGAGAGAGAGAGAGAGAGAAGAGAGAAGAAAATGAAAATTTGATGAATGTTTATCTTCAGTTTTTCTAATTGATTGATAAGTAACAAAAAATTTGCTGTACTATTTTTTCTGATTTGATTGCCATTGATATTGGATTTGAACGTTTGGTGAGAAAATGAAAATATAAAACGGAAAAAAAATGTATCGAATTTATTCGATGGATGGATGGATGGATGGATTATCGGGATTTTTTTTTTCATTTCGTCATCGTTCGTTGTTGTTGCCTGGAAAAAACGGATTACATTTACACATTCCAGTAATCCAGTATTATCCAGTATTTTGTTTATTTATTTTTAATTTAGTTTTTTTGCTATTTTGAGGGCAGGGATATTTCCAATTTGTAATAATTTTTTTTCTTTGTTAATTTCAAAATTATTCTTGAGAAAAAATATTATCTTCATGAAACTTTAGTCGCCATCTGGTAGTGGAAAAAATGAAGTTGATTTTTTAAATTTTTTTGATTGATCGATCGATTGATTTGATAATTTTGTTTATTTGTGCAAATATATAAGGGTCTCTCTTGTGGCACACATCTCGATAATGATAATGATTAATTAATTAATTACAATTAACTAAATGATAATGATAATTACCGATCATTTCTTTTACATATAAATAAAAATTGGTAAATCAAGGGTTGATTTTTGCGATCATTTTTTTTCCAATTTGATAAAGTTATTCTTTGTTTTTCAAACATAATGATGCTGAATAAATTTTTGATTGTTTTATTGGTGATGTTGTTTTCGCCATTATCGATGATGGTATCGGGCTGGGATAATGGTTTAGCACGTCGACCACCAATGGGTTGGCTATCATGGATGAGATTTGCATGTGAAATTGATTGTCAAACATATCCGGATGAATGTATTAATGAAAAATTATATAAAGATATGATTGATCGTTTAGTTGATGATGGTTATCTTAAAGCCGGTTATCAATATGTTAATATTGATGATTGTTGGATGGCAATGCAACGTGATCCAAAAACATTTCGATTATTACCAAATCAAACAAGATTTCCATCCGGTATTGATGGATTAGCTGAATATGCACATTCAAAAAATGTTTTGCTTGGTTTATATGAAGATATTGGTACATTAACATGTGCCCGCTATCCAGGAACATATTATCAAGGTAAAGATCATACTTATATTGATGCCGAAACATTTTCCGATTGGAAAATTGATTCAATCAAAGTTGATGGTTGTTATGCTGATAATAAACAATTCAATATTACTTATGTTGAATATTCAAAAGCATTAAGCGAAGTTGGTAAGTTTTTTTTTCATTTGTTTTTTTTTGAACTTATTGAATGAATGAATTTTTTGTTTCATTTTCTGGTCCAGAACATAAAATCCTATATGGATGTAGTTGGCCATTTTTTAAACAAGATTTTTCCGATAATGATTATGAATTAATACGAAAAAGTTGTAATTTATGGCGACAATTTAATGATATCTTTGATTCCTATCAAAGTGTTAAAGGTATTATTGATTTGATGGGCAAACATAATGAACAATTTCGTCGTTATCATGGTCCTGGTGGTTGGTTTGATCCAGATATGTTGATTATTGGTAATTATGGTCTTTCATTGGAACAAAGTAAAACACAAATGGCATTTTGGTGTATGTGGTCAGCACCATTATTAATGTCAAATGATTTACGTTCCATAAGACCAGAAATGAAAGAAATTTTATTAAATAAAGAATTGATTGCAATCGATCAAGATCCATTAGGTATTATGGCGAAAAAAATTTCAATAGTATGTACATTTCATTTCATCTTTTTGATTGATTTCATTTGAAACTTTTTGATTGATTGATTGATTTTTCTTTCCAAATAGAAATCCAATTCGCATCAAGTTTGGGTAAAAAAATTATCCAAATCGAGTGATCATGATAAACATCATCCATATGCAATACTTTATTTTAATTCCGAACAATTAGGATCACCGAAATATGTAAATTTTTATCATTTTCTTTTAAAAAAGTGAAAAAAATTTTATCAATTTTTCTCTTTATCAATAGATTTCGTATCGATTATCATCATTGATCGATGATGATGAAGCAACAACAAACAAAACAATCGAATATGATGTATATGATTTATTTGGTAAAACGAAAAATGAATCATATTTGGAAACAATAAATTCAGAACAAAATCTTCGATTGAAAGTACCAACATCTGGTAGTGTAAGGATTGTTAAATTATTGCCAAAAAATATTTAAAATACGTCAGAAATTTTTTCTGATTTCGTCAAGTGGATCATTAATTAATGAATCAGAAAAAATTGATAAATTAATAAAAGATTTTTATCATTTTCTTTTGTTTTCGTTCGTTAATTGTTGAGGTATTTTTGATCACGCGGTTACAAAGATCAAATGACAATTGTCAATTGGAATTTTATCAATTTTTTTTTTTAAAATTAACGATGTTATTGATCTAATTTTTGATTGATTTTTTTTTGTTTTGAAAAAGGCGGATACCAGCAACAGTAAAGTATTTTATCTTCAAATTTGTTTTGTTTAAAATGATGATGATGATGATTAATCGAAGATCATTGACATAATCATCATAGTGATGATTTCTTATCAATTTTGAAACAACGATTTGTTTGGCATTGAACAAGACAAAAAAAAATTTTTTTTTGATATAAAAATGATTTGATTTAGTGGATGATTCGATCGATTGAATTTTTCTTCTTGTTGTCATTCATTTTTTTTTTTGGTTTGTTTGTATAACACTACATGACAAGTTGATAATCATTAATCAATGATTATAATGATGATGACGACGAAATTTATATTTTTGTTAATTTGTTTTGGTTATTTATTTACATCGATTTATGGTTTGGATAATGGTCTTGCACGTCGTCCACCAATGGGATGGCTATCATGGATGAGATTTGCATGTGAAATTGATTGTAAAACATATCCCGATGATTGTATTGATGAAAATCTTTATCGTAATATGATTGATCGAATTGTTGAGGATGGTTATCTTGAAGCCGGTTATAAATATGTTAATATTGATGATTGTTGGATGTCAATGCAACGTGATCCAAAAACATTACGATTATTACCAAATCAAACAAGATTTCCATCCGGTATTGATGAATTAGCAAAATATGCACATTCGAAAAATGTTTTACTTGGTATTTATGAAGATGTTGGTACAGAAACATGTGGTGGTTATCCTGGTACATATTTTAATTCAATTGATCATACATTTATTGATGCCGAAACATTTTCCGATTGGTCGATTGATTCATTAAAATTAGATGGTTGTTTTGCTAAAAATGATACATATAATTTTACATATCCAGAATATTCATATGCATTAGCAAATGTTGAACATCCAATTCTGTATGCATGTAGTTGGCCAGCATATTTAGCAAATATTACTGATGAAACATATTCAGATATTCGTCAATATTGTAATCTATGGCGTAATTATGGTGATATTGTTGATTCATATGAAAGTGTATTTGAAATTATTAAATATTATGGTGAAAATAATGAACAATTTCGTGAATATCATGGTCCTGGTGGTTGGTTTGATCCGGATATGTTAATTATCGGTAATAATGGTTTATCGTTGGAACAAAGTAAAACACAAATGGCATTTTGGTGTATGTGGTCAGCACCATTATTAATGTCAAACGATTTACGTTCCATTCGGCCAGAAATGAAAGAAATTTTATTAAATAAAGAATTGATTGCCATTGATCAAGATCCATTAGGTATTATGGCATCATTGGTCATACAAGTAAGTGTGTTCATCGAATTTTATTATTTCTAAAACAAAAAATTGTAATTAAAAATTTAAAAAATTAATCATTTAGAAACATAATTGGTCTATACAAGTATGGACAAAAAAATTATCACCAATAAATAATGATCATGATCATTATCGATTAAATCCATGGGCTATACTTTATTTTTATGGCAATCAATTAGGACCTGATCAATATGTATGTTAATTTGTAATTTGTTTGATAAATTGATTAATTAACGTTTTTTTTAAATTAATAATTACAGATGTCATATAAATTATCATCAATCATACCTGAATTGAATGAAACAATTAGCTATGATGTTTATGATTTATTTGCCAAAGATACAAATCATTCTTTTATTGGTACATTAAAACCACAACAATATCTTCGATTATTAGTACCAACTGCTGGTAGTGTACGATTAGTTAAATTAATTCCAAAAATTTAAAAAAATTTAAAAACAAAATTTAAAAATCAATTTAAAAAAATCAATAAAAAAAATCAAATTCGAACATCAAATAAATTTTGTTTACATTTCAAAAGATGGCGTTCCAAAATATTCGAACGTTACCCGAACGAATAAGGAGGGTAAAAAATGAAGAGAATGAAAGAAAAAAAAGTACCCGCCCGATTAAAAATTCGATAAGTAGTGGCATACGGTAACAGAGAGTAGATGTGGTGGTAGATGTGGTGATAGTGGCGGTGGATAACGGCGCCACCTTTCGGATTCAACCGGATCGGGTTTTTATATGATTCGGTTGAATGAGATGATATGAGCACACTTTTTATATGTTCGAATTGGTTAACGTATTCGGAAAAAAAAAGAAAAAGAAATCTCAATCAAAGTCGTCAAACTCTTCGTCTATTTTTCTTATTTTTTTTGCCATTAAAGAAAAAAAAATCTGTTCTTCAAGTTCTTGTTTTAACCAATTTTATTTTATTTTCCTTCATCATCATCATTTTGATCATCGTTCCGTCAGCATCATCATCATCTTGTTTGTTTGCTTGCTTGTTTGTAATATTATATACCGAGAGATATATATACAAAGAAAGAAAAGAAAAGAAAATTTTTGATTGTTGTATATGTGGCTTGTGTGTTTGATGATAATCATTTTTTTCTTTTTGTATGTCTGTGCGATGTGATGTTTTCAATATAGATAACCATAAGAAGAAATAACAACAACAAAAACAAAACAAGAAAACAAAAAATTAATAAATCATTATCATCGTTCTGTTTTTTTGATTTTTGATTTATTTTTCACTCTGTTTGTGCCACAAATCCATTTTTTTTTATTTCGTTTGTTTTGTTTTGTTTTCAGTGTCGAAAGGTTATTGATTTTTTTTTTTTGTTTTGTTTGGCAACCAGAAAAAAAACAGAAGATAAATTTAATTGAACTTTTTGCCGAATTATCCTGATATAAAATTGATTTGATTATTGAATGATTAATTGAATTTGATAAAAAAATACCGGAAATTAATCAAAATTTTTTGCAAAAAAAAAAAAAATGGATGGAAATTGTCAAGCATATCAATGTGTTAATGTTTATCAAACATCGGCTACATCAGAAAATTTAAGTAGGCATGAAATGCTTAATTGGGTTGATGAATCATTAGAAGCTGATTTTAAAAAAGTTGAAGAATTATGTTCAGGTTTGTATTATTTGTTTTGTTTTTTTTTGTAAAAATTTTATTTGAAAAAACAATTTTTTTTTTTTTGATTAGGTGCGGCTTATTGTCAATTTATGGATATGCTTTTTCCTGGATCGATTCAATTGAAAAAAGTTAAATTTCGTACCAATCTGGAACATGAATATATTCAAAATTTTAAACTATTACAAGCAGCATTTAAAAAAGTTGGCTGTGATAAGGTACAATTTATTATTTTGTTTTATTTTTTTCAAATGGATTGATTTTAATTAATTTTGATTTTTTCTAATAGGAAATAATGATCAATAAATTGGTCAAAGGACGATTTCAAGATAATTTTGAATTTTTGCAATGGTTTAAAAAATTTTTCGATGCAAATTATGATGGACGTGATTATAATCCATATGAAGCACGTGGACGACAACCAATGGGTTCAGCAAATGCTTCAAATCATTCTGCTTCTGGTATTGGTGGTGGTGGTCGAACAATTGGCATGATGAACAGTAAACCAGCTGTTGTTCAATCACATCAACCACGTGCATTTGTTCCAACAAACAATAAAATTGTCCAATCTTCTACACGACCATCCGGTTATTCGAATAATAATGTTCGAAAAAATGATATTGATACAGATGTAAAAAAATTGGATGAAAAGGTATGATTTGTAATTGGAAATCTGGATCTTAATCTCATTTATAAATTGTATCTTTTTTTTCCTATTTTAGATGAATGAATTATCCTTACTTAATGATACATTGGCACGTGAACGTAATTTTTATTTTAGTAAATTACGTGAAATTGAAGTATTATGTCAAAATGAATCAACAAATGAAGCCGAAAAAGAGATTAAAGATCAAATATTGAATATATTATATGCAGTTGAAGATGGATTTACATCACCAAATGCTGTTGCCGGTGATGATGATTATGATGTTGATCAATTGGCTGCTGAAGGAGAATATTAATTATTTTTTCCATCAATTCTGGACAACAATTTTTCTTCTCCACCAAACAAAACATACAAACAACAAGAAAATCTCGATTTTTAAAAAAAAATTTTCAAAGGCAATTTTCTCATAACATGAATCTATGGATTGATAATTGATAACACTTTATTTTTCATTTCTTTTTTCTTTTCTATAATGATTTTTTTATTACTTGAACTGGATTATTTTTCATCTTTTAACACACATACAACACACACCGCAAACATTACTCATTATTTTTTTTTTCTATATATTTCTCTTTCTCTCTTTGACATACACACCAACTAATCATTATTGAATTTAAAATTTAAAAACAGTTTTATAGATGTGAAAATAAATATATATTTAATAACATAACAACAGAGAAGGGATGTGGATGTTTCATTTTTCATTTATAAATATAACGTATACGAAAACAAAGTGCCTGATACATTCTTCGTACAATACGATCATCATTATTTGTTGATGTTGTTGTTGTTGATGATAATAATAATGGATAAAGATAATAACGAATTAATCTTATAGCTTGGCGACGTCTTTTTTGTTGACACCAACTATGACATAAATAGATTAAACAACGACAAACAAGATTAGGATCACCAAATATTAATGATAATTTCATCTGTTTCCATGATATTCGTTCAGCTTCATAAGCAAATTGTTGATTTTTATCACCAAGTGATGAATAAGCACCACCTAATGTTGATAACCATGATGATGATTCTTCTAAATCCATTCGTAATGTAACAAAATATTGTATTCGTTGACACCAATCTATATCGATATTTTGATAACGAATTGGATTCGGTGGATTATCTTGTAACCAACATTTGATTAATAAATTTAAATGATTATCGTCGGTAGAATATAATTTTGAAAGATTTTCCCGAAACAAGTTTACGATATGTTGAATAATGATTGAAACAATAAAGAAAATATATTAGCTGAAAACATTCGAATCGACAATCGATATGAATTATTGATAATCGATTATTTTTATCATTATCATTATCATCATCATCGATAAACCATCTATATGATAATTTTAATTTGGATGGAAATAAATTATTATTTGTTGAACATGATGATGATAATAATTTAGGAATCACACGAATCGATTTAATTTGTTGTTGTTGTTGTTGTTTGGTCATCATAATTCTCAATACAATTCTCAACGATAAACATTTTCGTTCGCATTACACATGGCCATATATTTTTGTTGGCAGATTTTATCGATAGATGGCCGTATCTATGAATCGGTTGGCATTGGCGGTTATTCATTCATTGAGTTTTGTTGTTTTTCATTTCGTTTCAACATCGTTAATTTGCATTTTCGGTGATCGTCAACAACAATAATGCCACCGAAACGAAAAAAGATTAAAACTGTACCAAAATCCGATGATGATAATGATGATGAACAACAATCTTCAACAATTTCAACGGAAAGCAATGATGATAATAATAATGATGAAAAAATGATGAAACCATTCAATTTAAAAATTATATCCTGGAATGTAAATGGTATTCGTGCTGCATTGAAAAATGGTTGCTTGAAATTTCTTGAATCTGAATCTTGCGATATTTTGGCTATTCAAGAAACCAAATGTAATGATAAAACATTTCCATTGGAATTGAAACAATGGCCAAAATTTCCATATAAATATTATGTTTCGTCTAAACAAGATGGTTATGCTGGTGTTGCATTATTTTCCAAACAAAAACCATTATCAGTTGAATATGGTATTGGTAAACGTGAATTTGATGATGAAGGTCGAATTATAACTGCTTATTATGATAATTTTATACTTGTCAATGCTTATGTTGTTAATGCTGGACAAGGATTAAAACGTTTGGATTTTAAACTTCGAAATTTGATCAAGATTTTCGTGAATATTTGAAAAAATTGGATGAACAAAAACCAGTTATCATTTGTGGCGATCTGAATTGTGCTCACAAAGAAATTGATTTAGAAAATCCAAAAACAAATACCAAAACAGCCGGTTTTACACCGGAAGAACGTTCCGATTTTGATTGTTTACTTAATTCGGGTTTTATTGATTCATTTCGTTTACTTTATCCAAATCAACGTAAATGTTATACATATTGGGGTTATCGTTTTAATTGTCGAACAAAAGATATTGGTTGGCGTTTAGATTATTTTCTTTTATCCAAACGTATTCGAAAAAAATCTAATCGATAATCGTATCTATAAACATATTATGGGTAGTGATCATTGTCCTATTGTTCTTTATTTGAATTTGTCTAATGATGATGATCAAAATGTTGATGATAATGATAATGATGAATAAAAGAATCTTGACAAAATCCATTTAATTCATTTTCAAAATCAATTTTGCGCGCGCAATCATCAGAACAAAAAAAAAAACATATGATGAATTGATATGTTCGATTTTCGTTAACAACAACATTCTTTTTGCGCATGTCATATTTATTTCAACAAAAAAAAAAAAAAAAATAGGAGGGAGTAGTGCATGCTTCACTGAGAAAACAAAAAACAATGATTATCACATGCGCATTATCAATTTGCCATGCAGGCAGTGCGCAATTCGAATCTTATTATTGAAAAAAAAATTAAATAAAATTTTTCCGATAGGCGGCATTACTATCACTCGCACACACACAAACCACTCGCATAAACGACGGATCGGGCCATACATTTTTTGGGAAAATAATGTTAACAAAAAAAAAAAAAAAAAATGATGTCGAACTCTGTATATGATCTCTATATGTTTGTTGTGTGCTGTGTTTTGCTGTGTTTTTTTTTTTTTTTTGGTGATTGAATCGTCGAGGTTTTTTTTATCGTTGATTTCAATTAATTCAACTTTTTTTTTTTAATAAGTTGCTGTCTCTCTTTGATCATTTTTTTTAAAAAAAAGAAAAAAGTTTTATTTGATTTAATTTGATTTAAGTTTTGCTGGTGTTTGAATTGTGTGTGTGTGTGTGTGGATGTTTCCTAAAATTATCTTCTTTTTTTTTTCGTTTTGTTTCGTTTTGTTGTTGTTGGCTCAAAACTTGGATTTTTTTGTTTGTTTTGTTTGTTTGTTGTTGTTTTAGCATCATCATTATCATTAGACTTTTACAAAATATAACAATAATAATCATATTGCCCAATGTGTGAGTTTTGTTTTTTTTTTGAATAGATGTTTATGTTTCTAAAAAATAAATTTCACTGTAATAGATATTGTTAATCAAATGTATGTTGAAAAATTTGAAATAAACAATATTCGACAAAAATATCATTTAATGAAAATTATTGAAAATTCTAAACGAAAACGAAGAAAAAGTATTCAAAGATAAAATCGATTCTTTCTTCTTTTTTTTTTTGTTGTTTGGTATTGGAAAATTGATTCTCAAAAAAAAATTAACTAATTTACATTGATTTCATTGAATCGAATGACCATATGAGTATGTTTGGTGTTTTTTGTTTCATAATTATTTTCATGTTTTTTCTCCTCTTATTCTTTGTTTAGAATCATCATAATGTCTTCATCAACGACAGTTTCGAATCCGGTTCCTCCACCGCAACCACCGCCACCATCTGCAAATGTTACAACACAACAAACAACAGTAACGAAAAATGATTTGAAACAAATTGGTATATGTTTACCAGCAAATACACCTATGGAAATTGCTACTAATACAGCTAATACATCAACAGGCCAATCATCATCATCATCATCATTAAATTTATCATATTCAAATGCAGCAAAAAATGTTGTTACAAATAATACAAATAATTTCTATACAACAGCAACAACAGCCGGCCAATTTCAAATGGGATCATTAAGTGTTATGGTAGCCAAATTGAATCCATCAACACGACAACAAACAGTCATATTACAACCACGTATTAATACAACACGTGGTACAACATTACAGATACAGAATTCTGTACGAAATTCAACTGGAAATTCATTGCCAAATTCACAGACAATATCGACAACATTTCCATCATCAAATTCATCAGCAATTTCTGTACGAACAAGAGTTATTAGTGGACAAGGAAATCATCCAAGTACGACAATACCATTGTTAAATCTTTCAACTGTAGCAGCTGCATCATCGGCCGTTGCTACTAGTGGTGGCCCACCAAACAATAATACAACATCAAATGTAACGACAAATTCAGTAAAACAGATGATTACCGGTCAGAAATTTATTACCGCAGGTAGTGTTGAAACGGTAAATCTAATGATTTCGAATCCGAATGAAGTTCGTAATCTGAAAACGAATGCACAAAATTCGGAAATAAAATCATTGTATAAGATTAATGGCCCAAAACAATTAACTGGATCGTCAACAGCAACTGCTGCATTGGTTACAGCACAAACAACACCAAAAATGATCAGTATAAATAATGCAAGTGGACATCAATCATGTCAAGCAACAGCAACACGTTTTGGAATTTTAAGCAGTAATGCTAATGCTAAATCAGCTGTAATAAATTTGCCAAAAAATTTTATTATAACACCAACAGGTGCTTCCGGTATCACTAATATGGTTAGTATTAGTTCGGCAAATTTTCCCGCCAATCGTATACCACTTTCAAGACAACAACATCATACAGTAACAACATTATCGGCTATTCATTCATCCAATTCATCGACATTACCATCATCATCAACAACGACGATAACAACAACAAATATGACAACAAAATCAACACCAACTACAATTTATACGGTGAATACAGCTAATCAAAATGCAACAAATGTATTAAATAATTCGAATATTATCACAACATTACAGCCGATTATGACTAATCATCAACAACAATCGAATAATAATCATCAAACATCGAATATTATATCATCATCAAATACAACATCTTCAATTGCTATTGCTAATATTAATAATAATAATACAACAGCAACAAAACAAGCAATGAATATTCAAACAATCAATAATAGTAATAATTTATCACCAATCAAATCAACGGCAACAAATTTATCATTTCCAATACAACAACAACATCATCATCATAATCAATCAATAACAACAACACCAAGTTCACCTAGGCCTCGAATATTAAGCCGTAAACGTACGATAAATGATTTACCAACATCGATTACAATTAAATCAAATAATAATAATAATAATTTACATAATACAAATGGATCGATAGCATTTATTACATCATCATCATCATCATCATCATCAAATGTCAATCATCATTCAACAATAACAACAACAACAACAAATCAACAACATCTTCCAACTATAATAACTAATGATAAATCATTAATAAATGTAAACATTATTGATACGAATAAAATTGAATCAAACAACAACAACAACAACAATAGCAGCATTACACAGAATTGTATCGAAATTAATAATAATAATAATAATTTTACATCGAGAAAGAAACCACGTAAACAATTATTAGAACCATTATCATCATCATCATCATTAAATAATAGAAATAAATTAAATATATCATCATCATCTGTTACTATTAATCATCATCATCATCAACAACAACAATTAATTAATGATCAACATAATAATAATAATCATCATCATTTATTAATTAATCAAAATAATAATAATAATAATCAACAACAACAGCAAAAACAATTATGTTTAAAAGAAACGGATTATAAAGATTTATACGAACAGCAGCAACAACAAACGAAAATTTCTATAAAGAAACCAAGATTATCGATTATAAATTATCATACAAATGGTAAATTACCACAATTTTCAAGCTATAATGATGTAAAACCAAAAAATGATAAAAAATTAACATTACAAGATTTATTGAATGATGTACGAAAACAAAATGAATGGAAAGATTTTATACTAACGGATCAATGTAAAAAATTAGCTGATGATGAAGAATCATTTACACAAAAACGATTAGAATTATTATTAACAAAATTGGAAAATGAAATTAGTCCATTTTCAAAATGTGCTGCAATGACAACATTATATGATGAAATTGATAATAATAATCAATCGCAACAACAACAACAACAATCGCAACAACAACGAACATCAACAAAAATAAATATAATTGATCGTAAATGTGTTCGTATCAATGATATAATACGTGCAAATATACAAAGATCAAAAGTTTTATGTGAACATTTTATTGATTGTAATCAAATTATACAACGTTTAACATATGAACATAAAGATAAAGTTACGAATCTATCAAAACGTTTAAATTGTAATATTAATAATAATAATAATAATTCATCAAATAATCATAATCATAAACGTACAAGCAGTAATAGTTTAAATAGTGGTTATTCAAAATAAATTTTATATAACCAAAAAAAAAAAAAAAAAAAAGTTATTATTTTCATCATCATCATCATCAATTCATTTTTTCTTTTGTTTGATTTTTCTCTCTTGCTTAATTTGTTTATTATCATCATTCATTCATTCATTCATATCATATCATATTTAGATTTATAAACAAAAACAAACAACAAAACTTATTTTTTAAAAATTAATAATATATTGATTCTCGCTGATTTATTATTATTATTATTTTCAACAAAAAAAAAAAATATGGAATGAAAAATATTCTTTTTACTTAAAACATACTCAACAAACAAACAACTTAACCCTTTCTTTCTCTCTTTTTTTTTGTCATTCATTTTATTCTTGTATGATACTTTTTTGTTTCCTTTTCGTCAACAACAACAACAACAAAAAACAATAAATGTTTATTTTGTTTTGTAAATAATATATTTTTTAAACATTTCGTTTTTCAATCATCATCATTTATTCATCAGAAAATTTGACCGGGCAATTTGTTTGTAAACAGAATTTTTTGGCTCTCGACATTGCTTTATTTTTTATTTTTGATTTTTGATTTTTGATTTTTGATTTTTGATTATATATTTAATAAAAATATTCATCGAATTGAATTTTTTGTTTTCATTCATTGATTATCTTGAATAATTAGCTGCGAACCTTTTTCACCTAACATAATTGTTGCAGCAATAATATGACCATTTGGTATTTCAGGTATAATTGATGCATCAATTACACGTAAATTATTAAAACCAATTACATGAAATTCTGGATCAACAACAGCCGCCGAATCATTTGCTAAACCCATACGTGCTGTACCGGCAAAATTATAATAACTTCGCGATAATTGTCTAATATGACAACGAAGATATATTTCACATAATGTTTCTGTTAAATTACAACCAGTTAATGGACATCCAGGTATTGGTGGAAATTGCATTACACCTGTTAATGGATAACGTTGAAGTGCACGAACAATAAATCTTGTTACATCTAATAATGCTTCAAAATCTGTTCGATTACTCAGGTAATTTGGATCGATTAATGGTGCTGATAATGGATTCGTAGCATTTAATCGTACTGTACCACGACTTGTTGGTCTTGCCAGTACTGGATCAATTGCCAAATAATAACCATCATTTGAATATGGTTGCCAATATTGTCTCCATTCATTTTGATTTGATGCATATTGCTCAACGGTTGCATTAAGATTATTGAAAAATTCAACAACTGAAATAATCATTGTATCGGGCCAATTGGTTCCATTTGGATTCACTGATGATGAATAATATGTTACACCATCAGCATGATGTGCCAATGGTCCAGATGCATTATGAAAATATTCATAAAGATTTGTTACATCAAATCGTGGATATGGATCAACTTGTCTCGTTGTTTGATTATCAATACGATAATATAATGGTACAAATACCTGATCCTGAAGATTATTACCAACAGGTAAATCTCTTACAACAGGTATATTTAATTCTTCCAAATGAATTCGTGGTCCAATTCCAGATAACATCAGTACTTGTGGTGTATTTATTGGACCAGCAGTTAAGATAATTTCATTATTTGCATACATATGATATTCAGTATTGTTACGTGTAAATACAACACCATGTGCATGTGAATTATTTGTTAATAAAATACGTTCAACAAATGCACGTGTTATAATTGTTAAACCTGATGTTTGATTAATTGATTCAATATAAGAATTTGCTGTTGTTGATTTAATACCAGTATCAGAATTATAAAACATTTGTGCAATTGCTGTACCGGATTGTGTTTGGCCATTCAAATCGATAGTTGGATAACCAAGACGATTCATTAACGAACGAAAATCTATAAGAACCGGATCAGGTTCAGTTTCAGTTGATACTGATACTAAACCACCTGAACGATGATAACCATTCGATTGTAATTGTTGATCGGTATTATTTTCATATGTTAAAAAATATGGTAAAACCATTTGCCATGTCATATTTGTTAGTCCATAACGTTGTGACCAATTATTATAATCATTCGGATTACCACGATTATATATACCCCATTGAGTTGTTGATGTACCACCAAGAACTTTACCTTTTGTTTTCAACAGATTATCAATCAATGGTACAATCAAGGGGATATAATCAACATACCTCTGGTAATGGTAAAATTCGGATATGCAAGACCAGCATAATGTTGTTGTTGAACATGATAATTCCAATCAAATTCACCACCAATCAAATATTGTGTATTACCAATCATATCAGTAATAACTGATTGTGGACCACCAGCTTCTAACATTAAAACTGTTGCATTTAATTCGGTAGTAAGACGATTTGCTAATATACAACCAACAGTACCACCACCAATAATAATAAAATCAAAATTTGATTCATTTACCGGTAATGGACCATTTACAAAATAATTATGATTAGTTTGACGACGTAATGCATAATAGGCAACTGTTAATAACATAACAGTCATTGATGCTGTTGCAGGTATCATCATCATTTTTGTTTGTTTGTTTGTTTGTTTCAAACTCAAAATCCAAAATGAAATGAAATGTTACCAAAATTCTGATGACAAAAAACTAAAACAAATTAAATTGAATTTTGTGATAAGGGTCATTTCAATATTTGAGTTTTTGTTTTGTTTTTTGATTTAAATATTTTTATTTCCAAATTTTTTTTTTTTTGTTTTGTTCATTTATAAAATAATAAATATATGTTGTTGTTGTTGTTTTCACAATTATTCAATTATCATCATGATGGTAATGAAGAAAAAAAACTGTTAATTATGCTGGTCATTCATTCTATTCATGTTTAGCATTGGCAATTAATTTGGATTTTAATTCACGAGTTTCATAGCTATTATCTTTACCGGCCAAACCAATTACACCACAAGCGGCTATTTTACCAGAATTTGTATAAGTCGGAAGAACAAGTGGTGATTGAACGCCACCATAACCACTACTAACACCAACAAGTGGTAACTGTGGTTGAGAATATCCTCCTGCACTTCGTCGATAGACTGATGGTGTTGGTGCTACATATGGAACCGGAACTGCAACTGGAATTGCCATTTGAACTAGGCCAACTGCACGACCTAATATTGAATCTTTATAGCCATATTTATCACATGTTACACCGATTGATGCATGTTTCAATTTGTTTACGAAAGCAACACCTTGATAATCACTTTTAACGGCACCTAATTCAATGATTGGAGCAGCAGGATTACGATAACCAATCGAACTATATCCGCCAAGTGCATTACAACCAGCTGTAATATCACCAGATGGATATAAATTCATCATAAATTTAGAATCTTTAGGCAAACCTAAATGATTAGAGAGAGAGAGAAAGAATTTAAGATATGCGAAAAACTATTCATCATCATCAACAATGATACTAACCGGAACAAACACCCGATATAAGCATATTATATGAATTAATTTCGGTCAAATATATTGTACATGAACATGGATAATGTGGATCCGAACAGAATACATTGACAACAGCAACAGGCATTGAATAATCATATTGGCTGGAATAATTATTATTTTGATAAACTGATGATGATGCTGCCGATGGATAATAATCCAATACTTGGTTTAAAACTTGTGTATAACCTAAAGTTGGTACAGCAGCAGGAGCAGCTGGCGGTGAATAAACAGGTGGTGCAGGTGAATAAACAGGAGCAGCCGGATATGCATAAGGATATTGAGCTGGTGGTGGATATCCGGCATATGATGATGCTGGTGGAGAAGAATATGAAGGAAGAGGAGGAGAATATGCAAGAACTGATGCTTGCGGTGCACCGGCCGAATATAGATTATATTTATTACGATCATCAACTTTGGTTGCATTTGTTGATGATATGGAAGAATTTCTAAAATTCAAATATGATTGACTTCCAGTTACTTCTTGTGCTAAATATCCTGGAATTACTTGGCTACGAAATGTTGGTGTTGAACGTATTCCGGTCAATGTTTCTAATTTATTAAATAATGAAAAAAAAGGATATGGAAGAAAATTATCATAATCATCATCATTCGAAATCTATTTATACCTCTTGATTCAAGAAGAGTAGAATTGGTGTTGGTATTTGGATCCGAATTCTCTGGAATCAATGTTGTCGATCCATTATCATTAATGTTTTCGGTTGAATTTTGTCGAAAATGTGGTACTAAAAGGATTGATTAAAATCTTTCTGGTAAATTGTTTCTGCAAAAAAAACTTACTAAATTTTCCTTTTGGTTGTGAATCGATTCGATAATGGCCAGGATATGGCATAGGTGGTGCCGGTGCATAACCAGAATTTAATAATGGTTGTGCTTGTGGTGCTGCACCATAACCATAACCGGATGCAACTGGTTGTACTGGAGCAGCAGCATATTCATCAGCAGCTACGGCAACAGGTTGTATTTTGGGTTTTTTAATTTTCAATTTTTTAACCGGTTTTACTTCGACAACAGGTTGTGCAACAGTTTCATATTCTGATTCTTGAACCGGTATGGCTAAAAGTTTTTTGCTTTCATCTTTTTTACCACCCAATTTTCCCAAAAGTTTTTTAGGTGGTAATTTTATCTTTTTTTCTTCTTCATATTCATCTTCAACGTATTCATCTTCTTTGGCTAATAAATGTTTACCTTTACCAAAAAATGAACCAAAATCACTGAAAAATGATCGATGTGATGTTCCATCATTATTATCATTATTATCAACATTGCCTGTTTCGTCATTGGTTCCGGTTTGATTTGCTTCATCGGCAACAGTTCGTTCAGAAATATCATCAACATTAGTATCAGCGACATTTGTTATCATCGGTTGATTTGGTGTCGACGACGACGAAGATGATGATGACCAAAATTGTTGTTGTGTATGATCGACTGATGATGATGATGGTGGTTGAGTTTGATTAACCATCGACGTTCCTGTAAATTGTTGTCGATATAATGGCTGCTGTTGATATGATGATGATGATGATGACATACGCCAATGGCTTGGTGTATGTGGTATCGGTATTGCTAAAAGATAACGAAAATTCCATCAAATTAAAATTGGTGATTCTCAAATTCCAACCAAAAAAAAAAACTTACTATGATTTAAAATTAATGGTGTTCCATAATAAACACTTGGTCCTCTCATCAGTGTGGCTAGAAAATCATCATCATCATCATTATCATTCGAACATTTTATCATCATTTGGAAACTTACTGGCATTATTAATTGGTGCACGAAACAAAGATGATGCGGATGATGCAGATGAATGAAACAATGGTTGTGCAATTGTAGGTTTTACTAAACGACCTGAAACAACTAAATGTGGTGGCTGTGGTGATATTGTACCATTTAACATTAATGGTTGTGAAGAATTAAGATTCATTGATGGTGTTGTCGATTGTTGACCATCATTATTATCATCATTATTGTTTGTAGCCAGATTTGTGGTCGTCGTCGTCGTCGTCGTTGATGATGATGATGAGGATCCAACATTATCATCATTTTGTTCATTCGAATTACGTAATTGATCAGTGGAAGATATACCACCCCATGCTTTTAATTGTTTATTCGGAATAGCAGCGGATGATGAATGGAATAACAATATCGAAACAATCATTACTATCGATAATATCGATAGTAATCGATTATGATTCCGATCAATCGAAAGAATCGATGTCATTTTTTTTTTGTTCCAAAAACCAATAGAATTATTTTAGAAGCAGAATGATTGATTGAACAAGAGGAAAAGAGAAAGTCTTTAGTGAACAACAAATAATTTAGTGATTCATTGATTCATTGGAAACAAACCATAGAAGCAATACGAAAAAAGTAACGCAAAATGAAACATAAAACACCACCCATCAACAAAAAAAAACTTTGGCTATTTTCTTGCAAGGATCTTCAGTTTTTTTTCGAATATTAAGCAAAAAAAACGAATTGACTTTGATGATGATAATAAATCTGCTTTGATGGACATAATTTGTTGATTGAATTTGATTGAAATTGGTAAATTGAATGAATAACAATAAAAATTTTGCAAACATTTGCATTTTTTTTTTTATTGAACAAAAAAAAAAAACAAACATTGCAGAAAAATAACGGAAAATTTTTTTTCACTAAAAAATCAAATCAATTTGGCTGATGGTTGTTCGCGTTGCTGAACTAAGCGCAAAATTTTTTACAGGCAATGAAATTAATCAATCGATCGAATCGAATCATATCATCATCAAAAAACAAAAAATTTAATAAATTGCTATTTCGGCTGGAATTGCACTAGAATTATCAGTTCTATATGTTTCTTCTGTACCATAATAACTGATTTTTATATTTCCACCATCGTATACACCGTCGGTTTGTGGTAAAGAATATGCGGCACCAGAATATGATGTTTGTTGCGGTAGTTGTTGTTGATATGGTGATTGTGGTTGTGGAATTGCATAATGATACATTGGCGGTGGTGATATAGGAGCAGCAGCAGCTATTTCAGCCATTGGATTCATTACCATTGATGAACCAGCATTAGCATAATGTTGTGCATAAGAATTCAATTGCGGAACAAGATTTTGATAATATCTAATCATTTGTCTTGCATGTTCCAATTCTTTCATACTGGATTCCATTTGTGATTGTGCAGCCATTAGTTTCATTTGACTATCATTTAAATCAGTTTTGGCTGATTTTGTCAGATCTTTTGCCATATTATCATAATTATTTGTAGAACGACCATCATATGGTTTACCATTACAAACTTCAATATCTAATAATCATGATTGGAATCAGATTAATTGTATAGATTGATCAGATTAGATAAGAAAAGAAAACAAAAAACTTACATCGATAAATAATTTTAGGTTCATTATTAGTAGGATTTACGTAGCTTGCTGAATTTGTTTGACTTTGATATGCAGAATAATCGGTTTTTGGTTGTAATAATGGTGGAACATTTGTTGCATAAATTCTCATTGGAATTTTTGGCCGTTCATATGAAATCAATGGCGGTTGAGTATTGTATTGTCCAGCACCAGTATTGTTTACCTGTTGAACAGGTTTAGGTGATCCATAAGTCATATAGGATGTTAGATTCGGTGATTGTTGTTGACCGGTTGTTGTCGTTGTTGAATAATTGGCAATCTGACCACTGTAAACGGTAGCAGATGGTGATGATAATGGTAATGGTACTTGTGGTGTTGAATAATTTTTCATTGGCAATGGTGGAGGTGGTAACGGACGATATGAATTGGATGTCACAGGCAAAGGATATGGCGCTTGTGCAGCTGCAGGTGCTGTATAATTCATATAAGTCATCGGTTTTGCCATTACTCGAACATTTTCAACAGGTCGGCTGTTTGGATTCGGTTTTTTCATATAAGTTTGTACGACAAATGGTCGTGCATTGGCCATCGGTATCGGTGTGGATGCCGATGGTAACTGATATTGACCTTGACGTCTTCGTACAATTGTCTGATCGGAAATGTTTGTCTCAACCGTACGATTCATTTGTATGCCAGGCATTTCTGTTTGATTGAATTTTGAAATTAGATTGAATCAAAAACATAAACAAAACAAAATCAATCAAACAAACCTAATGTAAAACTCATATTTTTATTTTTCAATTCACCCAATGATATTGGTGTTGAACCTAATTGTTGACGAATTTGTTCAACAACTTGTTGTCCAATTTGTTCTGGTTGATTTGGTACAACAAATTGTATATCCAATGGATTAATCATTAATGAATCGATCATCATTTGATCATGATCTGATGTCAGTGATGGTGATGAATTGACCGATGTAAAAGCATTGGCCATCGATTGATTTTGTCCAATTAGATTTAATCGAATTGCCGGATTGATTGCCGAATTGTTAATCGAAGATGGCTGCTGTTGTTGACTATTTGGCCATATCATTTGTGATATGGTTGCCATTGTCGGGCTACAATTATCAATCATTATCATCATTGTTCCTGTCGAAAAAAACAAAACAAAAAAATTCAATGATCAAATGACAATATTCCGAATAGAAAAACATTACCCAAACAGATCCATAATGACAACTTGTTGCTTATTCGATTTGTAAACATCATTATTTGTTATGTTCAATGTTTTGCTATGTTGTGGTTCGAGTAATAAAATGTTAATTATGAATATATGAAAGTGGATATGAAATATTGATTGATTGATTTTTTCCTTGATTAATCAATCGATTATCATCAAAAAAAAGATGCCTACATTTGCAAAAACCAATCAATCGAATAAACTCAATCGTGATTCATTCATAAAAGTCGTTATGTTTCCGTATCCTATTCGGTTGTGGTAATAATGATTTGTGAGCAAAAAAGCAAAATCATTTTGCAATCGAAAATAGCTAATCTTGATTGTTTTTTTTTGTGATGACAATGTAAGTAAAGATTTTAAAACTCATTGTAAAATTGATTGCCAATGATTATCTTTTAAATTTATTTTATTTCAGGTTTTTCATCAATTAGGATTTGTTATTGTTTACCGCTGTAAAGATTATTACAAAGAAATTGAAATTTTTTTTTTAATTTAGGATAAATAAAATTTATTGTATAAAATTTTCGTTACAAAAATTGAAAATAACTATTTAATTAATTAATTTTAAGATTTTTTTTTTATTGAAATCTTTGTTCTGAAAAAAATTTGTTTTTTTTATTGTATAAATAGATTTGAAATATTGGTTCCAGATTTCATTCCGAATATATTTCGAGTTTATTTATAGGCGGCATATTTAGGTGCTGGTGGTGGGGGTGGAGCGTATGCTGGTGGTGGGGGTGGTGGTGCGTATGCTGGTGGTGGGGGTGGTGGAGCATAAGCTGGTGCTGGTGCTGGGGCATAAGCTGGTGCTGGTGCTGGAGCATAAGCTGGTGCTGGTGCTGGGGCATAAGCTGGTGCTGGTGCTGGAGCATATGCTGGTGCTGGAGCTGGAGCATATGATGGTGCTGGTGCTTCATATGCTGGTGGGGGTGGTGCGTATGCTGGTGGTGGTGGTGGTGGAGCATAGGCTGGTGGTGGTGGTGGTGCATATTCAGCAGCCGGGCTAGTGCAAATGCAAATTCCAGGATCTAAAAAAGCGGAAATGAATGAATGGATTTGACAAAAAAGAAAATTATATTCCTGAACTTACCAGCGTAAGCAGGTGCTGGAGGTGGTGGTGCATATGCTGGGGCTGGTGGTGGAGCATAGGCAGGTGGTGGGGGTGGGGCATAGGCTGGAGCTGGTGCTGGAGCATATGCTGGTGCAGGTGCTGGAGCGTAAGCTGGTGCTGGTGCTGGAGCATAAGCTGGTGGTGGTGGTGGTGGAGCATAGGCAGGTGGTGGTGGTGGGGCATAAGCTGGTGCTGGTGCTGGAGCGTAAGCTGGTGCTGGTGCTGGAGCATAACCATAATTTCTCAAATCAGTTGAATCTTTGCCATCGGCAGTTTCATTTGCCTGTCTCATAAAAACTCTACCTGTAAAAATGGAATGAAAACAAACAATTATAGTGGAAAAAATGTCATAGAATTGAATAAATTCAATACATACTGGAGATTGTTTTGTTCATTGCTATTTCGAGATGTCCAAAAATCAACAAAAAAAACAAATGATTGTCATTAATATTCGAAGATTATCCAAATGAATCAATCAATGGTATACTTACGGCCACCCACTTGTGCTGAAGCCATACCGGCCACCATTAAGGTGGCGATAATAATACGGAACATCATTATGTTCGGGAAAATGTTCGGGACGAAGCCGGGAAAAAAATGAATCAAAATTCTTTTTTAGCAAGTTAGCTTCTTTTTTTTGATGGCTGTAGGATTTTGTTTGGTTGTTTATTTTTCACCAGATTTGCTTCGATGATTCGAATGATTTTCAACAACGGAATAGTCAGGATATTTATATGAAAATTGAATCAAACAAAAAATTTAAGAAAAAATCTTGATTTCACCCGAAGAAGTGACAAAAAACGCTTAAATGCTTGCATCAGCATTGTCCAAAACCAAAAAAGTGTTTGCCATTTGATAATGATGATAGTTTGCTGATTCTTGAATTTACTTTTTTTTGCAAACCAAAAAAAAAAAATCGATTGATTGACAATCTTATTATCGAACTCGAAACGAACGATCAATTTTTCTTTCACTCTTTGGGTACGTATAAAAATGATATGAGATTCTTTTCGCGGAATTTTAAAAATTTAAATTTTTTTTCGATATCGATAGTATTGTCGAATCGTCCTTCACTTGTGGTTCACATGTGTTTTCGAATTCTTAATTTTTATTCGAAATTTTTTTTTGTAATTTTTTTTTTTGATGTTAAAATGGCTACATTTCAAAGTGGACGAGATCGTCGTCGTTTACAAAGATATTTGACCAATTATGATGATAAATCGACAAAAATTTTATCAACCACCACCACCACCACCACCAAAAATAATAATGCTGATGATGTTGATGATGATAATGGCAGAAGAAAAAAAAGTAAAAAGCATCGTCAGCAATCATCATCATCATCATTGGTGATGAACAAAATCAATCATAAGGATAAAGAAGAAAAAGACAAAAATGATGATCATAATAAAATGTCTAACGATAATAATAATAATGAATTTCAACTGAAATTACGAAAAGATGTTGAATGTTTTTTACGAAAACATCGTTCAACAAATGAACAGATCAATGATGAATATTCTGGATCTGATAATGATGATGATTTTCTCGAATCAGTGAATCCGACAAAAAAGCCCAAAACTAAATCTAATGATGATGATCATCATTATATTGAACAACAATTGGAACAACGAAGTCAAAATTTAGCAAAACGTGCTCGTCAAACATTATCAGCATCAATGTTTCGTTATTTGAATGAATTTCTTTATACACATTGTTCATTTGAAGCAAGAAAATCATTTGATTCAAATCAATTCCAAAAATATCATCAAGCATATGATCTAATTATGCAACAATGGCCATTAAAACCTATAGAATATATTATCGATCGATTACAAGAACGGATTCTAAAACCGGATCATCGAACAGTAATAGCCGATATTGGTTGTGGTAATCAAGCAAGAATTGCTGAAGCTTTTCCAAATTGTACAGTTTATTCTTATGATCTTTATTCGATTGACAATCTAAAAATAATATCAGCCGATATGTGTCGATTACCATTAGATGATAATCAATGTGATTATGTAATCTATTCATTATCATTGATGCCTAAAAATCTTTCCGATGTTTTTTGCGAATGTAATCGTATTTTAAAATTAAACACTGGTTATGTGATGATTGTTGAGGTTGCATCTCGTTTTGCTGATTATGGTAAAAAATTGCAAATTAATTCAACAAAAGCTAAACAACAATCGATGGATAATCAAAAATTTGCTGCTGATTTTGAAAATTTTACCAATGATTTACGACAAAATTTTGGATTACGTTTAATTGAATATAATCTATTACCACCAAATAATTATTTTGTTTATTTTTTATTAAATAAAATTAAAACAATCAATGTAACACGATCGGCTACAATGATACAGCTAAAACCTTGTGTTTATCGTCATCGAATCGGACAACAGCAAACAGAATCGACAAACGAATGAAAAAAGAAAAAGAAAATTATAATTTGAAAATGTTGACCAAAAATTTGATAAAAATTTTATTAATTTCATTGTTTTTGGTTGTAAATAATTTTTTTTCAATTCAAATCGAATCAATAAAAATTTTAACATCTAAACATAGAATACCGACTATTATTATCCATATCGATACAAATGGTCATAATAGTCTTGATAATCATAATCAGGATAAGGAAATTTTATCGAATAATAATAATAATAATAATAATGTTCGAAATAATTTGAATCGTCAATCTATTCGACATTCGAAATCGATTCTAGTTCGTTTACATCATCATCATCATTATCATCATGGAAATGATCGAAATAATGATGATGAAAATTATCAGCTAAGATTGGTTAATCGATCCGCAACTGATCATAATCATCGATATCGTATTGTTCATGTACGAAGATTAAATCTTTCCGATTCAATTTTACATTCACCGGATAATCAATCAAAATCATTCGAAATTATTGAATCAAAATTGGCCACAATCGTTGATGATGATCCATCGATACGAATGATTCGATTTCGGACAATGAATCAAACCAACACAGCGAATCAAATCTATACTAGTCCGGATCGTTCTACATTTTTATTGGTTACCATCGATAAGAATAATGAATCAATGATTCGTATATATGGTTTAATCGATAGTCAGATGATGATATTACCATTACAAAATCAATCAATTCGAAATAATTTTCATCGTATTATCAATGATGAATATCGTAATGAATGGTTACGATCATTGTTTGAAAATTATTCGAACATACATTTGAAAAACCATCATCACCAATTAACGCAGAAAAATCATATTTATCCGGAAATAACATTACTGATTGATTATCATATTCATCGAATGGCACATGAATATAATGATATTGATTTAACATGGCGTTATGGTGTTATGTTTGTACAGATGTTACAATCATTATTGTTCGAAACTATTGATGATTCCAATTTTCAAATTCATTTACATTTGAAACAAATTCTTGTAGCCAAACAACCATGGCCATTTCAATTGATACGACCAAAATTAATCGGATCATTATTGAATCGAAACAAAACAGACAATTTAGTAAATGCAATGAATGCTTTACAAAAATTTGGTCAATGGATCTACAATCACAACGATAATGTACAAAGTGATTTAATTTTAATTTTAACCGGTGATGATCTTTGTCTTGATAATAATGATGATGATAATAATCAAGACAATCGTGCCAAACATGTATACGAATCATGTTCATATTCATCGGTAAAAGGACAGGCAATAGTTGGTGGTGCATGTCTTCATCATCATCATAATAATCGTTCATTAAATTTGGCTATTGTTGAAGATTATGGCCTTAAAATGGATGGTCTACATGCAATGGCACATGAATTAGGTCATCTATTGGGCGCTGTGCATGATGGTGAATGGCCAATATCAACGATTGCCGGTCCCGGAGGTACAAATTGTCGTGATAAATTATCATCCATAATGAATATTGATCATTCAACAATTAAACAATACAATCAATGGTCCAAATGTACATTGGAACAATTTGAACATTTTTTCTCTCAACCACAATCCATATGTCTTTTTAATGAACCACATTCCAATCAATGATTGAAAATTGAAATGAAATCAAAATTTATTTTTTATTTGTTCAAATCAAAATAATAAAGAATCTAATTAAATAATACTGGTTTTTTTTCAGGCAAACAACAACAAGACACAACCAAAAGTTTTTTTGTTTTTCGAGAAAAAAAATTTTCCTTGATTCAATCAATCAATCAATCATCATCATTGTATTGTATCAATACTTTAACAACATTTTGATGTTCATCATCGGATGGTGCACCAAGTAAATTGAAAGCATCCAATGCTTGTTCAATCGGAAAACATTGTGTAATCAATGGTTTAACATTAATTTTACCACTTTCAATCAATTCAATTGCCAATGGATAACTGTATGAAGGGAAAAAGAATAGAAAAATTAATCCTCAATTCGACAATAGGGAAATAAATAGAAGGAAAAAAAAATACTTACTCATCTTTGATACGGCAAACACCAATCAAATCAATTTCTTTCATTGTCATTGTTGACAATGGAATTCCGTTGGATGGTTGACCTAAACCAACAATAGCAATACGACCACCATGTTTTGTTGCATGAATAGCCATCGATTGTGATGATCCAACACCTGTACATTCTAATGTAATATCCGGTGAACGGCCCATCATTTGGACAATATGTTGTGCACGATCAACACTGCTTAATTCTTTTTGTGATAAATCAATCCAATAACAATGATCGGCACCCATTTTTTGTGCCAAATTCAGCCGGCTTTGTTTAATATCGGTTACACAAACACGATTTGAACCAAATGCTTTTGCAGCTAACATTGCCATAACACCAACTGGACCAGCACCACAAACTAAAACCGAATCACCTGGTTGAATTTTAACACGACGACATGCATGAATTACTACAGCTAAAGCTTCGATTAAAGCACCTTCTTCCAATGAAATCGAATCTGGCAATCTTAATTTCAATTCGGTAATAATGATGCAATAATGATGCAACAATCAATCAATCAACGCAATTTAATCAGACAAAAAAAATATACTTACTTGAAACAAAAATCAGCACGATGTGTATAATAACGTCGTAATGAACCATCCGAATTTGGTAGACCATGTGATTGTAGATTCGATATCGGGCAAAGATTATAACGTCCTGATCGGCAACGGTCACATTTCAAACATGGTATAGCCGGTTCAACAGCAACACGATCACCCGGTTTCAAATGATGAACATTATTACCACATTTCATTACCACTGCAGATGGTTCATGTCCTAAACAAAATGGACGTTGTAAACGAAAATCCGCAACTTGTGCATGACGCCATAAATGAAGATCTGTTCCACAAATTCCTGTACTATGTGATCGTAATAAAACTTCTGTTAAAATTTTAAACAAAATAAATCATTAATCCAAATTCAATTCAATCGAATCAATCATTATTTACCATCATTTCCAAGTTTATCCGGTAATGGCCATTGTTCTAAACGTAAATCATTTTGTCCATACAAAACTATGGCAAGATTTTCTTTACGAAACAAATCCATTGATAATGGTATTGGATCCATCTTGTACGAATTGTCAATCGATGTAATCTATTCAAAAAAAAAAATTGATAATAATAATCGGAAACAACGAAAAAAAATTATCAAAAACAAGATATGTAAAATCTGCATACTTTTTCAAAAATTCAAGTCAAGTGCTTTGCAACTACAACTAGATTGAAACAAAAAAAAAACAAAATGTACAAATCACAAGGGCAATTCTTTTTTTTTCTCCACTAATTCTGGAATGAGCAACCGAAAAAAAAATTTGATGATGATGATGTAAATGAATTTGACTGTTGCATCATCATCATGAAACAATTATTATATAGCCGATTCTGTAGTTGTATCCCCACACACACACAGAATCCTACCTAACTGAATATTCTAGGATGATGATGATGAAAATGTTGATCGAAAATTGAAATATCGACATAACAATTATATATATAGAATGCGAAAAAAAGAAAGATTTTTCTACTTACCCATAAATGATCATTATTATTAACAATGGTAATTGAATTTGGTATTATCATAGTTGAAACATTCGATTCTTGTATCTGCTGTTGTTGTTGTTGTTGTGGTGGAATAATTTTTGTTTCGCTATTTGTTTGTTGTTGTTGTTCTCCTAATGTTTTACTAAAATCTTCCAAAAATCTATTCAATTCATTTTGTTCATTTTGTTGTTGTTGTTGTGGCTTTTTTCGAGTAGAACTTCTTGTACGTTTTTTTACACAATCACTATTTCCAGAAGAAGAATATGTTGTAGCAGGAATATCCATCATTTTATGTTTATGTATTAAATGTAATTGTAAACCACGAGTATTATCACCAATCGTTCGAATCATACAATTACAGATTTTACATTTTGATGACATTCTATCGGAACTTCTTAAAAAATAATTCCATACTGGTTGATTAAATGTTTCCGTTACTGGATGATATGTTTCATCATCGATTAACATTTGTCGATGAGTTCGTTTCGGTGTTTGTTGTTGTTGTTGTTTTGTTAGGTTATTGTTGTTGTTGTTGATGTTTGATGATGATTTTCTTTCATTGGGTGATTGTTCCATGACTGATTGAAATTTTTGTTGCGCAGAAAGATCATGAATTTGATGATTAAATTTAATATGAAAAACAAGACTTTTTTTTAGGCCAACCGATCTTAATGTTTGTGAACAAATTTTACATGTTGCCCATTTTTTATCATCATTTTCATAAAAATAATTCCAAATATATGGTAGATCGTCCTATAGTATTTTGGGTGATTTTGGACTTAATTCAAATTATCATTCATTCATTCAATGAGAACAAACCTTAAAATTATAATTTATTACATCAGATTTTCTCCAGATTTTAGTCATTTTCATCAACAACAAAAAAAAAAATTCTTTGGAATATTCCCAACAGACGACAGCACATGGAATCAATGGCCAATTTATAGTTTGAAAGTTGTTCAACGACAAAAAATGCTTCATTTTGCGCAAAATTTAAAAAACCAATTTACAGTTACATTGAAAAATTTTTCAAAGTAACATAAAAAAAATCAGATAATGATTACTAATCTTAATCAAATAGGTGCAATGAGAGAGAGAGAGAGAGAGAGAGAGAGAGAGAGAGAGAGAGAGAGAGAGAGAGAAATAAAACAAAACAAAAAAAAGAAAGGGAAAAAATAGGCTTTTTTCTGATTGATCATTGTCAAAATCAATTTTTTTTGCACCGATCGAGTTAGTCGAAAGGAAAAGTTTGATCGAAAAATGCCGTTATCAAACATTATTGTTTATTGGTTACATTATTGTTTCTATACAATTCTTATATTATGTATTCCATTCATTTATCTACCATTGTTATTCGAATTAAATCCATTTGCAATCGCATATTTATTATGGTATATTTGGGATTTTCAAACTTGTGATTATGGTTCAAGACCTTTTCGATGGTTACGACAATTATCATTTTGGTCATATTTTACTCAATCATTTCCATTGCATTTAATTCGTTCAACACCATTATCATCTGATCGTAATTATATTTTTGCTTGTCATCCACATGGAATATTCAGTATTTCTACTGTTCATTCAATCATTACCGATGGTCAACAATTTTCCCAATTATTTCCCAATCTTCAACCATATTTTGTTACAATATCACAACAATTTTGGCTACCTTTTTATCGTGAAATCTTATTGGCATTTGGTTTTTGTTCAGCAAAACAAAAAAGTATTGAATATATTTTAAAACAGAAACCAAATTCAAATGTTGGTGGAAACATTGTTGCAATCATGATTGGTGGTACTAATGAAGCAATCGAATCATTTCATTCAAATCGTTTAATATTAATCGTTAAAAAACGTCGTGGTTTTTTACGTTTGGCATTAAAAAATAGGTATACCCTGGATAGAATTTGTCAAAAATCTTTTCACTAAAATATTTCTTCAAATTCATTTATAGAGCATCGATTGTACCTGTAATATCGTTTGGTGAAAATAATCTTTATCATACTGTTAATTTACCTGATTTACCATCATCATCATCATTGATCCTAAATTACATACAAAAAACATTCAAATCAATAATTGGTTTTCCATTGAAAATATTTTATGGAAATTTACTTTTTTTTCCTTATCGAAAACCAGTTTGGACTGTTGGTAAATATATAGTAGCTTTTGACATAGTTTTTTTTTTTAATTTGTTTGCTAACACTATTGTCTTTTTTCTTTTGTTTCTATTGTTTTTATTCAATGTATGAAAAACAAATATAAACAGTCGGTGAACCAATATTGATCGATGAAAAAATATCCGAACCAACTAAACATCAAATTGATCAATTACAAGAACAATACATTAATGCATTACAAAGGTTATATGAACAATATAAACATCAATATAATCATGGCAATATTGAATTGGTAATCAAATAATGTTGATACGGCTTATTTAATCATTCATCATTTTCCTGGATCGTTTTTCTCTCAACCTTTTTTTCATTCGTCGTAATTTTGCACGTTTCATCATTATTTTTAATCGTGAATTTCTTGTCATTGCTTTCTGTATTTTTCGTTTATTAAATGCTTTTAATTGAGCATCAGACATTAATTCATCCAATATGGTTTGTTTACGTTGACGTTTAGTTAATCGTCCGGAATAATAATCACTAGCCGTTTCTTGTACTGTACCAATTTGAAAATATTTTGATCGTTCATCTACCATTCCATCATTGCCAGCCGAAATTTGACTGGATTTTTTATAGAATTGTTTTGGATTCCATACACGACGCATTTTCAATGCCGTTAGATCTTTTTCCATTTCTTTAGTTAATTCTTCTACACGTGGCATATCAAACCATTGTGATAATGAACGATTTCGTTGTTGACTAAGTTGTTTTTTTCGTTGTCGTCTTGATATTCGTAATGGTTTGATCATAAGCTGTTGTTCAATATCATCGGTTAAAGTCATTTTCATTTGTAAATCTTTTGTTCGATGATTCATCAGATTTTCATTCAATCGTTTACGTTGTTCAGTCAAAGGTAAATCAAATTCAAGATAAGGTCGATTGTTGTTGTTTTCATTTTGATAATCATCGATTGCTGTACCGAATACACGTTTAAATTGTTCGGAAATATCTTTATCATTATTATTATCATCATCATATTCGTTGCCAAGTTGACAATCTTGTTCGGTGAGACAAATATTATCAATGTTATACATCATCGATATTGGCTTATCATCATTGCGTGAGCCAATTTTTAATTGTTCAACTTTTAAAAAAACTTTTGAAAATCATTCATTAAAAGATCGTTCATCTATCAATCAATCAATCAATCAATTAGACTTACTATTATCCGGATTAATGGTTTGCAGTCTAGACTCAAAAGACTCCAAATCTGATGATTGTTGTTTATGTTTCGAAACAATCGATTCGAAACGTTGTTCCAGTATAGGATCATTTGGATTTAATAATAGATAGCCACAACTTTTTGCATGCATTTTAGAAGAACGTAATGATGATAATGAACTTTCACTACAAATGGATTCAGTTTCCGAACATGGATCCATCATTTTTCGCATTCGGTTTTCGGTTGGTCCTTCAATTCAACAAAAACAGCAGCAGCAGCAGCAACATGTGAGTTTGGTAAAGATTTCCGGGCAATTTTTTTTTTTACGTGAATAAAAATATTTCGAAAACATTTCCAATGTTAATTTTAATATAAAATTTTTTATTTTCATTTTTTTAATTATTTTAAATTGTATTGTAACAAAAAATAAATAATTTTCAAACATTAAAAAACAATATTTCAATGATTGATTCAAGAGATTAGAGATTATAAACTTATTCGACGGAATTTTTTTTTTGTTTTGCAATCAAATCAAAATCTCCTACTTAGAATACAAAGACCAATAGTTGTAATGATGAAAAACGTCATTGGCAATGTTGATAATCGTAGATATTCTACACGTTTCTGTTCTTTTTGTTCATTGATACGTATCCATTTTCGACAACGTCGTACAGCAGCACGCCAATTATCTATTCGTTCTTGTCGTTGATCTTCATCTAATTCCGGTCGAAATATATCATATTGTAATCGTATTGTTTCATTGATTGGTTCACTTAATAAATGCGTTGCTATCGATTTGGGCTGCGGCATTGATTGTGATGTTGATGTTGATGATGATAATGGTAATGATGATGATGATGATGATGATACTGATGTTGTTGATGTGGTCATTGTTGTAGTTGTTGTGGTCGATGATGATGATGATGATGATGTTAAGAATGATGATAATTGTCTTTTCAGATGATTAAATGTGGAATCTTGTGGATGTGAACGATTGGAAATAATATTAATGTTACCATTACAATTATTCATCGATTGTTGATTATTATGATTATTATTGATTAGATCACCATTAGTATTTTGTTGTTGTTGTTGATGATAATGGTCAGCTTTCAATAAACGTTGCCATAAACCACAATGATGACTAGCAACTAATGCAGCACCAAATGCAGTAGATTCAGCCATTTTAGCACGTAGAATTAGATTGCCAGTAACATCGGATAGAATTTGACATAATAAATCATTAGAACTCATGCCACCATCAACACGTATTCCATAATTAAGACCATTACGCATTAGGCAAAGTATATCGTTTGTTTGATAGGCAACACCTTCCAATGTAGCTCGAATTAGATGAGATTTTCGTGAAAATTGTGATATGCCAATTATCAAACCAGATGCATATGCATCCCAATATGGTGCATATAAACCTTGGAATGCTGGAACAAAATATAAGCCACCAGAATTAGAATCCATTCGTGCTAGATCTTCAACCTGGCCATAATTATCGATAATTTCTAGATTATCACGTAACCATGTGATAGCTGCACCAGCAATAGCAATCGATCCTTCCAATGCATACCAAGCCATTTCATCGCCCAATTTAAATGCAACCGTAGTCAACAGTTTATGACGGGCTTCTTCTGGTACATTTTTGTATGCACCATGTAATGGACCGGGTCCAATATTTTGCATAAGAAATGCTCCGGTACCATAAGTAACTTTAATCTGGCCAATACTTAAACATTTCTGTCCAACAAGAGCAGCATTTTGATCACCAATCACACCGGTTATCGGTATCGACATTAATGGACCATTTTGTATTTCACCAAACATTGAACTGGACGGCCTGATTTCCGGTAAAATTGACATTGGAATTTTAAAAAAATCACATAACCATGGATCCCATTCAAGTGTTTCAAGATCCATCAATAATGTACGCGATGCATTAGTAACATCAGTCAAATGTTTACCGGTTAGATTCCATAATAACCATGAATCAATAGTGCCAAACATTAATGTACCAGCTAACATTGATCGACGAACTTGAGCAACATTTTCGATTAGCCATTTTATTTTCAATGCACTAAAATATGTTGATATCGGTAGACCAGTTTTACTTTTTAACCAATTCATATCACGACCAGGTACACGATCAATAACAGTTTCGACTAGATCACTAGTACGATTATCAAGCCATACTATCGAATTATATAATGCTTTTCCTGTATCAATCCCAGAATAAAATTAATCAAAATGATTATTAACCAATTAATTATTATGAATTATAATCATAATCAACATACCTGTTGTACGTTCCCATAATATAGTGGATTCACGTTGATTAGTGAGACCAACACAACGAATATCGGATATTTGAAAACCTAATTCGGGAAGTTTTTTTGCAACAACATCAATACAACGTGTAACTGATGATAATATTTCGGCCGGATCTTGTTCAACCCATCCTTCATTTGGATAGATTTTTTTAATTTCAATCTGATGATATGTAACTAATTCACCGGTTTCGGTGGAAAATACTAAAAATCTTGATGATGATGTTCCTTGATCGATTGCGGCTACAAGTTTATCCGTCGGTTTTGTATTTGTCAAATTATGATGATCATTATTAATATTATGATGAGGAGGAATATCACCAATTTCATTCAACATTGATATTTCATTCATTATGTTTTCTTGACCATACGACAATGATGATAATGATGATGATGATTCGTCTAATGCAGGACTTTCTAGAAACATATTTTAGGAATTCAAATTATTACTTTTTTTTTCGGGGACAACATATACAAAAAAATAAAATAAAATAATAACAATTCAATCAATCAATATGAAATATGTTTTGACAACAACAAACAAACAAACAAACAACAACTTTTTTATATTAAATATATAACATTCGAACCTAACCCACACCAAAATGGATGGATGATAATAAAATCATTGAACAAATTATTTATCGAATTAGAAGATACCATATTAATTTATCAAACAACAAACATCAAAAAGATTCTTTTCACTTTTTTTTTGTTCTATATCACTCTTTATTGATCAAATCAAAATCAGAATTGCCCAAAAGAAAAAAAAATGGATAATGAGTTTTGTGGAAAACTTTTCTTGGCAAACACTCAATCAATTGATTGATTGATTGATTGATGTAACAAACACTAACCAAAATGATAATGATAATGAAAAAACACTAAATCACATTTCATAATATTTATCACATTTTTGATTTCTATCTTGATTCGAAACGAAATAAAAAATAAAACAACAACAAACCAACCTTGACCATTGTGATTGTGGAAAATACCGATACAAACAAACAAAGATTATCAACGTATTTCCTTTTCCGATGACGACAACATAATAATCTATTTAAATACAACATTAACAAACAACAAAAAAAAACAATCATTCATTTCCTTCGTCAATCGATCGATCGATCGATCGGGATCATGAATGAGAAAAAAAATTGTAATATGGTGATTAAAGAATTTCCAAAAACTAAAAAAAAAAAATTTGCTACATTTCAACAATATTATCATCATCATCATCATCATCAATAACACACATATCATACTAAATCCAAAGGTTATTTAGTGATTTTTTGTTTGTTTGTTTGTTTATTTCAAACAATCAAACAAGTTCAAAGTCGATAGTATCCTGCACGCCTATAGTTTTTTGGACAACAACAACAAAATCTCGAATTTTGATAAAAACAAAAACAGTTCATGATGCCATAATGGTGAAACTCTTTTTTTTTCTTTCAAAATTTTCAATATCAAATCTAATCAACAACAAACAAAAAAAAAACGAAAAACGAGTCGAATCTCCCCAAAACAAACAAAAAAAAAAAAATTATCAGGAAAAAAATTTCGATTTGAATCAAAATATAGGCAATCGGAACGCACACACATTGATTATTGACAGGAAAAATTTATTCATTTTCTCAATTCAAACTTAATTAAAAAAAACAAAATCAAATTTTATGCTCTAAAAATTGAAACACACATACATACATTTTATATAGACACATTTAGACATAACAACAACAACAACTATTTTAATTTGAAACAAAAAATTCATTCATTTAGATGTGACAACAACAGAGTTTGCAATTGAAAATAGAAAGTAACCCATCAAATGGATAGTGTGATATTTTTTTTTATATATAAAAAAAATTTGTCGATTACGAAATTCAAATCGATTCACCGGATATATATTGAGTTGACCTTCAAGTCGATGATGATGATATCAACTTAATTTAGTATTTGGTTTTTTTTTCGGTTGACAATCAATGTTGGTCCATATATGAATGGGCCAGACCAAAATTAATATTTTGTACATTATACACACACAATTAATAATATTGATTACTTTTACAATTCCCTAAAAATAACAAAGTTTTTTATTTCGTGCCAAAATTAAGATCATATTTTTTTTCTTCCAGGTTGGATATAATACAGCGAAGAAGAAGAAAAAAAATTGAATTTTTTTTCAAGGTAAAAATAAAAGATATTTTTCATCTAAGGGTCGATATCAAGAAGATTCTGCATCGATTGAATGAATGATGACGATAATAATCCTATAGGATCATTATCATCATTTCAATGAAAAAAATGTTTGAAAGAAAAGATTTTTTTCCCTAATTCAATTAATAATACAGTTTTGGATCAATGTGAATGATGTGAATTTTACGAAACAAAAAAAAACTAATTAAAATTTTCTATATCGACAATACCTTTCACATTCAATGGGATTAACCTACTATATATTTCATTTATGATGATTCTATTATCAAATTCAACAAAAACATCATCATGTTTGTCGTCAATATATCGAACATAGTGATATATAGACAATAATAATCAAATTTCCAAATGTCTCATAGATTTGATTAAACAATTTGATTAATCACATTGGAAATTTTTTGTTTTTTTGTTTTTGGTAAAAAAAATTGTTCAGTTTTTTGTTTCTGGTGTTTTTCTTTCAATCATCATCATGATCATCATGATAATCACACATAAAATTCAAAGATTAGCCAAAGAAGAAAAAAAAATCATGTGACTTACTTGTGTGATGATAAAAAAGAATAATGAATGATGATGATTGTTAATGATGGTAAATAATAATGAATAATCTTGTCAAATTATTGATTGATTGATTGATAAGCACTATATGTAACAATCAATATATATGGTGTGTATGATAAATAACCAAAGCCAACAAGTTTGTTGAAATATATGTGGCAAATGCACACACCTACGCATAAAATAGAGAAATGAGATGAGATGATTTGGATCAATTTACATTTTTCGTTGTTGTTGTTGTTGTCAAAAAAATTTTCAAATTTCGGATTTTAAAACTCGAAAAAAAAATTTGTTGAAATTCAATTTTTGTTGTCGTTTTTTTTCCGGCATTGTCTTTTGTTGGTTGTTGTGTATGTATTCAATTAACAAATCACATTGTTGTTGTTGTTGTTCATGTTCATGCTGATCATATGATGATGATAATGGTAAATGAATGAATAAGCTCGTCTGTTAAACTAAATAAATCCGAATCGATGGTGGTGGTGGTGGTTTTTCGTTTGCTTTGCTGGGTACATACACATCAAAATATCACTGGGTAACCAATCCTATATATTATTTGATTTTACTTAAAAAAATCCTTCGAATATTCTGGTGAACAGTCGCGTAGGCGATAAATGAATAAATAAAATCTATCTATATAACCGCAAAAAAAACAGAGAATATATATAGAAAAAAACATTAATATATTATAGTCAGGATATAATCAGAAAATCGGTATTCATACCATTTAATTATTGTTGATTGAGATGATGATCATATTACATATCATCATCATCATCATCATCATGTTTAAGTTTTTTGATTCGATTCGATTCTATACCATCATCATGATATCCACATGTTTTTATATGGCTTTCATAAACTTCTTTTTTTTTGTACATAGGTTTTTTTTCTGTTTCGAGGACAGATTTGGTATTTTCCCGAAAAAAAAACAAGAAAACAGAATGAATGAAAAACAACACGAAGAAATTCGAGAGAAAGTGAGAGAAGGAAAGAAATACTTTTTAAAAAAAACATCATCCATTTTTGTTATATAGCATGATGATATTTTTTGTCAGATTCGATGAAACGTCTATCGTTTTTCTTCATTCGTTTTTGTTTTTGTTGTTGTTCAAAAACATCACATGATGATGATGATGATGATGATGTAAATTTTTGGGAGAAATACTGATAATTAAAAGATCATCATTGATGATAAAGATGATGATTATGGTCAGGATGGCAACATTTTTTTTCTTATCGCTTATTCTCAAGGTTAATAACAATATTTTAAATGAAATTAATTTGTTTCAATTTTTTTTTCAAAAGGCATTTTCCATGGTCAGCTATAGACAATCTTGTTGTTTATTCGTGTAAACGTTCTTTTTTTTCTGAATGATAAAATTGAAAAAAAATCAATCATATGATGTAAATACTTAAAAAATACCTGTTTTGTTGCATTATTTTTTTTCGTCTCGAAATTATTCAAACAGACTGATAAAAGATGTTAATGATGATAATAAAAAAAGAACAAATTCATTTCGTTCAATCATTCTCGGTACAATTTTCAAAAATTCCGATGAAAAAATTTTTGATAAAAATAATGATGTTCACTGACCCCTTTCACTTTAAAAAAAACAAAAATTCTTTCAACATTCAAAAATTTTGCCGGATGTTCGAATATTCGAATGTTTAAATTATTTTCCAATATTGATCACTAGATGGTAGAAGTAATCAGTTTTTTTATTTATTTAAAAAAAATCGAACAACAAGATAACGCCATCTATAGTCATTGTTATCATCATCATCGAATGTTTCGCTTAAAAATTATTTCCCCTTAAATTTGGCTTCAAACAACAAACAAAAAAAAACATTAATGTGTGTCTTTTGTATAGGAAATTATATAATTTTTTTTGTATGGTTTGGGTGCAATCTGTTTCTTGTTAAAAGTGAAATTTTCTATGTGAAAAAAAAAAAGAAAATTCATTAAGTTTATTAAGGATTTTCCACAATGACAATGTATTGATTAATATTCGGTTGATGTATCGATTGCAAAGATTGCCTATCCAAACAAACAAACATAAATAATTCGATGACAACCCCTAAAAACAACACTCTCTCTCTATATATCCCCGAATGTAAAAAAAAAGAATGGATATGAATGTCATTGAATGATTCATGTGTTTAACAATCAATCAATCAATCGATCAATTCCAATTCGATTGCAATAAAAAAAAGAAAAGAAAAGATTATTTAGGAATCGAGCGAGAAAAGAATCTGATTATTACAACACAATATGTTGAACCGGTTTTTTTTAAAAATAAAATAATTACAAGTTTGATGATCATCATTATCATCATCATTTAGACATTGGATTTTTCCCAATGATCATCATTATCAAGTACAAACCAAAAAAAAATCAAATGATAAACATACAATTTGATTCCAAATTTAGCCAAAAAAAATAAAAAAACATGACTGGAAATTCTTGTTATTCGCCTCCCCGAAATAATAATAAAAAAACTGAACCTAAAAAATGAAAATAAAAAAATTTTAAAATTAATAAAAAAAATTAAAATGTTCTTCAATCAAGGAAGCGGATGCAACAAAAACAAAAAAAAATGGAAATCATTCGAATCACCTTGAATCGAATGATTACATCACCAACCACAATGAATCGATATCATTCAAAACATCATATCCTGGTTTTGTTCTTGGTTTTTTTTTGATTGTTGTTGTTTGTTTGTTGTTTTTTTCATTCGAACTACATTTCTTTCTTTATCGGAAATTAATTGTTACAATTCAGATGAATATATTTGAAATTGATTTTGATTCTTTCTTTTTTTTTCTACAATTCCTATGGTGGCAATAATGATTGTTGGTTTGTTTTAGGTTGCTTCGATCAATTTGTCCACCACCACCACCACCACCAACGAGCACCAAACATTTTAAAATGTCATGTATCTTCATTCGTTTTGTTAGTTCTGTTGTTTTGTTGGCAAAAAATGGCAATCAATTTTGTCTTTATCAATTTGACTCTCTTCTCCACACGAATTCTAATGGTTTTGATGTAATCATTCAATTTAAATTATATATTGCATTGTTTTTTTTTCTGTTTTCTGTTTTTTTGACAAAAAAAAAAATTAGCTGTCAGATGAAATTATATAATCCTACTTTTATATAAAATGTAAAACAATAAAAAACTTACAATTATATCCATTGTTTGTTTCGAAGCGTTCACACCACGTACACACATATAAACGAAATCAAAACATTCGAATCAATTAGAAACAAAAAAAAAATGTCATCAGCAATCAAATTTTCAATACTTATTTTGGTCACAGGTTATATTCAGCTAATCATCAATGATGTTAATGCATCAGATTTTATGATTTCGACCAATAATTATCCACCATTAAATAAATGGTATTTGGATTATCATCCATATGGTGATGGTGGTGGTGAATCAATCGGTCGACGATTTACAACCGAATATGAATCGAATGATAATGATATTCATTATGATAATGTTGGTGGTGGTAATGGTGGCCGTAATAAACGTGGTGATGAACCATTCAGTACAGATGGTGGTAAAAGTGTATCAAATATTCGTAAACCATTATTATTTAAACGTGCAACAACCAATGTTCGTAAACCACTTTTATTCAAACGATATATTGATGATAATAATAATTCCAATAAAATTAATCAATTAACCGATCGTATCGATAATGATGATGGACAAGGTGATGATGAGCAACAATTTTTGCAGCATCTTTTTTCATCCAATCGACGTTTCACTTATTGATCATTCATTTCATTTTTTTATGTGTAAAAAAAAACAAAAATTTCTTTTCCAAAAAAATTTCATTTCCCTTGTTTTTCTGAATAAAAAAAAGAATTATTAATCATCATTATTTAAAGAACAATTTTTTTAAAAAAAACATTGAAATAAAATTATCAATTTAAACAAACCTGAAATTTTGATTATTTTGCGAAATTCAAAAACAACATCCGCTAAATTCAACAAAAAAAAAGAAATTCGAATCAATAAAAAAAAATTTAGTCTATAAACACAAACATTAAACACTCAGGTTAAAATAGTCAGCCTATTCAGTTTAGTTCATTCGATTTTTTTTTGCAAGTCACAGCCGTTCTGTCATCATTTTGGAAAATTTTCTTCTTTTGATTTTTTCTTGAGCAAAATTTCAAATCTAAAAAAATAAAACAATGATGAATTCTTCAACTAACATGGCTAATTTACCAATTAATGATCATCATCAAGGACCGAAACAGAATCGATTCTCACCATATACTGACAATGGAGGGTGAGTTTGTTTGTTTGTTTTGTTTGTCTGGAATTTCATTGATTTGATTTATTCGATGTTTGAATTAACAACAGTTCCTGTGTTGCTATTGCTGGTAAAGATTTTGCCATAATTGCATCGGATACACGTTTATCCGAAGGATATACCATCTATACACGTGATCAGCCGAAAGTTTTTCGATTGTAAGTTTTAATTTGTATTCGATTGATTAACCCTAAATATTGATTATTAATTGAAATCATCATCACTTTATACAGAACTGATCAAACTGTACTTGGATCTACTGGTTGTTGGTGTGATGTTTTAACATTTGTTCGTGTACTTCAAACTCGTATCAAGGTAATTCTCGATTGATTGATTGATTTGATTTGATTGAAATGATTGAATATTTGTTTTTTTTTGTTTTGTTTTAGTTGTATTACAATGATCATGGAAAAATGATGAACACACAATCAATTGCTCAATTAGTATCGAACATGTTGTATAGTAAACGTTTTTTTCCATATTATGTATCAAATATGGTTGTTGGACTTGATGAAAATGGTGCCGGTGCTATTTATGGTTATGATCCTGTTGGTAGTTTTGATCGTGTACGATTTTTAGCTACTGGTAGTTCATCACCATTAATACAACCATTATTGGATAATCAAATTGGTTTGAATAATCAAACCAATAAAAATGATTCAGATTTATCATTGGAAAAAGCAAGCCAAATTATTAAAGATAGTTTTATATCGGCTGCTGAACGTGATATTTATTGTGGTGATTCTGCATCCATTCATACAATAACCAAATCAAAATCAAACGATGGTTTTATTGATGAACGTTTTCAACTTCGAAAAGATTAAGAAAATTTGGGAAAAATTTCTTTATAAAAAAAGAAAAAATATTTGCAAAATTCAAAACAAAAGAAACATGATTAAATAAATAATTTTTTTTTCATTTTATTCAACTTTATTGCAATTTTTTTTTTTTAAAATCTATTATGATAATGATAATATTTTATTCACGAAAATTGATACCAGTATTTTTTGATATCCAATCAATATATTTGGAAACACGTGTAAAAACATCCGGATAACCAGGAACAGCACATGGAATTGAAAATGATACAATACCAATTTGTATGGCACGATTTCCTTTTTTTAAAATTAATGGTCCACCTGAATCACCCTGTTTTTGAATTTGGAAAAAAAATGAATGTTTAGATATGAATTAGGGAAAACAAAACAAAAAATTTCAAAAATCGAAACTTACCATACAATTACCACGATGTGATCGACCAGCACAAACTTGATTAGTTGTTACCTGTATTACTCTATTGAATGCTTGATGACAAGTATTATGATCAACAACCATAAGATCAACACGTCTCATTAATTCAGGTGTAATACGATTATCTTTAGAAACAAAACCCCAACCACTTGAACTAACCATTCCATCATATTCATGTTGTGTTTGTAATGACAGACATATATTATTAATATAGATTTTATCTTTTTCAACATATTTGATTGGTCTTGATAAATGTAAAAGTGCAATATCATTTTGTCCGGTACGTTGTCGCCAACCTTCATGCACAATAATACGATCAACATCAATTTGTACAGCATGTTCGGAATCTGGTTGACGCCAATTTGTTGAACCGGCCATTATTTGTATCATTCCAGGTGTATAGACGTTTTTCATGCTTTGTTGTACAAATATAACAAATAGATTTTTAAAATGATCAAATCAAATTAAATCAATAAATTGATTACCTTTCAACACAATGAGCTGCTGTCATAATCCATTGATTACTGATTATTGATCCACCACAAAAATGTTGCCATTTCCATTGCCATTCAGGATTGTTAATTGGTGGTGCTGGTGGTGGTGGCGAAGGCTGAGGCTGAGGTTGCTTTGTTGGCAATGGGGGTGGTGGCGAAGGTGGTAAAGTGGGAATTGGCAAAATTATTGGCGGAATTTTCGGTGGTTTAGATGATGGTAAGGATGGCGGTAATGTTGGTGGTGACCATGTTGGTAATGGTGATTTAGTGGGAATTGGTGGTGGCATTGTTGGCGGTTTATTCGTTATTGATGGTGACCATGTCCATTGTTTTGGTGTTGATATTATTATCGGCGGAAATGATGATGGAAATGGTGGAAATGTGATAGTAGGTTTATGTGTTGATGTAATCGTTGAAATTGGTGGAAATGTTATTATCGATGATGGCGATGATGATGATGATGATACGGGATAACGTTGTTGAGTTGTACTCGAACTTGGAAATGTTGGAATCGAAGGTCGTGTTGATGGCAATGGAGTTGATGATGATACGGGATAATGATGTTGAGTTGTACTCGTCGATATAATCGGATTTGGAATTGATGGTCGAGGTGATGATGATGATGATGATACGGGATGTTTAATTATCGAATCATTCGAATGTTTTGATGGTGGTGGAAATACATGATCAGGTGGAAATGTCGGCAAAGGTGGATATAGTGTAACTTTGGATAATTTACTTTCAATAATAACTGTATCGATTGGTAATGGTTTTAATATTGAATTTTGATTAATAATTGCACTTGGTGGATAAACTTTAATGATATTATTATTGGTGGTGGTCGTAGTTGAAGCATTTTTTGATGGTGGTGGTGATGGTGGATTCTGTAACCATTTTTTAATCTGTTCATCACTATAATTAGCATCACGTAAAAGATCTTCAATTAATAAATTCATTGGATTTTTTTCCCAATAAAATTCATTGATTAATGATTCATCACCATCATTATCAATATCAATATCATCAATGATAATTGTTTGATCGGTTAAAGATGGTAATGTTGAAACATTGGCCATATTGTTATTGCTGTTTTGATTGTTTTGAGTCATTCGAATACGAACACGTCTTTGTATGGATACTTGCCATGGAAATTCACCCAATGTAGCTATTTCACCATTTACAATACGTGTTTCAAGTATATTTTCCGATATTGTAAATTCACCACATTCTAATGAAACTAATTGAATAGAAAAAGAAAGAAAGAAAGAAGAAAAATTGAATGAGTGAAACAAAAAAAAATTTATCAAAAATCAAAGATCAGAAAATGATATTTTTATTTTAGAAAAAATCAAAAAATCAAATCTTACAGCAAATTTTAGCTAAAATTGAATAAAATAATAATAAACGAATTATCAATAGAATGGGAACATTATAATAACGATTATGATGATCCATTTTTTATGGATTTTGGATCAACAAAAAAAAAATTCTGAATTTTTCGTTTGGTTTCTTTTTTGTCGTTGGTCAAAATATCACAATCAAGAAGATATCACAATTACCAAACATTCTAAATCTTTGAAAACTGACTATGTTTGTGTTGGTGTATGTTGGTGTAAAAATGATGATCAATATTAACTGCCTTGATGGTGGTAACCTGTATTGAAAAAAAAAGGTTTGTTTTCCTTATAATTCCTTATGAAAATGATGTCTATTAATCTGGTTTTTGAATGGTTAATATGTTCAGACAAAGACACATCCCATGATCAACCATCTAACTAACTAACTAACTAACTAACCAAACAACCAATCAACGTTTTCATTCATTCATTCATCAAGTTGACCTGTTCAAACCGCTTACAAAATAGTTCTGTTTAATGAATAAAATTAAATCCAACGAAAAGTGATGTGTGGATTCATTTACCCCATTATACCCTACCCAGTTTTTTTTTCATTCATTTCTCAATCTGTTCCGGTCAAGTCCAGTTTTTTTTTTGTAATCAATAAAAAACTTCTTAGGATTTTTTTTTTAAAGAATTTTCAAAATGTTTGAATATGTACACATCTTCTATATGATTGTATCCAAACAAGTCTTCCTAACAGGTTTTCCTCTCTCTCTCTCTCTCTCTCTCTCTCTCTCTCTCTCTCTCTCTCTTTCTTAATTGAATCAATTAATAAAATCAGATCGAAAAAATCAAAAAAAAAATCAAAAAAAAATCAAATGTTTCTCTCTCTCTCTTAATGATTGTGAATAGCAAACAAACTTACTTTGAACTTACTGTATTTAATAATAATCCTCTCGTTCCCAGTTTATCCATTATGTTTGTTTTTTTTTTTGAATTTTCGAGGTTCCAGGAACACTACACACACACACACACACGGCAAACAGCATCATGCAATCTTATATTTTGTTGAGGGGAAAAAAAGAAGAAGGGGAATGAAAAAATCGTTTTCTCTTTCCATTTTGTAGAAATGGTCTTGGAAATGATTTTTTTTGGCCTGTATTGATTTTTGATTGATTGATTTTGTTTTGAAGGTGAATACTTTCTCTCTCTCTCTACATTTCTTCGATTGATTGATTCAATTCAATCATCATCCACATTATTTCCTATGAAAAGTTTGTATTGGCCGTTTTTTTGTTTTGGTTTGTTTTCTGAATCAACAACAACAACAACATCAAGTAACCATGTTGATGCAAATATCATCAACAACAACAACAATGATGATGATGATGATGGTGATGGCAACAATCATGATGATCGTTGATGCGGTTCCCATTGTCAACAACAACACTGATGCCTTCGAATCACAATGTTCAAAAGTAAATATTAATCATCCATGTCGTTGTGAAACATTGACTACGACAACGACAACTACGAATGTAAACAAAATTCAATGCGATGGTGAATATGAATTCAATTTAAATGGACAATTTAAACATCGTTTAAGTGGAAATAGCCAAGATGATTTGATTATTTTCGATGAATTTATCCTGAACAATACTGAAATTTCACGTTTGGATGATAATTTATTTGGCCAAAGAATACGTTTTAAACGTATAAAATTGGTGGATTGTTTAAGCTTAAGACATATTTCATCAAATACATTTCAACAAAGTGGTCCATTTATACAGGAATTTATTGTTCAAGGTGAAAGTTCTCTGGGTGAAGATCAATATGCAAGCGATCTATTTGATTCAATGAATTCAATGATAAATGTTGAAAAAATTTGGTTAAATCGTAATCGTTTACGTTCAATACCAACGGTTGCATTTGGTAAACAAACCGGTAATGGTCAAGGTGATCGTTTCGCCCGATTAAAAGAATTAAATTTCAATAAATTTAGCTCGAAAAATGGTCATATAAAAAGTGTTGGAAATTTTGCATTTTATTACCTAAATCAATTACAATACCTGTATTTGTCACATCAAAGGATTAATTATTTACCCGCGAATTCATTTGATTTTGAAAAATCATCAAATCAAACACTTTATATTTACCTTGGTAATAATAAACTAAATAATACAAGTTTTGAACGTGGAATTTTTTTAAATTCAAAACGTCCAATACATTTAGAATTATATTGGAATCCAGATTTAACTTATTTGGATGAACAAATTTTTCGTCCATTTTTAGAACAAAATCCATTAAATCGTATTAGCTTACAAGATAATCCATTGCAATGTGATTGTCAATCATATTGGTTATATAAAGATCGACAAAAATTTTCAAATCAATTACAAAATATTATGTGTAAAATTGGACCCCGGCAAACATTCAATATTGATCTAATTTCATTTGATAAATGCCATCAAAATAATCAAAATAATAATGGACGTAAACGTAATAAATTGATTGTGGTCAACTGAAAAAAAAATGATTTGAAAAAAAATTAAGAAATTAAAAAATCAAAATCAAATCAAAAATCAAACTTGATCGTTATTCTGTCGTTATTCGATGTTGTTGTTAATATTTTTTGTTTTAAATCAAATAAAATTCTCAATTGAAAATTGAAAACAACCAAAAAACCAATGTTTTTTCGATAATTTTGATGCTGTTTCTTCCACATTTCCCACATAGATAACACATCATTAATCATCCGTCGAACGAATCAAAAAAAAAAAATTCATTCGAATTCGAATCATTCGAATTGAGAATGCGCAAAACGAAAGAATTTTTTTCTTTTCGACGGATGAAAATGACGCCGATCGGTAATTTTGTTTGATGGTAACCCGATATTAGTATGGGAATTTGACGCCCATTCTACATACCACAACAACCATATAACCAGAATTTTCTTTTCTTCTTTTTTTTTAAAAAAAAGTGTCATTCAAGAAGAAGAAGAAGAAAATTCTGAATTTTTCATGCGCTCAATGTTGTTGTTGTTGTTCCAAATGGAACAATTTTGGACAACGAGAAGAACGAACCAAAATGATACTTTTCTCACTCTCTCTATATATATCTATTGAATGGTTCTGTTTAGAACCGTGGTTGTTTTTTGTTTGTTTCTGACATCCATGTCCCCCCCCACTCGCTTTTTTCATATTCGATTCTTTCGAAAATATTGATTTCTGGTCTGATGAAGTGAAACAAACATTGAATTTTGTCAATGAAAATTTTCTCATGGTCAATTTCAACAGCGAAAACAACAACAACAACAGATTCTTATGATGTGCCAAAACAAACGAAAACCACACCACCAACGACACCACATCCGCGTTAACGATCCACGATAATTAAACAAAACAACAAACAACAACAAAGCCATATTACGCCCAAAAAACAAAACACTGCCAAACCATTCATTTGCTGATTGATGTGTATATCGTGTATCGTGTGTTGATTGATTCAGAAACAAACCCTTTCGATTGCAAACCAAAATCATCGAAAAATGTTACGTAAACGATTGGATTGATTGATTGATTGAAGAAGAAAAAAAGAAGAACTGTTTTAGGTGATGTTTGTTAAATTATTAAAAAATGTCCAACAATCAAGAAATAATGAAAAAATTTATAAATGTGGTGATTGCATCAATATTCAATAATGTTGATGCATCATTATCATCTAATAATAAATTATTTTCAATGCTCATTTTTAATGGCCAATTGCCTTATTATCAACAAAAACAACAACAACAAAAACAACAACAAAAATTTTCATTGAATTTTTCAATGTTAATTATTAACATCATCATAAATTACATAAATGCCTCCAATTATTATAAAAATTTGTGTACTTGGCTGTACTGGTGTTGGTAAAACAAAATTAATTAAACAATTTATTTATAATTATTATGATGATGATCAATATGAATCGACAAATTTATTGGCTGCCATCAATAAAGATAATATTTATAATTGTACAATAATGTTTAATGGTAATCTTTATCAATTAAAAATTATTGATATGCCTGCAATTAGAAAATTTCCTTCCAATATAACAAATGAATGGCTATTATATCAACAATGTCATCTTTATAATGCAAATGCATTTATATTTTGTTTTGATTTAAATCAACCATTAACATTTAATTATATTAAATGTAAGTTTCTTCTTTTTTGATTCTTGATTTTGGTTATTATTAAAACCTTTTCTTTTTCATTTGATTTTAGCATTACGTGATCAACTTTATGAATGTCGTAATATGCAAAATATACCAATATGGATTGTTGGAACAAAAGCTGATCTTTCATTAAATATTTTAGCACAAATGCGTTCACATCATCATCATCATCATCATCATCATCATTATCATCATCTTCAACATGATCATCATCAACAACATCATGCACAGCATCGTTTTACAACGCATCAATCACATCGTTCAATATTACATCCAACAATATTATCCAATCAAATTTATTCACCATATGAAGATATACAACCAGCATTAAAAGAATTTTCAAATCAAATACGTAAACAATGGAAATGTAATTATCTAGAATGTTCAGCTAAATATAATTGGCATATTGTAACTATATTTCGTGAATTATTAAAAACTATTGATCCAATTATGATGGCTGAAGTTATATCATCTGGTCAACAACAACAACATCAACCAACAACGTCCAATATTTCAAGTACAATAATGGCCAGTAGTGCTAAAGATCAATCTACTACAACAAATGTAGCAATTATTAAATTAAATAATACACCACCATCAAGAACAATATCACCAATTGGTGTTGGTGGTGGTGGTGATTTGTTGGCAGCTACCGCAACAACAACAACAACATCCTCCAGACGTCATTCACAAGCTAGCAATAGAATATGTCAAATTTCTTAACGATAAATACTCATCTTATCTATTTCTTTCATCTATTTTGAATGTGCCAATATATTGTTATGTTATTACAGATTTTCAGATATTGCTCCAAAACAAACAAAAAACAAAACAAAAAAAAATCATTATTATGCTCTTTGATCCTCAATCAGTAGTTTTTTTTTCCCCGTTTCGTTTTCATTTTCGTCGATCATCATCAAAATCAAATACGATAGAAATTCAATTTGCTCTAAACAATTTTTTTTTTAAAAAGAAGAACAAGAAGAATGATTAAACACAACAAACAAACAAACAAACCAAGTCTTTCATCAAGATCACAGTGGCATTATTATTATCATTATTATATTAAATAATATTTAAATTATAATAATCTTTATATAAATATTTCTCTTTCTCTTTCTAAAAAACAAACAAACAAACAAAATTGTGAAATAATTATCTTTTTTTTTCTTCATTTTTTTCTTTCTTTCTTTCTCTTTTTTTTTCTTTTTGGATACCAAAATTTATCCCAAAAAATTGATAAATTGATGGATTTTTATTTTTAGTCAAAAAAATGAATAAATTTTTAAACAAAAAAAAAATTTACGTCGTATATGTACGGTCATGATTCCATGCCTGATTTTTTTTTGGAATTCGAAACCCAAGAATTTTTGTTTGTTTGTTTTGTTTTTGAAAAATTCTTGAAATTCAATTTTCAACATGGAATCTTTATTGTTTGAAATTCAAAATCGAAATTCTTTAGATCATGATGATCATCATGATCTAAAGAATTTATTGTATCAAAATCTTTTTGAAAAATCAGAATTAATTCAACAACAACAAGAAAAATTGGCTAAAATTTTCAATTCCATTTTTTTCGATCACCAACATTTAAACGATGATAACATTAGTGAACCACCTGAACCGAAAAAATTTAAAAAAATCAATCAAAACCAAGCATTACAATTCAAATATTCGCTAATGGATTATATATTAGAATTATGTATCGAACGGGATATAATTCTTGAAGAAAATTTTGGAAATTTTTCTTTTCAAAAATTTTTGTACGATTTATTGCTCAATAATCAATCTTTTCAACCCGAATTTATTAAAAAATTATTATCGAAAATTTTACATTCATGTCCATCCATTTGTTATAATCATAATGATTTAATGATGAAAATATTTTTACAAATACTTTCCATTAATGAATCTATCAATGATTTATTTGGTAAATATTTCGAAATAATGTCTTCGAATAATAAACTTATTGAATGGTATCAATGTTATTTTCAATTACAAAAACATCTACCAAATGATAGTTATTTATTTGATGAAAAATTTGAAAAAATTTATCGAATCAAAATGTTTGAATTACATCCAACAAATTCTTTGGCAATATGGCAATCATTTTTATCTAATCTAACTATTCAAAATCAAACTACAATGAGATTATTCTCTCTGTTCATATCACATAATCGAATGTTTGGCCAAACAAAACGATTCGAAAATCTAATCAATTCGACTGTCTTGTTGTTGGAAAAAGAATCATTCCAAACAACCAAATCAATAGCTGAATGTAAATGTTTATTTCAAATTTATTATTCATTAGCCAGTATTGTTGTAAATTTTTTTGATGATCACCAACAAAAATCCATCGAAATTCAGACCAAAATTTCAACGATTGAAAATCTTTATGATATGACCATTATATTTCCACAAACAACCGTTAAATATTGGCGTAAATGTTATGATAATTTTGATAATTTATCTGATGATAATGATGAAAAAATTTATCTAATTCGTTTATTATTGCTTAATTATCGATTGATTAAACAACATCAAGATAACTGCCAAAATGATGAATTATTCAACAATTTATTAACACAACAAATATTGATTAGTAAACAACTATTAATACCGGATATTTTTAATTTTTTATTTCAAGAATTGAAAAATAATAATCAAGATTTACAATCAATTTTGGAATTTTTATTCGACAGTTTTATCGCTACTAGCAATCAACGTCAAGCCATCATTATTGTTGTTGAAATATTCAGTCATCAACCAAATTGGGAAAATAAATGTTTTCAAAATATATTCATAACATTATGGTTGAAAAAAATTCAATATTTTTTACCACGATTATTCGCTAATAATTATTCATCATTGATGAAGGAAAAATATTGGCTTAAATATGGTTGTGATATACCGGATCCAGATAAACATCAAAAATTGATTCATTCATTGCAAACATTTTCCGAACCATTTTTTCAAATTGATCGATCAATGATATCAGCGGATGATGAAGATTATGATTCAAAAATGATCGATAAAAATAGCGAAAAACAAATTGAAAAATTATTCGAAATGTTTTTACAATCAGTACCGATTGAATATATTTCACCATTCAATCAGATTCGTTTGTGTATTATTTCTTGGGCAATTCATTCAGAATTTCTTCATCATCAAAATAATTCATCCAATCAATTTTCCACCATTTTTATTCGTCTTAATCTTCGTTTATGGTATTCTGTAAGAAAAATTTGGTTTTTTGATTTCATTTCACCAAGCCATTATATTTATAAATTATTATCACATCTGCCGGATTATTTTAATAATGATTGTCCAAAATTATTTGATCGATTTATAACGATAATGTTTCAATCAAACAATATGGAACGTTTATTTGAATCACTTAAAGAATTGATAAATTTTCTTGAATGTCATGATAATAATTTAGATACTGATTCGATAAGTGGTTATGTTTTTATGATTGAAACAATTCTATTGAGAAATATTCGACAATTTCGACGAAAAATTCAACAACGGAAAAATCATTTTGAATATGAATGTCAATTATCTGTTGTTCATAAACAATTAATAGATTTAATGTATAAAATGATAAATGAATTTTTCAAACAAACAAAATTTGAAATTCAACAACGAAATGATTTAATATTTATTATCGAAGCTATTATTGAATTATTGGAAGAAAAATTATTTGAAAAGATTGATGATTCTGGATTGAATTTTAAGAAAAAATGGCAAAAATTATTCAATAAATTTCTTGATTTGTTTGATGGTGATGGTGATGGAGGAAATCTTTCAAAAGTCAACAATCATCATCAACAATGTTTGATCAATTTCATCAAATTTATTGCTCATAATCGATCAAAATTGGTACATTTATTGCCGAAAGATTTTCTTGCCAAACGATGGAAAGAAATTTTACATACAAATTCGATCGAATCGAATGATTGTGTTGAATTCAAACAGCATATCAATTCTAAATCTGGTTGGAAAAAATTGTTTAAATCAGAAGAACAATTTCAGAATTTTAAAAACATTTCCGATAAAATGTTTCAAACTGATGAAAAGATGATCAAAAAATTCGATAATTGTGATCGATGTATCGATACAATCGATTTATTATTGAATCCAATTCTTGAATCAATTATCGATTCGAATGAATGGCAATATTATCTAAACGAATGTTTGATACTATTTCGTGAACATTATACAGATTTATCAAAGGCAAAATTCTATATTCATATTTTAACGAAAATGGTTCAAGAAACTACAATGGATTCGAAACAAAAAACACAAATTTTAAATGAAAATTTTAGTGATTTAATCGAAATAATGTTATTGATAACATTTTTGGTTAATAATAAATTAATGATCACCACTATTGATAACATCGATTATTTACAACAATTAAAATTGAAAATTTTAGAATTCAGTCATCATTCATTGGAACGATTCATTCGATTTGATTTGATAACGAATCAACATTTATTTCTTATCTATAATCTATGTATCGAAATGAATATCTTTGCCTACTGTAGTAGTAATGGTTCAATTGGATTATATTGTGATTTATTCGATCGAATACAAATGATTATACAATTGATTTTATCGAAACAACCATATTTAGCTTTCGAATCAATGTGTACCGGGCGAACAATATTACGAACAAATATTGCATCATTAATACGAATAACATCGGATCGAAAACAATTTGGTAATGCAACCGATACGGATAAAATTCGATTAGAACAATGTTCCAAATCCATTCAACAATCTGTTAATCGTTTAATACAATTTTTGGAATTTCAACCATATGTTCAATCAATGATTATTGATTATTTAGAACTTTTATTACATAATACACCAATCGATTTACGAATCAAAGAAAATTTACAACAATCAATTTATCAATTAATTGATTATTTAATCAAACAAAATAATGGTAAAAAGAATTTGGAAAATCTTTATTCACGTTTGAATGAAAAATCAAAAGAATTATTTCGAAAATTATTAGATTATCATGATCATTATTATCGATTTAAAGGATATGTTTAGGAATTGTCTTGTTTTAAAATAAAATTTTATTAAACTTGTACTTCTCATCCAATTGGATGTAAAATTGTTTTGTTGAAAAAAAAGTTTTTTTTCTAATTCAAAAAATAAAAAATCCATTTTTTTTTTGTATCGAACAACAGTAGCTCAATCTATCGGTCAAATTTATAACATTAAATCTATCCTTTTCCTATGCAAACACACACACCGACCGCGAGAGATATTTATGATTTTGCAATTTTTTTCGCTCTTTTTAGCCATTAGATATTTTTTTTTTTTTGGGATTTCATTTCGCTGTTTGTGTGTGTTTGGTGTATATATTTGTGGCAAAATTCTTTTGCTACAAGTAGCAATATTTAATATTATTTTTCGAATTTTCTTGGTTTTTCTCAAAAAAAATTTTCATTCAACCTCACTCACACGGAATAGACAGAATTATTATCAAGAGAAAAATGATGATTTATCATACAAAACTGAAAAATCTTATCACTGCTCATCAGGTAAGGATTCATCAAGCAAACAAACAAACTTTTTGTTTTTTTCCCCCCATTAATCAATAATAATTGATGTTTGACGTTTGATTTGATTTTATTTGATAATTGTAGTCGGTGTATGCAAAATTATTACATGATAATCCAAATGATTTACAGGTAAGATTGTTGAAAGGTTTTGTTGTTGAAAACAATTTTTTTTTCACTCCACTCATCCATTACATTATCGACAAACAATGTAATTTTTTTTAGAAAAATCATCTTCGAAAATTATTGAGTCAAATACAAAGAAATATTCAAAAACTTATACGGGATAAAAATTATGAAATTTTACAAAATAATAATAAGAAAAAATTGGAAAAAGAGATTCGACAAAGAAGAAAAAAATCAACAACAACAACAACGAAAAAGAAAAAATCATCATCACCATCAAATCGTGTGATTAAAAGTCGAAATTCGATTCGATATTTTATTCGTCGTGATCGAATCGATAAAAATGATCGTTTAGATCATCGATTATTATCATCGGCTATTGTTGATCATTCGATTCTAATCAATCATGATGATGAACAAAAATTTTGTCGAATTTCGAATGAAAAAACGACGACGACCAACGACAACAATAAACAAGATAATGAATCAAGAATAAAAGAATCGAATAAAAATGATCAAGATTCTGATCATTCATCATCAGTTGATTTGGATCAAAATCATAATGATAATAATAACGATGATGCAAAACATCATCATCCTTGTAATGGTCATGGTAAAACTATTGATGCAAAAGAAGATTTTTTACGAATGTTAGATTTGGTACATAAAATTGATTTGGAAAAAATGGCCAATTGTAAAAAACCAAGAAAACGTCGTACAACAGCTAATCCACAATTTTCACATGCAGCTATTGAAGCTAAACGTATTACCCAAATGGAAATTGCTAATGAACGTAGACATCGTCGACGTTTAGCACTTGAAACTAAACAACAACGACGACATTCAAAACAACAGATCAATAATAATAAAAATTTATCATCATCATCATCATCATCATCGAAACAACCAAATGATTATATTAAATCGATAAATATTTTCAAACCAGCAAACGAAATGTTTCCAGGTAATATCTTTGTTCTTTTTCCTAAATGATTGAAAACAAAAAAACTTAAATTTTAAAATTTTTTACAAAAAACAAAAAATTACAGGCCTTTTTAATATAATGACCGATCCAAATATGGAACATCATGATAATCGTTGTAAATTATGTTCAGAATTATGTAATTATATTGATGATACAATTGTTTTATGTCAACAATGTTTATCAATGTTTCATGTTAATTGTTTGGAACGAAAATATTTTATCCATATGAATGGACATGATGATTCGAATCGTATTCGTTGCTGTATTTGTCCATCATCATCATCATCATCATCGATTACATTCGATAACGATGAATTGTTTAACGCAGAAAATTTGATGATAAAATTGGCACAAATTCGAAAAGAAATTCTTTTATCATCGAATGCAAATTATTGTCTACAACAATTTCTCAAGGTAATTATTTACCTGAATATTATTTTTTTTTTATCACCACTAATATATTTTTTTCATACATTACATTTCAAACATTAGAAAAAACAATGCAAAAAAGAAAAACTTTTAGCCGATCTGGATCGATTACATCGTATTAATGATCGTATTGTTAATATATCCACCAGATTAAACAGCATCGATAGTGGTGTGCATCAAAAAATTGATAACAATGATGATCAAATTGATTGCATCCATCAAAATGAGGGTGATTATCATCAGCAACCAAAATCGAACGTTCGAATTTCAAAATTATCAAATTATGATAGTATCGATTCAATCGATAGAATCGATATTCATTCACATCCGAAACAATCTCAAGAAGCCAACAACACCACCACCACTACCAACAATAATAATGTTCGGGTTGACCAAGAATATTCTATATTATCATTTTGTGCATGAATTTCATTTTATTTTTGTTTTTTTTCTTTGATTAATTTCTGAATTGTGAAAAAAATTAATAAATTTTGTTCTTTTCCATTATTGATTAATTAATTACGGTACAAACAACAACAATCGATTGATTTGAATTGAAAAATCCAGAAACAAAATGAAATCAATATTCGAATTGATCGAAAAAAAAATCGATTTGATTGATAAAAGTGAATGAAATGGGTAGTAAATATTCAAAATATGAACATTTAAAAACAATTGAATCACCATTAAATCAGGCACAAGGATTAAAAATAACACGTAGTGGTTTACAAATCAATCAAGAAGTTACGAATAAACCATTGAATAAAAAAATGGTTGAAAAATTACGAAGAAATCCAAAAACTGCACCAGATGTATTGATCATTTTGAATCCACCATTTTGTGATATTGATCGTATTACGGATAATCTTTATCTAACCGGTATGGGCGGCTTAACTGAAGAAAATATTTCAACATTAAATATAACATTGATTATAAATGCAACATATGAAATGCCATTATTACGAATGAAAGGTGTTGATTCGTTTCGTGTACCAGTTGATGATGATGGTAATGATGAAATTATTTTATATTTTGATGATGTTGCCAATCTTATTGATCAAACATCAAGATTAAAAGGTCGTACAATTGTTCATTGTATGGCTGGTGCAAGTCGTTCATCAACATTAGTTATTGCATATCTAATTAAATATCATGATTATAGTTTGAAAACAGCATTCTGTTATGTTAAATCATTACGATCATGTGCACGACCGAATATCGGATTTTTTGCCCAATTAATTGCCTATGAACGTTTTTATCGTAAAGAAACATCCGTTGAAATTATTGAAATTGTTAAAAAAGGTAAAAAAGTACAGGTACCTGATTTTTATCCACAAATGTTTCCCGAATTATTTAAAGCTGAAATTAATCGTCAATTAAATAAATCACATATTAGTAATATTAAATTACAAGAAAGTAAAGAACGTAATTATATTAATCCAAGAAGAAAATATCAAGATATGCAACGTGATATACAGGCTATGATTGGTAAAACTACTACTACTAATCCACTCAAATAACAAAAAAAAATTCAAACAAAAAACATTTTTTACTTACCATTAAAATTCATTATAAATAAATCAGTTTTTTGACAAAAAAAAATTCAAAAAACAAAAAAAAACAAAATTCATTCGAAAATGCGCTCATCATTGCGCATGGTGGTGGCGCTGTTTTTCGAAAAAGAAAAAATCTTCGTTTTTATTCGATCAACCAACCGACCGACCAATGCAGCATTTATAAAAACGACCGTTACAGTTTTTCAAAATCATTTCATTTCAAATCAAATCATTTTCTCTTTTCCGAGATTTCGACTTAAAAAAATAAATAAATTGACCAAATCGATCGACCGATAAAAATGGATAATAATAATGTCCAATCGAAACAACCGAAACAACAACAACAACAATCATCATCATTAAATATGGGACAATTATTGATGGGCAGACAAAAACAACAACAAATACCATTGAAAGCAAAAGAAACAAATAAAATTGCATCTACACCGTCCAATGTAAGTTTGTTTTGTTAACTTTTTCTTGAAGTTCGATAAACTAATTCGTTGATTATGTGTTTCATTTGATTTGATAAATAGATAAAACGTCTACAGGTAAATAAATGGTTCAATTCACCAACCGATTCAATGTTTAGTCCTTGTAGTAAAAAATTGTATAATAAAAAAAATATTGGTCATATTGTACATTTTGATGAAGCTGATTATGATGATAATAATGCCAATAATGATGATTTAAATGAAGAAAATGATGAAAATGATGATAATGGACAACAACAACAACAAGAATCTATTGAAAAATGATTGACAAAAATAGCTGACATTGATTGATTGATTGATAAATTATATTTGATTTTGTGTGTGTGTCTGATGTTTTTACGAAAAAAATAATCCATGTTTTCTTGATTGAAATTAAATTCCTAAATAATTTTTAATAATTTTATCCGAATTTTTTGCTGCCAACATTTGAAATACAGCCGAACGATCAATATATTCAACGAATGATTCGAATGTTGTTGTTTGATTCGATTTTTGTTGATTGTTGTTAAGATTTTCTTCAATATCGATCATTGTAATTCGTTGCCAATTCCATGATCGAATTGTTTGCCAAAATTTTTGACAATCATCACTGGGACCTTCAATACAAATCAAACCTGTTGATGAAAAAAAAGAGAGAAAAATGAGAAAACAAATCACATAAAGATCAAGGATTTGTTTGTGTTTCTTAAAGGGAAACAAACATATCAAACACGCTAAAATATCCTTGAATGTTGTTGAATGATGATCGACACCTACAACAACAGTTATATTGGAAATGGACATGATGAACATCATCATTTTGTCGCCAAAGAAAGTGTATGTGATGACGATTTTTTTTGTTCGAATCAAAATCATCACCTAAAACAGTGATGCGTTTAGTTTTTTTGTTTACTTGTTTACTTACCTGGCTTTCCAATCAACATAAATCCATTCAAATGATATTGATGACGACATAGATCGATAATTGATTTACGTTTTATTTTCGAATAAATATGATGTGAATAAATCCAATAACGATCAATTTGATTGCTGTGGCTGTCCGATTGTTTTTCAATATTAACATTATTGGATTTTGATTTCGAATCCGACGAAGAAGAAGATTTCATTTCATTCCATAATTCAATAATTTTCGGTACAACTTGAATCAAACTATTTCGTTCGATTAATTCATTTTCTACACGTTCATTCAATTGTTTTTGTTGATTTTTATTCGAAATAATATGACAGAAAATTTGTAAACAATTCGAATCCAACGATGGATAATCAACAGACATTGTCAAACGACATTCCAATGATTCATCAACATTGAACAATACTGTTATTGATGATACATCATCAAAATGATGATAATGAAAATTTTGTTCATCGATTGCTCGTTGTAGTTGATCATCTAAACATTGTAATCGTAGTTCAGGATACATTGATTTGATAAGAATTAATTCGGCAATACGTGGATCATCCGTATCTTCTTCATTATATTCTTGTTCTCGATGTTCCATTCTTGCATCAAAATCAACCAAGAAAAAAAAACATTCGATCGAATTTCAATTTAAATCCAGAAGAGGACGCCACTTTCATCACTCAATGTTTATCATTTGACGATTCGATTGATTAACATCATCATCAAGCATTTTATGCGATGTTTTTTTTGTTTTGTTTTTTTGTAAAAAACAAAAATAATAATAATCATCATCATTTAAATGTGTGCAATACATGTGTGTGTGCAATAAATCAATATATTTGATTGACTGAAAATATTTTTGAAGAAAAAAAAAATAGTGATTAACAAAAAAAAATGACATCGATAATTAAATTGGATTCATCACCATCACAACATCGAAAACAATATAGTAATAATGCCAACAACAACAATAATACATACCATTCTTTAAATCGAAATTATTATGAAAAATTTGATTTAAATGTTCATCCTCCTCACCATCAACATTATGTTGATGGTGTTTCAACATGGTCAAATAATCGTCGTAATCATCATCATCGTGATCATCATCATGGCCATTCATATGATGATCATGGTGGTTATCAAAAATCATTATATTCCATTTCATCGAAACAATCTGATTCATATAAAGTTGCATCACCGGAATTATCTGGGAAAAATAATAATCATCAACAGCAACGACGACCAAAATCATCATCACCATTATCAACATCGAATCCAATAATGGAAACAACAACAACATTATCATCAACAACAACAACAACAACAGCAAATGATGTTGATCATTATTATCCAATATCACAATGTTTAAGTCATAGTGAATCAAATTTATCAAATTCCATTCAATTATCCAGCAATAATAATAATAATCGTTCCTGTAATAAATATGGATTTTTTATTCAAAATGATTCAGACCGAAATCAAGATCAAGATGATGATTATGAAACACCATCTATACTAGATTTAAAAATGTTAAGATTAAAAGAAAGAAAATGGTTACAAATGTTAAATAATTGGCGTTATTATATTAATTTTAAATGGGAAAAAATTCGTAATCGTTGTCGAAAAGGTATACCACATTCGCTACGTTCACAAGCATGGTTTCATCTATGTGGTGCACATTTACAAAAAAATCGTTTCCCAAATCTTTATGAAGAATTATTAAGAAAAAATGTATCAAATGATATTTTGGATGATATCTGTAAAGATCTACATCGACAATTTCCTAATCATGAAATGTTTGCCGATCCAAATGGAACTGGACAAACTGATTTATATAATGTATTGAAAGCATTTGCTGCTTATCGACCAACAATGGGTTATTGTCAAGCACAAGCACCAATTGCAGCCGTTTTTTTGATGCATATGCCGGCTGAACGTGCATTTTGGTGTTTGGTTGCATTAAGTCGTTATTATATTGGTGGTTATTTTGAACAAAATTTAAAAGATATTCGTATACATGGTCAAATGTTTGTTACATTTTTGAAAAAATATTCACCATCATCATATCATCTATTGAAACGACAAAATATTGAACCAGAAATTTATATGACCGAATGGTTTATGTGTATTTATTCTCGGAGTTTACCATGGCCATCAGTTTTACGTGTATGGGATATGTTTCTTTGTGAAGGTAATTTGATTGTTGATTTGTTTTTTGACTTTTGATTTGTAATTCATTCTTTTCATTTTCATTTTCAAAAACAAAAAGGTTTAACCATTCTATTCAAAGTTGGTCTATATCTAGTTGATTCAACACTTAAAAATGAAACAACAAAAACATGTCCAACAATGTTTGAAACATGTCAAAAATTACGAAATATTCCAAAATCATTAGTAACGGAAAATTTATTAATAAATGGTATCAAACGATTTGAATTAAAAGATTTAGATCTACTTAAAGAACATAAACATCAGATGAAAAAATTACAAAAATTAACGAAAAAACAACAACAACAACAGCAGCCAAAGTGAACCAAAAAATTTTTTCATTCAATTTTTTTTAATCTTCAAAAGCTAAAACAAAACTCAATACCTGCATTACCTTTTATTACATAACATTTTGCTTGTGCTTACATACGCTACTTAAATACTTGTTTCGTTTTAAACTTTTTGTGCAATTTCTTTTTGTTTTGTTTTTTTCAAATCATTTTTTATTCGGATTTTTTTTCAAAAAAATAAACTTTTTTGGTTACGAAAAGATCAATCAATATCTTGTATGTGATTTAGGATATTCATTATTATTAACATCGATAACACCACTTTCCCCTCCGCCACCACCGCCACTATATTTACCATCAGTATCATCATGATCATTATGATAAATTGGTGATGTTGGAATTGATGGATAAAGAAAATATGGATGTCGTTGATGATAATGTTTATAACGTAAACAATCATCTAATGGTGATGTTTCATTCATTGAACGAAAATCATCCAAAATAAATTTTTCAATTTCATCAATAAATGATGATACTTTTGTAAATATTAATGGTAATTTTGGTGTATTACAATGATTACCCATTGATAAAATGCCTAACAAAACACAATGTTGTTGTTGATGATAATTACCACCACCGCCACCACCAATATATGATACTAATGGTGTACCAATACCACCAACACAAACATTAATTGGTGGATTAACACACAGATGGCTACTACTTAATTGATCGGGTGACCAATTAAATTTTTTTGAACATGAATCTTTCGGTATTAGATGGCCAGATAATGATCGAAGATATGGTTTTTGATAATGACCCAAACCCCAACCTGCATACAGAACTGGTGCACGGCTACCAAAATAATATCCATTTTCCCAATCATCACGTTTTGGTAATGATATTGGTATGAAATTACAAACAGGACTTGATAATTTCAGGATGGCAAAATCATTTTCCAATGTTTGACGATCAAATTGTTGTGAAACTTCAATCGTTTCGACATCATATTCATATGCTTTATCATAAACACTTGATACATTCAGGTTATGACGACCAAATCGAACGATAAATCCTGATGATGGCTGGGGTGGTGGTTGTTCTTGTTGTCGTTGACCTTCTTCGCCACCACCTTCTCCACCTGCACCACCTCCTTCACCACCGCCAGTTCCACCACCACCATTAATACCGGTAACACATTGTGCCGATGTAATAACAGTTTTTGGTGCAACCAATGCACCGGAACAAATAAATCGTCGTTCATTATTATAGATTGCAGCCAACCATGGAAATGAATTTGGTTGTGCAGGATGTACATCTAAAAAATATGGTGGTGGATAATCATGTATCAGCGATAATGTCCCAGGATCAATAATAGTTGAATCATTAAATTCAGGTGGTTCTGGTTGTATATGTGGTGGTGGTTGTACTTCCTGGTTAAACCGTGGTCCACAAAGAATTTGTCTCATTTGAAGTGTTTGTTCATCAGTTAATGGTGAACAAAATGTTAATTTTGCCAAACAATTATTATCACGATATTCTTGATATGCTTCACAAAATGCATCATCACGTAATGTTATATGACGAAGTTTATTAAATTTTGATTTATATAAATGTTCATATGCATCAGTGGCCATTATCATCATCATCATCATTATTATTGTGGTTGTTGTTGTTGATGCTAACCACCACCAATAATTCAATCGTCTACCTGATGATAATGATGAGAATGGTAACATGATTGATTGATTGATTGATTGATTGAGGGTTAAGTAGAGGTATTTTTTTTGCAATCGATTTTCATAAAAGAAAATAATTTCACAAAGCAAAGTAACAAAGTAACAAAAAAAAAAAATTACCGGGCCCACAATAGAAAATAAATTGTTTTCAACAACAACAACAAAAATAGAAAATGTACATTCGATAAATGTATGGCGCCCAAAAGTCAATTCATATGTCCTTTTTATAATCTTTGATGATTACCCGAAGTGTGTGTGTCCCAAAATTTATTGACATTTTTTTTCTCTACTTTTTCTCACCAACTGGAAAAAAAGTGAAAGCAAAAGTCAATACCAAGGTCCAACATATTGATCAATGGTGATGATGATTCCAAAGCTGGTAAATGTCATTGTCAATCTCTCGCACCAAAAAAAGTATAAGAAGAAAAAAAAATGGGAACAGCCAATTCAACCTTGGATCAATTTTGAAGCCCAAATAAATTTTTTTTTTTTTTGGAAAAAAACGTGTTAATTTTTCAAAATCTTTATCCAAATGAAATGAATGAGGAAATTTTTTTTCTTTTAACACTCAGTATGTCACATTATTCCCACACCACCATCATTATCATCATTTAAAAAATCGAATCATTCAATTGATTGATTGACAAAACCACCAAAATATAGTTTTTTTTTGTTTGTTTGTTGCGAAATTAACACAAATCAATTAATTAACACGTAGTTATTATTTATTATTTAATTCAAAATCCAAATCATGAAAACACTGATGATGAAAGAAAAGAAAAGTAATAATTATTATCGATTTGATTGAAAAAAAATATGATTTGGATGGAACCTTTAGTTTGAATTTTATTTTAGTTTTTTTCCTCAATGCACTGAAAATTTTTTTTCTTTTTTCCCAATCAACCTATTGATCGATCGGATTGATTTTTTTTTTTTTGGGATTTCATAATAACCAACCACCACCACCACTATTCAATATCTAAACACACGAACACTGCAAGATTGGAAACAGCCAAAAAAAAAAACCTTTGACCTTCTTCATCCTTGATTGAAGAAAAAAAAGCAAACACACCAAGGTGGTGTTGGTGGGTTGTTACGATGGTCATCCATGAACTTAACCCCGCGCAGAAAGATGATGTATATATAATTTTTCTGTTTGTGAACCAAATTTTCATTCTATGGAACAAGAGCAACAAACAAACAAACAAAAAAATTGAGCGATTCAATCAAACTCAAATCACACTATTTGAAGGATATTCACCAACCATAGCCATGGGTTAGTTTAGTTCATACAACAACAACATGCAGAACAAACTTGGTTTCTTGCTTGTTGCGCTTGTTGTTGTTGAACTATATATACTAGCTTGGCTACAAGACCCCATTATCATCCCCATAATAATCAGGATCATGGTTAACACACATAAGATATAGGAAAGACGTACAGACAAAACAAAACACAAAAACACACAGTGGTTCTTCAAAACTGTGTGTTTGATGATGATGATGGCCACTTGTTTTCATTTTATTCTGAAATTTCTTTGAATCCAGCCAAAAGTAAAGCAAAGCAAATTTTTGTTGTTGTGGAAACAATTTTTTTTGTGTTAATCCTTGGTTAGGTTTGTTTTTAGATTTATGAATTGTGTGTGTACTGTGCAATTGATTCGATTCAAATATTCATATTCGAATGTCAAAAACAAAACAACAACCAAAATCAAAAATCAAGGATTTCTTGGAATCTTCGGAATATTTTTTGTTTCTTGCTGAATGCTGTCAAGTAAGTAAAATTGTTGATAAAATTGTTGAGAAATTCTTATGTTTCTTTTGGGTAACTCTCTTTTTCATTTTTCGTTAATGTTAAAATTATCTGTACAGAATTATTATTCAAAATGTTTCAAATGTTCATTCAATTTTTGTTTTTTTCCAATGAAAAAGAGAAAATGAATCAAAATAGAAAAGAAAAAGAAACGAAAAAGTCTTAGCTGGTCAATACAACAAGAATATTCAGTGATTTATGAATTCTGGATTGAATTTTTTTCCAACAACAACAACAACAACAACAAAATTCTATAGCAAAAAAAAAAAATAAAAATATTCTCAATATAGAGATAGAGATTCTGCGCTTCCAAGATTCTGTTTCTCTTTCTCTCTCTCTTTTCCAATTGCCTACTGACCTAGTCTAGTTTTTTTGTTCTGCCTGGATTCTTTACTTGGCATGGCACATTTTTTTTTTTTATTCTTGATTCTTTGGTTCTACTGGATAATATTCCAGTTGTATATAATATTTTTTTTTATTTTCACCGCCTTTAGGCTCTTTTTTGGAATGATGATAATTGGATTCTGTGTGTAAGTGTGTGTGTTTGGTTGGTTGGTGTTTGGTCTTGAAATTGAAACATTACATTATCGAAAAAAAAAAAAGAAACAACTGATGATGTTTCCCCCCGGCCGCCACCACCACCACCATCCTTGCTAAAATACGCTAAGAATATTCTCTCTCTCTCTCTCTCTCTCTCTCTCTCTCTCTCTCTCTCTCTCTCTCTCTCTCTCTCTGTCTTTTGCTTCATACAGGATCCAAATTTAATAGATCCAAATTTGGATTCATCATTTCAGATTCAGTACAATCTTTCTTTCTTTTTTTTCTGCGTTGTTTCCAAATTTTTTTCTTCCAATTTTCATCATCATCGTCGGGTATATTTTGTGATATAGTTGAGCATTCTCAATTTAATTTTGCTGTTCTTTTTCAGTTCAGTCAGTTCCAGTGGTTGTCCATTTTTTTCAATAGACCAAAACAAACACCACACACACACACACACACACCTGATACACAGAATATAATACCAAGATTCTGTGTTTGTTTGATGTTTTCAATCTTTTTTTTCACTGTTGTTGTTTAACTAACCCTGAAATCCACCTACACACACACACCTTTTTTTTGGTGGAAAACAAATCTATGGAATCGAAACAAACAAAACAAAAAAAAAGTGTGCAATCATCAAACATAAATCTTTCATTTTGATTATGTAATAATGAAAATTCTTGGGAAAATTTTCTCGTTTTTTTTTTTGTTTCATACAAACCACCACCGCTGCAAATTCTAAATTTTCATTTTTTTTTCTGTTTGATATTTTTGTTTTCTATCTTTCAAATGATACAGGAAGCTGTCGATTGGTTTGATTGATTGATAAACATGTCATCATGTCTTGAAACAATAAATGGATACAATTCAAACGATGAAATTATCGAGAATCATTGGAGGAATACCACCACCACCACCACCACCTCCTACGCAATTATTATCGAATAATAATGTTGTTGACAACAGCAACAACAACAACGACGCTGCCAATAATGATTTATTGTTGTCAGCATCAACGACAACAACGGCGACAAAAACATCCAATAGAAATTTAAATAATTCTTCTTCTACTTCTTCATTACTTGATCTTTCATCATCAAACGTTACATCGTTAACAACATTATCGATGACCACAACGGCAACAACGATAATGTCATCGTTAGCGAATAAAATTATTGCCAATCATCATCATCATCAAAATAATCACCACCATCATCATAACCATCATCATCATCAACAGAATTATTCTCATATTGATTTCAATAATCCATCATTCCTGACGAATAATCATCATCATGGTCATGGTCAGAATCATGACAATGTTGTTCATTCAAATCTAACAAACACTAATACTGTTATTCAACAAACTAATAAATTATCATCGTCGACGACAACATTGAAATCGCCAATCAACCATAATAATATTCACTTTAATAATGATAATAATACGGGCACTATCAATACTACGATCTCATCATCATCAACGAATGGATCTCAGAACCAAGAATCGTTAAATAATACAAAAAGATTGCCATCATCAACAACAACAACAACAAATTATGAAACAAATACACAACATTTTGTACATGAATTATTGAAACCATTTTTTCAAAATCATTCATTTCAACAACAAATTCAACAACAAATTATTGATAATAATAATAAATCTTCATTACCATCAACGACAACAACAACAATGATCTCAGATGATATAAATCCTGGAACAAATGTTGCTAACAATTTACTGTATATGGATCATCGTAAATTGAATCCAAATTTTACTGATTCATTGAATCGTAAGTTAATCCTTAGTTAGTTAGTTTGGATTTTTTTATTATTATTCATTTTTAATTTATCTAGAATTTTCTCAATCAAATGATTATGTTCATCACCATCATCATCATTCAGTGTTAAATAATAATAATAATCATACAGGACAGCTACCGAATAATTCCAATATTTATCTGAATGGATATCAACAACAACAACAACAACAACAATCATCATTATCATCGTCATCAACAACAACAACAACAACAACAGATCAGATTCAAAATGATCATGGTTGCATATCGCCAACAGAAATGTTAACAAATTATTCAAGATTTAATCATAATAATAATGATGATGGTGATAATAATAAACAAACAGAATTATCAATTGATCAAACAAAACCACCAACAAAAGCACAACGTGGACGAAAAAAATCTAAAAAAGGTCCATTCATTTGTTTGGAATGTCGTAAAGAATTTTGTAATCAAAGTACATTAACCAAACATATGATAACACATAGTGATGAAAGAAAATTTATTTGTCAACAATGTAGTAAAGCATTTAAACGACATGATCATTTGAATGGTCATATGTTAACACATCGTGAACAAAAACCATATGCATGTGATTTGGATGGATGTGACAAATCATATTGTGATGCCCGATCATTACGACGACATAAAGAAAAACATAAAGAAAATAATAATGTTTCGGAACAATTTTCCAATCAACAAATTATTGATTCAAATTCAAATTTAACAAATAAATCCAATAATAATAACGAAGATCTCTATCATCATAATCAAAATCATTTACCGATAAAAGCATCAACACATTTACAATTTTTAGCATTACAGCAAAGAAAAAATCATCTTGATCATTCAACAACTGATGATAATAATGATAATGATAATGGTCATATACAAATATCATCATCATCATCCGCTCATCGAATTAGAGTGACGGACGAATCATCACCACCATCGTTGATTGAAAACAATAATAATAATAATAATTTACATTTACAGCATCAGCCACCGACACATCTAAATCTTTCGATGAATGAAAATGCATTATTGCATCAATTGTTGACGAATAAATCATTGTTGAATGATTCTTCATTAACCATTGTCAATAATAATAATAATACTGATGATAATCATCGTCAATCAATTATACAGAATAATAATAATATACCGGTTATCAAGATTAATGATAATTATAGTAATGATCATCATCAACATCATCATCATCAACAACAATCAACAGCGACGACCACAACGACCATGACAACATCATCAACGATATCCACAACAACAACAACGATGATGGTAGATCGAAAAATTCTCGAAGAATCGAACAATAAAACAATCGATACATCGATCGAATGTTCATTTTGTTTGAAAAAATTCGAATCAATTGATATATTGAATGTACATTTGTTGAAATTACATCAACAACAAAATCATCATCATCCTCATCAAGATCTTCATCATGATCTCAGAATATCGAATCCATTTTTATTTCAACAACAACAACAACTAAATCATCATCATCATCATCAGCCACAATATGAAATGAATTTGAAAAATTATGAACTCGAAATTGCTAAAAATTTTGCCAATATTTACAATAATCATCATAATGATCATCATCAACAACAACAACAACAACAAATTCTGAATTATCCACCTCAACAACAACAACAATCGACAAGCAATGATATTTTGGAATTTCGAAACATTTTTCATCATCATTCATCACAACAGCAATCAAATTCACAATTCCTGATGACAACATCCGGTGATGATTTAAATTATTCAATGAATATAACCACCGATAATGAATTATCACAACAACAACAACAACAATCTATTAATCAACAGCCACCAACACAACAACAACAACAACAAACTAAAGGTTTAAATGAAGTAATGTTTTCACCGATTACACCGGTTACACCATTGAAAAATGGTTCACAATTTACATTTGAATTTCCCAACAACAACAACAATCAACAATCGTTACAATCTGATAAAGATTCGATTGTTGCTTCGGTTGCTCAAACAACGGATCATCATCAAACAGCTAAAACAACAACTACAATCATTACCGATTATGTTCAAACATTGGATGAAACAGATTTCGAATGTTTTGATACTGAAAAGAATGATAATAACAATGATGATGTTGATTTATTAAGACAACAAAACAAATCTGCAACAGATATTGTGGAAAATTTTGTCGATCATCATCAAAATGAACAGGAATTTTTTACGACAACAACAACAACAGTAAAACATGATGATGGCAATGATGATAGTGTGAAAATACAATCATCATCAACAACGCCATTCAATAGTTTTGATTTACCATCAAATAAATTGACCAGTGATCTATTCAATCGTCGAATACAACGTAATATTAATAATGATGAAAATAATAATAATATAAATCGAACGAAAGAATTGCTTAGTATTAAACAAATTGCAGCCAGTTTAGAATCATTTAGTCAAAATTATGAACGAAATCAACAACAACAACAACAACAAATGATTCATTCATATTCGGTTCCAACAACACCATGTCAAATTATACAGAATAATCATCATCATCAACAACATATAATACCCGGTGCTCATCATAATCATAATCTTAATAATAATAATCATAATCATAATGATGATGATAATGAATCATATCAACAATCATTTTATCATCATCATCATCATCATCATCATCATCATCATAATCATCATCAACAAATGTCACATCATCATTCACTGCCCACAACACCTATTGATCACGGTGCTCATCATCATCAACAACAACAACATTTTACCTTTAATACAGATTCTATTTATCAACAACAACAACAACAACAACAGATAGCATCAATGTCAAATGATGCAGTAATGAATGACAATGCGACAACAACAACACCAACAACTAATCATCAATTTAATTTCATTTTTCCGGATGAAACATCAGCAACACCAGCAACAACAACAACAACAACAACAACGATACAATTGAATGAAGATCCAAATGTTAACAACAATGAATTAATAGATTCTACAAGAAATTTTGATATTGATAATTGTCTTGATGATGATGATTTTTCTTTATTTAATCAAACAAATCCTGCAGTCAGTAAAGAAAACAATATTGAACAACAAATTTTCCGTTTGGATCCAAATCAATCCAATCATACATCGAATATTCAATTTAATGATAATTCTCAATCAATCAATAATCAAAGTGTTACACAACCATCAAATGAAGAAGAAAATCTTCAAGAAAATGATTATTTTCCTCATTCATCATTATCAACAACGTTCGGATATGATAATGGTTGTAGTTCAAAATCGAATAACAATATTGTTCAATTTATAACATCGACATCGACAACCGAAACGATTAAAGAATCAATGATGATGGTCGATGATGATAAAAAAATCGAAAATCATCATTCAAATGATGATAATTATCATGAAAAAATTGATGATACAATAATACGTGATATAAATGATAATTATGTTATTGCAAAAAGTGAAAAGAAAACCGAACAAATTGATCAGGATTTAACAATTTCGAAACAATCCTGGAATGATAATAATAATCTATATCCTCGAATTAAATCACCCAATAATTTTATTCGATCATTGAATAAAAAACTTTCAGCTATAAGTAATGAATATAACGATTCATTGGCCGCAATTCCAATACCACCACTACCGCCACCACCAACAACAACAACGATAAAGAAAAAACGTCCACGACCTGAACCGTTATATATTCCACCACATGTTAATACAACATTTGTTTATCATTCTAGACTTCGATCTCCACGTCTTTGGAATACTGGTGGTTTAGGTGTTGGTGGTGGTTCGATTATAAAACCATCGTTTCCTCATCATAATGATTATAATCATCCAATTTCTCCACCACCATATACACCTCCACCAATGTTATCACCGGTTCGATCTGGTTCCGGTTTATTCTGGAAAATTAACAATAATGTCAACAACAACAAATTAGCTCCTTATTCGAATACAAGTCAATTTTTTAACAATAATAATCAAAATAATAAAAAAATGATCATTATTGATACGTTGAAAGAAAATCAGAATATGATCAATGAAACAACAATAGTAGCAACAATGAATGATTTAAAAACACCGACAACTGCATATGAAGAATTAGTTGAATTGGATGATATACCGACTACCGATATACAACCACATGTTAATATTGGTCCACAATTTCAAGCTCGTATACCGACATTCAATCCAAATCGAATAAAAATGATTAATAATAAATCCGATCGTGCTGTATTGATTTGGAATCCAACCATATTGGATGATAAACAAATCGATAATGAATCATTGGATCTTTATTTTAAAATATCCTGTTCAATGTGTGTAAATGGTCATGGTAATAATAAAGAATATGCATTACATTTATTATATGATTGTGGTGGTGATTTAATCAAAGCAATGTCTAAATTGATACAAATTAAACCAACTTTATCATATGAACATCCATTACATGATTATTATTATGCAAGTATGTATTATTCATTTAACTTCATTATCATTTATTATCATTTTTTTTCCTTTCCTAGATCACGATGTATGGAATGAAAATGAAATCATTTTGTTTCAGAAAAGTATTCTCAAATTTGATAAAGATTTTTTTCTTATCGCTGATGAGGTTTGTTTGTGTTTGATTATAATTTGTTTGCGAAAAATAAATAATTTTTTCTTTTCTTTCTTAATATATTTAGATCAAAACCAAATCAGTTAAAGAATGTGTACAATTTTATTATTTATGGAAAAAAAATTCAATCGATCATTTTAAACGTTTACGTATATTAAGACGAAAACGTGAATCAATGTTTTATGATTTGGATAGTAATAAATCACAAACCAAACAAATCAATGATGATGTTGATGATAATTCGAATGATGAAACAATGACAAACAATAGTAAATCAACATCATCATCATCATCGAAAATGTATCATTGTAAAGTATGTGGTAAAAAATTTCGTAATCTAAAATCACGATCAGCTCATATGCGAGTACATATTTAATTTGATTTTGATTAATCAATCAATCAATCAATTAATTCTAATCCAATCCGATGATCTCGAAAAGAATGTGTTTATGTTTATTTTTTTTTTTGAAATTAGTGCCTTTCCAAATAATTATTTTCTTTCTTACACACACACACACACACAAAGAACATTTCCTTCTTACCTGTTGATTATACTCATTATTGTTGTTGCTGTTATTTTATCCCAAATGTTTTTCTTTCTCTGGTGCCAATTATTTTACCTAAAAAAACAAAAACAAAAAAATTTTAAACTAACCAAAAACCAATTAAGCTTTCCCTAAATTTTATCATTCTCAAAAACAGCACACACTAACTAACACTAACTAACACACTCATCACATTAACACTTATCAAATGTGTCCTCAAAAAAATTCAAAAAAATTTAGAATTGATAATTTTTTAAAATTTTGTTCCAACCAAAAAAAAGAAAAGAATTGTATTTTTTTCCATTGTTATTGTATTGCCCTTTTTTTTCCATGTTAAATATTGTTCAAACCACAAAAACAAAAGCCTTTACTCTCTTAATTCTTTCAATCTCAAAACGAAAACTGTTGAAAAAAAATATATATTGTGTATTTTGATTGATGATTATATTTTTAAAAAAATGAAGATACTAAAAAAAAAGAATTTAAGTTTTCTATAATTGAAATGCACTATTATTTTATTATTTCATTATTCTTTTTCTTCTTTTTTGGTAAACAATGGAAATCAATGATGATTAAAAAAAGAAAAAAAAAAAGATTTTTGTTGTTGTTGTTCACAATGATTAAATTGTATAAATCGTGGTTGTTTTGTTTTTTGTTGTCGTTGATAATGTGTGTGTGTGTCGTTGGTGGTCATCACCGTCATCAATGACAAACTGAAAAAACGGAAATAACAACATCCGTTTACAACAAAAAAAAATTGGTGGAACGAGGTGAACATTGAATGAACTGGATTGATCATTTATATTGGCTGTTGTTGTTTGTCTATCGTTTTATAACCTGAATCGTATAGTTTTTTTTTTTTGTTTTTACTAAAATATGTTTACCTATCGTAGTGGACAATATTCTCTACAACATAATAATAATGATGTTGATAAATCGATGGAAAAAAATCCAAAAATCGAATCATCATCAATAATTCTAACAGAAAATCATAATAATCATAATCATAATCATAATAAAAATGAATATCATCAACGTGAAATTATTAAAGAATCAATTGTAAATTATTTAACTATTGGTTGTGATGAAATGGATGATGAAATTGAAAAAAATTGGGAAAAATGTCGTCTAGTTTTAGTTCGTACAGAAAACGATATAATGTTGGAATTTTTTCCACCAGATAATAAATCAATTCAACCTAAATCCGGTCTTTTATGTAATATGTTGGATGAAATTCGTCAAACTAAACCATTGGAAATGCCCGAACGACCATATACAGCACTTCTTCGTGTAAGTTCGAAGTATTCACAATATTCTCGTTTAACTTGAAAACTTTTTTCTCGATTTAGTTTGCCAATTTTATCGATTATATTATTGAATTCAAAAATGGTTATGAATTGATTGATTGGATAAGAAAAATACGTTCAAATCTTCCTAAACAACAACAAAATGTTGATAATGATGATGAAGATGATTTATATGAATCAAATGATGATTTATATGATCTATTGAAAACATATCCATGGTTTCATTGTAATGTGAATCGTTCTGAATCATCCGAAATTGTTATGAATGGTGGTAAAGAATGGTCAGGTGTTTTTCTAATACGAAAAAGTCAAACACATTTTGGTGAATGTGTTCTTACATTCAATTATTTAGGTAAACAGGCTAAACATTTTCGTATAATAATCAAAGGACCAAAAAGTGAATGTCAAATTGAACGTTTATGTTTTCGTTCAATTATTGATTTAATAGAATATTTTCGTAAAAATCCAATACCATTACGACATCAAACTGATCAAGAACCGGCAATTGTTTTAACTTCATTCGTCATATTTGAAGATAATAAGTAATTTCAGTAGAATATTTCTCCAAAAAATCAAATTTTTTGAAATTTTCTTTTTTTTTCTTCCCAATTTTCGGTTTCAATAGATTCGATAAATATAACCAAGATAATCGTCAAAGTAGTTTCTTTAATCGACGTTCATTTATTCATCTTATGGATAATGCTAGATGGTTAACATCATCATCATCATCATCATTATCATCATCAACAAAACAATCGATCAATGTAGATAAAAATCCCCAGATATCCAATGAATCCGTAAGATTGACACGTGATCAATTAATTTTGATTTGATTTGACTTGAATGTTTTTTGAAAATAATCAATAATAATAATAAAGGTATGGAATGGGATATTTATAAATGAGATTTATGTACATTATGATGATCATTAGCGGTGGCAAATGTTGAATGTGAATCATCACTACTATTCATATCGTATCCATTATCATCGGTATCATCATCATCTTTAGGAATATCGATCGAATGAAAACGGCCACCTTCACCACGTACACGATTCATTGCATGACGATGTCTTGATTCATGAAGATATTTTCGTCTTGTTTTCGATATTTTACCCTGTTGTTCAAGTTTAGCACGTGCTATTCTTCGTTTTATAATTCGATGATATTGTTTTGCATTAACATATAATGGTTCTTCTTCGGTATTCGTATCGTTTGTTGTTGTTGTTGCCGTTGTTGTTTGTGATGTAGGAAAACGTGATAACATTTGTAGACCATTACCATTGGCATTCGGTACTAATACTAGATAATTGTTGGCAGAATTTTGTGACAATTGTGTGCCACTATTATTCATAATCGTCGTTCCTGATGATTGAATCTGTAATAATCCTTGTGATGTTTGAAGTAATTGTGAATTATCTGCATTGGCAGCTATTGCTGTTGGACATATTATTGTTTGACCATCGGTTGTTTGCAAAATTGAACCGGATGCAGTTTGTGGTGGTTGTTGTAGAATAATCGGTTGACCATTTGGCATAATAATCTGTGAAAATTGTTGTTGTTGTTGTTGATTATGTGAATTATTAGTACTATTTGTTTGTAATGCTTGAACCATTAATGGCTGTCCGGCTATTGTTATCGATTGTCCATTATTTATTGTATTCGAATTCGAAGATGATGCTTGTAACAAATGATTTGTAGCATTTTGATGATTAGTAGCTGCAATTGTAATCTGTTGTTCGGTTATTGTTTGTGAACCAAACACTTTATTATGATGAATATTATTCATTATATTAAATTATTATTTTTTTAAAAAATGGAAAATTGATCAAATCCAAAAATGGCGCGTTAAAATTTTATTTGTTAAAAAAAATTATCCGTTACTGACAATTTAAATGATGATGGGTGTTTACTAAAACACAACAACAACAATTGTTCGAATCAATTTTGATCCAATCGAAGAGCAGCAACCGAATGAATGAAGCAAAATGATTGGCTGGATTTTTTTTTTTTTTTTGGTCGCCCATTCACAAACAACGATTTCCGTTGATTCTGACATCTATCGAATGAATTTGGAAATTTTTTTTCAAATTTTTGAAATACATTGCATCATTAACATTCAAAAATTTTTTGTGTTGACAATTTACATTGACAAAAATGACATTTGGCAAAATTGGCCAAAAAATTGATTGATCAATTGCATCATTAAAATGTGGATGCTAAAATTTTTTTTTCAACAAACAACACAAAAACGAAAAAAAAGAGAAAAGTCAATATTTAAACATTTTTCATTTTGTTTGTCTGCCAGGTGTTTTGAACGGTTTGTGGATGGCGGGATAACCGTGGAACACGTCTGTTTGTTTGTATGTTTGGTATTTTTTTGGATTCGGTTTTTTTCGTTTCGTATCAACCGACGACGCATGTCAAAATGATTTTCTCTGATTATTATTATTCGCGATATATTCTTTTTTTGTTCGAGTCATCATCAATATTGTTGTTTTTTTTTTGGATAAATTTCGGTCCACATTACATATGATTTATGTGATACATTACACGCACAATATATTGGATATTATCCTTAACACGAAGAAATTCAAAAATATCTAATCAAAAAAGAAAAAAAAAGAAATTTCTTTATGATTTCATCATTCGAACAGAAAAGAGAACAAGGAAAATACTAACCACATGAAAAAAAAATTTTTCGCCAATTTAATTTGTGTGTGTTTGGATCGATAACAAAAACACAAACAAACATTTTTCGAACATTTTTTACCAGTTAATTTTTTTTCATTATTCAATTTGGTGGTTGTGTTTGTTATTGATTGATTAGTTGATTGATTGATTGATTGTGATTGTGATTTTTGAAATATAAACACAAAACACGCACACAAGTGAGAGAGAGAGAGGTGACGAAAAAGAAAAAAATTTTGTTAAACGAAAAAATTGTTTGTTTGTTTTTTGCACATTTTGTCATTGGAATACGTACTTGAAAATAAATAAATAATTTTGGATAAACAAAAAAATGGTAAGAGGTGAAAATCAACTGTGATAAATTTCTAATATTTTTTTTTTTTAAAACAAAACGATAATTCAAAAATTTTCCCGAATGGAAGAAATTTGAAGAAGCAGCCGAAGCGGTTAAAAATCTTAAACAACGTCCAACCGATAATGAATTACTGGAATTATATGGTTATTATAAACAGGCAACCATTGGTGATTGTAATACAGAAAGACCAGGATTATTTGATCCAAAAGGTCGATATAAATGGGATGAATGGAATAAATTGAAAGGTTTGTTTATCGTTTTTGTTTTGTTTGATTTTTTTTTATAACCCGTTTTCATCCACAAAAAAAAATGTCAGGAATGTCAAAAGAACAAGCATCCGCAAAATATATCGAAATTGTGGAAAAATTAATGGCAAAATATCGATGATCGAATTGATTCGAACGAATGATTCGAATACCCGGGGGCGGAATTCGAATGTCAAAGAAAACTTTCCAGGAAAAAAATTAGAAAAAAAACTTTTTTTGAAAAATGTAAAAAAAAATTTTTTTTTTTCGTTCGAAAGAAAAAGTAAATTAAATTTGATTTGGTTTTTTTAAACATCAAACAATCTTATTTATCCAATTTTAAATAAATTGGTGGCGGTAAATAATCACCATCAACAATCATTGATTCATCATTTTGATTATAATAAGTAAAATTATCTGTTGTAGAAATTATTGATGATGGTTCAATTGAAACATTACGGCTATTTGTCATCATCAATATTGATGATGGTGTTGGTGTTTGTCGTCGTTGTTGTTGTTGATTTTGGCCACCAAATGGATCAATACTGCCAAAATCATTATTATTAAAACAACCACCACCACCACTATATAATGAACGTATTTGACTTTGGCTACGACTACGACCACGATGATATGAATGTATACTTTGTATTTCTTGTCTTGCAGCATCACCACGTTTTACTAAACGACTAAATTGATAAACAATCATAACCAATATTATTTCAATTATTAATGTTATTATAATTAATATGGATATTGTTGATAAAAGATATTGATCCATTTTTTCATTACCAGTATACATTGCTAATGATGCTGAATTTGGTTTGGTTTGGTTTTAAAGAAAAAAAAATCAATCAGAATTCAAGTGTAATCAAAAATCACATTTACCTATAATGAATATTAATTTAATAAGAAAAATAATCAACAAAATATAACTATATGTTGATAATAATGATGAACGTTGTTTTGTAATTGAAATAATACCAAATATACTATGACCAAATGTTAATAATGAAAACATAATCTGTACATTTGGTGATGATATACTTGGAAAATGATGATGATGATCAATATCATCATCATCATCATAATCATCATTGTCATTGTTATTGACATTGTTTCCTCCTGGATCATCATTGAGGATTTTTTTGGTTGTTAATGATGATGATGGCCAATGTTGTTGTTGATGATAATAATGTTTACGTTGTTGATGGCCAATTAAATCAATAACATTTATAATGGATATTATCATCATAAATAAACCGAATAAAAATATTAATGAGATCAATATTTGTAATGAAAGTTTTGTTAGTCTTGGTGATGCATATGTGGTCATTATGTTTGTTTTGTTTTGTTATTTTTGTCAATTTTAAAGAAAACAAAAAAAATTCCAATTTCAATTTCATTCAACAACCTAGAATAACACGATTATCATCATCAAATATATTCAGCAAATATTCTTTGAGTAGGAGGAGGAACATATTATTTTCATGTTTTTTCTTTCTGGTTGTAAATGATGTTTTCAGTGTATTTAGTGTTTGTAAATGAGATCATCATTGATAATTTTGAAACAAAGCCAAGAAAGAAAAAAAAAGTTTCACACTCCATTTACAATCAGGCAGGCAATCCAATTCGGATGTTTTTTTTATTTATTCAAAGCAAAAAAAAAATTAGCACAAACAAACAAACATAGTTGGAAAATATAGTCAAACAGAAAAATTTGGCGGGAAATTTGAAATTTTTTTTGAAATTTTTCAAAAATGAATGACATTGATTAACAAACGAAAAAACAAAAAACAGGAAACGAATTTATGATGCGGGGAAATTTTTTTGTTTTTCCTACCAATATTTAGGTCAATAGGATTTTTATTATCCAGAAATCCATAATGGATCAATAAATTTGGTTGAAAAAAAAAATGTTTAAATCTTTTCAGATTTAGTTTCAGTTTTTGGTTTGGTGTTTGGTAGTGTAAGGGTATAATCAACCAGAAAAAAAAGATGAATTCAAATTTCATTATTTTAGTTTTTTTCATCATTCAAACAACAAAATCAACGAATCCAAATGATAATGGTGAACAACAACAACAGCAACAGCAGAATCGTACAACATTCATAATCAAAAATGAAACCACATTCGATCGATTCAGTCTTGCATACGGTAAATTTGCGGAAAAAATTTGAATTTGAACAAAATTAACCCTTTTGAAAACTACACAGGGCTATTATTGGATACAAATTGTGAAACTGATGATGATTGTATTATAAAAAATTCTATATGTAATACAAATACAAAACGTTGTGATTGTGATTATAATGCTATTCATAGTGATAATCGTTGTAAGTATTGATTTGATTTTGATTTGATTTTAATCAATATTCAATGATTATCTTATCTTATTTTTTCTTCAAAACAAAAAACAGGTCGTACATTACAATGTCATAAAACACAAGATTGTTCCGAACATTTTGGCAATACAATTTGTGTATTTGGTACTTGTCGTTGTCGTTGGGGTTTAAAAGCAAATGGAAAATGTGTTGATATTGATGGTTAGTAATCAAATTTCCAAACAAAATTTTTTCAATTTTCTTTTGATTTTTTTTCTTTTTCGATTTTTTTTGTCAAGTTCCGGTAATTGGTTCACAATCATTACCGGATTGGGCAATATCATTGATAGCAATTGTAGCATTATTATCCGGAATTTGGGGTGGACGTAGTCCATTTGTATCACAATTATCCAGACAATTATTATCGATACTAGTATTGGTTATTGGAAGATTTGCAACAAATCAACAACAACAACAACAACAAAATCCGCAACAACCATCATCATCATTATTGATTGATGAATTACAATCGGCAATGATACAAATGAATAATCAACGAAATTCGTCGATCAACAATGATGAAAATGATCAACAACAACAACAACAACGAAAACCAAAATTATCATCAGCAAACATATTGGATGAATTAGTATCATTAGCAAAACAATCAAATCAATTTCAAGAACAACAACAACAACAACAACAACAACTACAACAAACCGAACAATAATAATTACCAAATTTGAACACAGGTTGAAATTCTGGTGAAATGAAATGATGACACATTTTGGAATTTTATTGCATTAATTGTAATTGGTTTTTTGCAGGTTTTTTTGCTGTTGTTTTTTTTCCGTTTCGTTGTTATCCTTATTGCATTATTGCATTTTCGCATTGAATAATAATAAAAATGAAATAAAATGTTCTCTTCCTTCCCTCTTTCGTTACCCGAAAAAAATGTCCAACAATAATTACATTATGCTAATTATAAACACGATTATATAATGGTCACCACTACCGTCAGTCAACACTAATATTCCATTAATCTCTTTTTGATCTACGCTAATGTAGATTATCATTAAAGGCTTTTTTTCGGTTTTCGGTCTGTGTAAAGAAGTGCAAGTTGCAAATTCTATTGCAATTCGGTGATAATGACAATTGTATGTGTATCGAATAATAAAATATTTTCAATATAAAAATGTAAATAAAACAAAGAAAAAAGGTTTGATGAACTCTTTTGATCAAATGAAAAATTTTTATTTTTATTTAATTTTTTTCTTAGTTTTTAAATAGATTTTTAAATAGAAAAAATTATCACAATTTGTTATTCAATTTCAATCATATAATTGGCTGATGAATTTTTTGATGATGATGATGATAATGTTTGAATCGGTGTAATCGAATTACGATGATGATGATGATGATGATGATTTTTCTTTGTATTTGGTAGTTTTTTTGAATTAAAAATCAATAAAATTAATAATAAAAAACCGATTAAAAAATCAATAAAATCAAATAAAGATGCATATAGTAGATCTTGATCATCCGAATCGGAATAATTATTCGAACCATTTAATGGTGAATATTGACGAAAATAAAACCATGCTAATAGATTATAGAAAATAATCAAACCTAACAGTAAAACATGACATGTTAGATAGGTTAATTTCGCTGGATTTGTTGATTGTTTTGTTGCACCCATTATACCAAGTATAGCAACAGCTAAATAAAATAAAAGATAAAATATAAGATTTAATGATGAATCGGATGATGATTGTTCCAGATCAAATACGGATGAAATTGTTGTTGTTGTTGTTGTTGTTGAATTATCATCATTCAAATATATTGGTTCAACAAAGAAATTTGTTAATCTTGATTGATCTTTCATTGTTTCTTGAAAATTAAAATAAGTTAATAAAAGTAAAAATAATGCACTTAAACAAAGACAAATTGATACGGTATTTAAAATTAAACATAATATAAATAGTATGGTTATCAGAATATTCGATGTGATTAACATTTTTCTTTGGTCAGTATTGATCACTGATTGATTGATTTTTCATTATCGATAAATCGAGAATTTTTTAAATTTCAATAATCAAAACAAGCAACCAATCAACCATCAACATAGGCAATCAATTTAACGAATGATTCGAAACACAAAAAACAAGCAAAATTCAATGAAAACTGAAAACATTTCATTCCTTGCCAGCAAATGGAAGAAAATTATGTAATGGTGGTGGTAGTTTTGGTAAATGTTCTCTGGCTGACTGACAGGCTGCGTGTAACCAATGGTTACTCTCTCCAAAGGTTCAATGAAAGTTCAAGTTCCGTTTCTAGACAGAAACATAATTTTGCATTTACATAATTTCCATATCGATAGAAAATGATTCATATCCGAATCAGAAATAATAAAAAAAAACATTAACATGATTCTCGATCATTACGATAATTATATGTCATTGATTTTTCATATGAGGAAAATATTGTCCATATGTCATCACTGTCCAAAAAAAAATCACATTGATATGTGATTGTTACATATGTTTTTTTTTGAAAAATTCGGGTAATTCTGCTTTTTTTTCTGGGGCAATTTCCGAATCGTGTAATGCTGTGGTCCCTTGATGATCCAAAAAAAAAAAAATATTTTAAAAAACCAATCGATCATCGTAGAGATAAAGGAAAAAGCCAAAAAAAAATTGATCGACTTTACAGAATCAATTTTACCATGATTTCACATTTTGATAGCAACAACTTTGGTATAAACCGCATCAAAATGGGAAAAAATGAAATCCTCATATAGGCCATACGAGAAAAAAAAAATCATTTCCCGAATTGAATCGATAAACCATCAAAATGTTTAGGTCATATGCAGGGTTGATGTTTTCTTTTTTCGTTCTTCAATTTTCTTAAAGATGTGAAATATTGAGGACATCTTTTTGCAGTTTTGCTATGATGATGATGATGATATAGCACATATCGGATGAAACAAATTTTTTTTTTTGACATCACATACAAACAAACCAGTAAACTAGTCACTTTCTATATAGAGGAATTTTTTTTACAAGTCAAAAAAAAATGAGCAAAAATAGCATCCGAATTGGAATTGTTTTGGTCATCAGAATTTGCAGTGGTGATGAGTTTCAACAATACTCATCACCAATACCACCACTACCATTATATCATCGTCATCAATAGTTATTATTTAATTACATTAACCCCGATCCTAGAAAAAAACAACAAACTGCTGTCAATCATTTTGTTGAAAGCTAATTTTCCACATTGATCACAATTTGAGGGTGCCTTTTATTTGGTTATTGTTTGATTTGTTTTTGATTAACGAATGTCACCAGTAAATAATCGTAATAATGATGATGATGATGATCAAGTATTATCGAATGATCATGAAGATAATGACAATGATGATGATGATAATGATGATAATGATAATGATGATGGACAAATATCATTGGAATGGTTGGAGAAAAAATTTGGCCGTATGCTTGAAATATTTTTAATCATTCAATTCAGTTTGGGTATTTGTTTATTTTTTACTGGAATATTTTTTCTAGTTTGGGCAGTAGCATCAACGGCAACTTTACAAGCCGGATCATATATGTTATTAGCATTTTTTATTATCGGTAGAGCATTATTAGGTATAATCGGTTATTATACAGAAAATTTTTGCCTACTTTTTTCATACGGTGTTATATTATTGGCTACATTTGTTTTTCGAACAATAATTATGATGATTAGATTAAAAATAATGGTATCACCGGATCATCAATTACCGATACCACCATTATTACAAGCTGCACCGGGTGCAATGTCAACATATATTGAGCTAATATTGGCCATATTTGAATGTTTACAAGTGTTTGTAACATTTTATCTATGTTGGTTATGGACAAAAAAACGTTCCATATCACGTGAAGAAGATGAAACAAAATTAACATTAAATATTGCTAATGAAGTAGCACGTTACTTACATCGTAAAGAATTATCCATGATACAAAATCGTAAAAAAAGTTCAATTTTCATTGATAATACAGATTCGAATGAAAAAACATCCAATGATAATAATGTTGTAGAAAAACGTAGAAAAAGTTCAGCAATTGATATGCGAAAACAATCAATAATGATTGATCAACAACAACAACAACAAAATACCAATGTAAATACCAATGTTATCAATAATCCATCATCATCGTTGTTACCGCAATCATCAATACCGTTGAAAAGTATTCTTCATCAACCAAATATTACGACATCGATAAATCGACAACAACAACAACATCAGGAATCAACATCGACAACACAAACTCATCAACAACCATTCAATGCTATTCATGAATATCATCATCAATGTCCAATTAATCGACAATATTCATTGACAGTTCCACCACCAAACTATCAACAACAACAACAACCGATTGGTGGTTATCATCATAATCTTCAAGCTGATAATCATCCACTTTATGGTAGTACATTACGTTCAACAGCAATCGAACATGAATATTATGAACCAACACCAATTTTATTCGATGTTGCTGCTGATGAATATGTCGATGATGATGATGATGATGATAAAGAATTAAGAGAATTGGAAGATTTCAACAACAACAATAATAATAATAATTATGGTCGAATCGGTGATTGTTCTCGAATTCCATCACAAATGTTTTATCGTAATTATCAAAACAATGATGATGATGATGATTATAATGATCGATTATCATTACCACCATCAAGAGTACGATCACCAGTACCACCATATGAACAATATAATCATTCACCATTATTATATGAAAGAATGGATAAAATTCATCAACATTATCGTTATCAAAATTATGGTTCAACAAACAATTATGATGATGAAATGATGGTTGATAATCATCCTCATCATCATCGATAACATAATACATTGGATTAGACAAAATCAATACAGTACAGAACATATAGCAGAATATTTCATCTTGATGAAAATAGATATGTGTAACTATATAAAAATTAAATGTAAAATTTGTAATTTTTACAAGATAAACAATAAAATGATAAACTTACAAAACCAAAAAAAAACAACTGTTTCAACGAAAATCAGGATAATGATGTTGTTGTCATAGTGAATATTAATAAAAATAATAATGATTCAAAAATAATGGTCATAACATATAGTATAGAATTGGATGACCAATTGATTAAATTTGGTGATAATGATAATATCGATGATGATGATGATGATGAATGAATGGTTAATGTTTGTTGTTGATCATAACAATTATTATTATTATTACAGATCCATGATTGCCATAAATTTGATGTATATAATCGTAATAAAATTGATAATGAAATCATAATTATTAATATAATTTTCAATATGAATATTAAACGAAATTGTTTTCGATAAATTATTAAATTATCATTATCATTATCATCATTATAATAATCTTCAATGAAAATATCATCATCAATGTTTATTCTTTTTCGGTTACTTGTATTTCTTCTTCTTGCTCTTGTTTTTGATGATAAACACTGGACAGGTGTTGTTCGTTGATGATCATTATGAATATCGATTATAAATATTATTGATAATGCAATTATAACTTCAGTAATAATTAATGAAAGTTGAAAAATTGCTAATGAATAATATGAAAATCCGGATGAATCGATTGGAAATGTTAATGTATTTGAATGATGATCATGATTGCCATTATTATTATTATTATTAAGAATTAAAAATGGAAAATCATTTGGTACGGATGAAATGAGCAACATAAATAGACCGCTAACAGCAATCAACAACAATAGTATGGCCACAATTATTATCAATATACAACGAATCATTCGATCCATCGATGATGTTGATGATGTTCTACTACAACGATTCATAAGTAAACATTGTGAATCTGGATGATTAGATTTACTACATGATGATGATGATAATGTTGATGAACGATTCATCTTGAATCAATGAATAAAATTCACTTGATGGTTAATTTATTTTAATCAATTTTGCCAATGAATATTGATTTGAATCTTTACGTTCAAAATAGAGGAATGAAACGGTATAAAACTGTTCAAAATTATAAAATTAATTAATTAATCAATCAATCAACTAATCAATCATTATTCGACAAACCTCAAATTCAGAGAAAAAAATGATTCGTATAAATAATGAATTCCAGAATTCTGAATCATTACCATCATATTATCATCAATGATCAATGTTGTAACACCGGTCAAATTATCATCATTATTGTGATTGAAAATTTATAAATATCAAAGATCAATATAAAAATACTAATGATTATGATGAATATTTGCCGATGGCAAAATATTTGCAATTAGTTGTTGTTGTTATCGTCGTTATCGTATTGGACATTTGAAAGACTTTTATTTTTGTTTTGGTTTGGCTTGACCAGACAACTTGCTAATTAAACATTGACATATCGCTGGTTGGTAGTTTCTTACGAATGATAAATTTTTTTAGACAATTTTCTTCGATTGGAACAAACCCAAAATAAAAAGTCTTTAGTCAAGTGCAACGAACCAAAAAAAAAAAAAATGTTGAAAGAGAAATGGGTCAAATTTGCCCAAACAAAATACTTGAGGCAAGATTTTTTTTTCGTTTCGCTCAAGATTTGTTGTAAAAATGATGATAATGATGGTACTGGTATTTGATTTCAATTATCACAGACATCACCATTGGAACTTCGAACAACAACAGTAAATAATAATTTTCCAAACGTAAAAACAAACAAACACCATTACACAAATGTATTTGGATCTGGATCACTTCAAAAAAGTTATATTGTGATTGTCTTGACTGACTGAAAGATTGTTGGATGTTGTTGTTTGTTGAACTAAAGAGAGAGAAATTGATCGTCTTCTCTCTATATTTTACATCTTGTTATGTTCGAAAGGTACACTTTCAGTTATGAAAAAAAAATAATGGTTAGATAAGATAATTTTCACATTTCCTTATTTTGTTCCGTGTTTTTCTATGTGGACGAAAGAAAAGAAGAAAACTTTCAACGATTCAAACAATATGTAGACTTGATAAACATTATTTCTGTTTCGTTTAGTGGTTCTTCAAGATTGATTCAGATTTCGGACGGGATTTTTTTTTAAAGAAAAAGAAAAATTCAATGTTTTCGAATGACTAGACAAGATTGACGATATCTTTATGAATAATAATACCAAAAAAAAATTTGACATTCGACAATGATAATGTCTTTTTTGTTTTCCAGTAATGGCAACACGCTTAACAACAACAACCGAAGAAAATGTTTACCGTTTGTTTTGTTTTTTGAAAAAAAAATCAATAGAAAATCTTCGTAACAATAACAATTTTTTTTAAAAATTTATGATGATGATGATCATCATCATCATCATCATAGATCGATTGCACAATTGAGCAATCCATTTTGTGAATGGTTTGTTGTTGTTGTTGTTATTGTTGATTTAGGACTTTGTTCCAGGAACAGTAGTTGCCGTAAACAGAGAATTGTTGTGATCCAAAAAATGGAAGTGTCCATACCAAATATCTATATAACGGTTTCCAAAAACCAAAACAAACAATCGACACGTGATTGCGGCTTATTTGAATCAATTCAGAAATTTGATTTTTTTTTTGGCTTCAAGCCTTTTCGAATCCATGGTCATTGATAGAAAATTGATGAATTTTTCAATTACCGGTTATCAGGTGTGTGTGTGTGTGCAGGTGCATCAAACAATGTTAAAATTTACTATGGGTGCGGTAATTGAATTGATGTTGTTGACAAAAATAACAACATTTTTTCATGTTGAAAAGGATGTTGCGTGATTATTTTTGTTGTTGTTGTTGTTGTTTTTTGACAAAACAAAATAATAATAATAATAATAATGTCAACAACCGACACATTCGAACGAATCAACAAGGTCACCATCACATTAACATCGAACACATATAAATTCAACATCAAATTGATTAAGGAAAAAGCCAATTATTTGATTGATTGATTGATTGATCAAATGGCCATCAAATGTCAATTATAAACACACACACACACACACCGAGAGATTACATTAGCTTCAATGAATATGTACATTGTTGTTGTTTGGGATATGATCGACACCAACACACACCAACAAACACAGAAAGATTTGAAATAATCGAAATGAAAAATTTTTTTTTCTCGGTTCAAAATGAATGTAGGATGTGAAAAGAAATCGAATAAAGATTTAAAAGATCCTACGCAAACAAACAGAAACATAAAATGACATAAGATTTCTTTCACCAAAAAAAAAGTATACTTTCCTTTCCAATTTTTCATGTCGAACGACAAATTGTTTTTTTTTTCCAATTTTTTTCAGGCAATAAAATTTTCTCAATAGGTATAGATGAGATGTACAGGTATTGTTGATTAGATTTTTGTTTTCATCTTAATTTTTCCCCGTTTTTTTTTTTTTATTTCTTCAAAAAAAAAATCATATGACTTGTTTGAAGTTTTTGACGTTTCAAACGAACAAAAAACAAAAAAAATTGATGGAAATAAAAAAAAAGGATTCGAATGGCTATTTTAACTTTCTAAAAACATTCTGATGATGTTAAAATAGATAATATTTGTGTTTGTGAGTTCCTTTTGGCGCGGTTAAAATCGATTCGAACGATTCAATTGAAAGGATTCGATTTTTCAAAAATTTCTTTTCGATCTTTATTCATTTATCTTGAACGAAAACTTTTTTATTTTTCAAACATTATTTATTGATCATTATCATCGATGAAGATACAAAAAAAATGATGAAAAAATCAACAAAAATTAAATGGTAAAGAATTTTGGTTTTGGTTTTTGGGTATGTCCATTTGTCTTTTGTCGTCTTATCATCATCATAATGATGAATGAATGAATGAATGAATAATGCGATAAAGATAGATAGATAAAGAGATTTAAAAAATCAAAAAATAACAAAAAAAAAAAAAAAAATAACAAGAAAAAATGAATGAAAAAAAAAAGTTAAAAATGTTTTTTTTTTACAATCTTTAAATATCCATTGTGCATTGTGTGTGTGTGTGTATTTTATGTAATTTTTCTGACAATTCTTCATTATTCAGTCGATGGATGATCGATCGATTGTTTTTTTTTCTTCTTTCGAATGATGATGATTCGGCCTTCAATCAAAAAAATGAAGAAGATATTTTTCTGTCAATTTCTTTCTCTGTTTTATATTAGGTAAGTAATTAATCAAAAAAAAAGGATTGAAACAAACAGAAATAATAATTCTTTCTTTCTTTTCTTTCTTTCTTTGAAATGTTTGATTGTATTGTAGCCATTGTATTAATCATAATTAATTGATAATAATGATGATGAAGAGAAGATTTTTGGTTTTCCACCATTACATCAACCAAACTTGAAGAATCGATTCGATGAAGAAGAAAATTTTCAATCAATCAATCGATATGTGCGTGTGACATAAAACATTTATTATACATGACAAGCAGACAAACTGAAGAAAAAAAATAACATCATTTACAAGGTTTGGCTATATTTGTCGAAAAAAATATTAATGATAATGTCACCAATGTCGTATGGATTATGATATTATTGAAATAATGTTTGTTGTTTATAGAATATCATACGTTTTTGTTGTCGTTCATCATTTTGTTGTTGTTGTTGTTGTGTAGTTGTTAATGTTTTCATTGTTGTTGTTTTTTTCGGATTATTTGCATCTGTTAAATTTTTATTCGTACGATTATAACCAGTCACGACAAATATATTTTCATTTCGTGGTAATGTTGTTGATGAGGTTTTTGTTGTGCTAGTTTGATCAATTGCAATCATTGTATCACTTATTGTTGATTGTAACTCTTTTGGTTGTTGTTGTTGTTGTTTCCATGATTCAGGATAACGATAAGATTTTACATATTCTTCATATGTTTTTGGATAAACTCTAGCAAAAAGATTTACAGATGTTGATGATGGTCCACTTTTAGTTGTTGTTGTTGTCGTCGATGTTGACGATGGAAGAAATTGATTTGTTTCACCATTATTATTGATTATCGTTGTTGGCGGTGTTGGTGTTCGTGATGATAATGTCGATGACCATTGATGAAATGTATCATGATGATAATCTTTTTGTTTTCTCATCAAATCATTTGTAGGTGATGGTGTTGGTGATTTAATCATCGATGGATATGTTGGACTCATTGGTCTTCGTTGTTCATTCAACACATTCGATGTTGATGATGATAATGATGATGGTGTTGTTGACAAATGACTTGTATATGGTGATGTATAAGTTGAGAATAAATTTCTTGTTTGACTTAGATTTGTTGTTGTTGTTGTTGTTGATGAAATGTTTTCAACATTTTTTGATGGATAATATGATGGTGATGATCCAAATAATCTACCAAAACGATATGATGATGATGATGATGATGGTTTTGTTTTTAAATTCATATCATTCGTTTTTGTCGTCGACAATGTCATCGTTGTCGACGAAGTTGATGTCGTTATCGGATCATCATCGATCATTTGAATATTTGTCGATATCATTGTTATCGGTGGTACAATACTTGGTGATGATGAATATAATCGTGATGTTATTGTTGGACTTGTCATTATTGTTGTTGTTGTTGTCATCGGATATGATTGTTGTTGTTGTTGTTGTTTTTCATTTGATGATGTTAACCGTGATGATGAGGTAAGATAGGATCGATAATTTGGCTGTGTCGTTGTTGTTGTTGTTGACGTTGTTGCGGTTGTTGTTGTCATTGAATATAATACACTTCGTGGTAATGTTGTTGGTCGTAATTGTGTCGATGATGATGTTGGTTTGGATTTATTAGATTCGGGAATTTTATTCGCCGTCATCGTTGTCGACGATGTTTTCGTCGTACTTTTTGGTAATGAACGATATGGATTATAAAATGGTTGATTTGTAAATTTATTTGATTTTTGTTGACGAATTGGATCTTCTGTTTTTCTTGTCGACGATGATCGTTGTTGAAATGGTGGTGGCGATCTAGGTAATGGTATTGGTGATCTTGTTGATCTAGGTAGTGGTGGTGGTGGTGATCTTGGTGATCTTGGCGGAGGTGATGGTGAACGATAATGAATATAATCATTGGATAATGTTTTTGGTCGTTCACGATGACCACCACCACTTCGTTGATCACGTGGCAAAGAATGGCTTTGATTTTTTTGACCATAATGTTGTTGTTGTTGTTGTTGTTGATGATAATGATGAGGATGATGATGATGATGATTATGTAATAACATTGATGAATCAATTTTTAATTTTTCATCCAATATTTGATTCGAATGTTTAATATTATTATTACTATCTTGACTTGCTGATGATGATTGTCCACTATTGCTACCATCGATAGCTATTGCTACTGATCCGGTTCCAATTGCTCCGGTTTCGGTTGTTATAGTCGTTGGACCACTATAACCAACACCCGAATAACCAGATGATTGTTGTTGTTGTTGTTGTCTTGATCGTGATGATGATGATCGATGATGAGGATGACCATTCATTATTAAACGATTCGATGGACTTCGTCGTCTACCACTTTCATAGATATTATTATTATGGCTCATCAATGAACCATTATTACTGTAGATTGCATTCGAATCTTGAAATTGTCTTAATAATTTTGATGCTGATAATTGTTGCTGATGGTTTTTGGATTTCACCGTAGAAGATGATGAAGAAGAAGATTTCTTTGGTTGTTTTCGTTGATGATAATCAGAATCAATTTGATGTTTTGATAATTTGGATTTTGGTTTTTTAAATTTAAATTTATTTTTAAGATAATAAAATTTTTCTTTTGTTAATGGAAGAGAATTTTGTGTTGCCAATGCCAATAAAATAGCAAAAATCATTAAAAATATTTTCAAAAGACTAGATAATATTGTTAGACTGGCTGTTGTATCCATTAAAAAACGACCACTTTGATGTAATGGTGTTGTTAATGACCAAATCAAACGAAATATGAACACAATAAACAAACATAATCCATATGTTAATAACAGGCAAAAATGTTCACGTAATGAACCAATCAAACCGATAATACCAATAAATACCATTAATAAACTAATTAATGTTAATTGTGAACCAGAAACAGTTAAATGTTGCATTGAATTTGGTTGTATTAAACCAGTTAGAAAACCAGCTAAACCAATTGCAATTACAGCCGAATTTCCGGCTATTAATGAAAATTTTAAACATTTTAATGAACTATTTTTATCCATTTTTTGTTTGTTTCGATGTTTCGATGTTTCGATCGATGATTTTTTTCGATGTTCCGTTTGATGACGATAATGATTACGAAGATAATCAGGATTTAGAAGATTGCTTCAAAGATTGATTTCATTTTCTTCCATGTTGCTGAAACAAAATATTTGCTGAAAATTTTGCTGAAATTTTTTTTTTTGAAAATAAAAATGAAAAAGAAGAAAAACTTTAATGAAAAAAAAACTTTTAAAACCAAACAAACAAACAAACAAGCAAACATTAAATCATAATCAAAATGATGATAATGATGAGCTGATGTAATACACTAAATGTTTTCTCGTTATGTTATGTTACGTTGTTTTATGAAAATATTCATCACATGAAAACATTCATTCATCAACAAATGATGCATCTAGCATCATCCAAACTATCAGGTTTTGCTGAAAAAAAAATGATACATTCCATTTTTTTTTTTCGATGCGTATATTTATCGACTAATAGTATAACTACAGGTTAAATATGAAGAAGAAGAAGAAACGAATACAGGATATACCTGACTGTCTGTCTGCCTGCCTGCCTGCATGTTTTATGTTTCGTTTATAACAAACAAGCATCAATGTTTTTTTTCTTTCTTTTTTTTTTTGGTTGCAATCGAATGCATCCACAACACACAGCACCGCACACACACAAGCTTTTATCATATCCAAAAATCCAAGAGAGAGAGAGAGAGAGAGAGAAACATTACCATCAATTTACACGGATGATGATGATGAAAACAGGGAGTAGCAATCAAGATGGATGGATTGAATGAATGAATGAAAAGAATGAAAAAAACAGGTAGGAATGTGGTAGTATTGTGGCGTCATTTCACTATTCATTTCAGGATGATTCATTTTGGCAAACCGAAAGAAAATTGTTTGTTTGCTTGTTTGGTTGTCTTTACGAACTTTATTTTTCATTGAAAAAAATGCATTTTTTTCGGTTTCTTGGATCGATGAATTTTTCGGTTTAGAGTTTTTTCACTCACTCACTCAACCAAACAAACAAAATCAAAAAAAAAAATCAATTCTAGCTTTCAACCGAAACAGAAAAGACATTGAAAAAAATTTTGTTTTCAGGATTGAGAGAAATAGGGCCAACAACCTGAGCCCAGTGTTTGTTTCTGTTTATGAATGAACGGAATGAATGAAATGTTTATGGTTCACTGATCGAAACAGTTTTTTTTTCTCCTCGATTATACAATGTCGATTGAGATAAACATGATTTGGTTGTTGTTGAAAAAAAAACTGAAAAATATGAAAAATATGAAAACAAAAATTCCATAGCAACCATGGATATATCATCCTATCCTCACTACCACTACTGCTAAAACTGAATTTGAATAAAAAAAAGAATATGAATTTTTCATTTCATTTCACTAAAGCCAATGATGATTATTCATTATCATTGAATATTTTTTTTTACCTTTGATAAAAAAGTGATAAAATGATAAAAGTGGTAAAATTTAACGATATTTTTTTCTATCTAAATAGACACACCAACACACATATAACATTATTAAATTCTTTTCAGGTGTGTCATCGTTTGTTTGTTTGTTTGGCTTGCTTTTTAAAAAAATGTTTTTCACAGAGAATAAAGGTGAAATTTGCGAACAACAACTAAACAACAGCAACTTAATTCATTCATTCACATTTGATTTGAAAAAAAAACAACAAATTTATTTCGGTGAAGAAAAGAAAGAAAAAAAAACATTGAATTGATGAGAATCATTATTCGCGAATGAAGAAAGCAAATGAACGAAAACAACAAAAGTTTTACCTTGAAACGAAGAAATTCCTTTCTTATTGCATGCAATTTTTTTTGTGACAAAACAAAACAATTAGAGAAAATTTTTATTCACCAAATCAAATCAAATCAAATCAAATCAATCAAAGTAATGGAAATAATGAACGAACCTTGATTGAGAATCAAGAAAAACATTGAAAAACATTTTCATTAAATCACACAACAGCAAAAAACAAATCAGAGAAATCGATTGATGAAATGAAACAAAAAATTCACTTTCTCACTTCATATTCCACGACCTTTTTTCACTTTCTCTCCCAAAAACACAAAAAATCCCTTGCTAAATGGAAATAATAATAACAAGGAAAAAACTAATAAAATATAAAAACACCAATTGGATGCCTGAAACAAACACAAAAACCAAAACAGAAAAATTATCTTGATGTTTATTTATTTACAGTTTTTTTTACAGTTTTCCTCTCGGGCAAATACAAACACGTAAGACATCAGTAAGTAAAAGTAAAAAAAAATGTTCACCATCATCATCAGGTAAACACCATTGGAAAAAATGTTTGGAATGTTTGTTTGTGCAACTACAAAAAAAATAAATATTTGGCCATCATTTGAAAAACGAAAGAAAATGAATGATTGAAGAAAAGGAAATAAAGGAACAAATGAATGTGAAATTGGAGAGAGAGAGAGAGAAGAAATAACGTTTTTGAAAAGAGAATGAAAAAAATCTTAAAAAATTGTGAATAATTTATTCACAATTTCAAATGTCATGGAGAAAAGAAAATTGTGAGAGATTTTCGTTGCATTGCATTGCAATACGAAAAAATAGACAGGTAAGTGAAAGAGAGAGAGAGAGAGAGAGAGAGAGAGAGAGAGAGAGAGAGAGAGAGAGAGAGAGAGAGAGAGAGAGAGAGATAAACATCTTTACCTGTTTTGTTGTTGTTTGAATCGATGTAAATTTTCAAATGTAAAAAAAAGACATTTTTTCATTTGGTTTTTTTTTAAATACCATATTTATTTTATTGTTTTGTTTTGGAATTGGAAAATTTTTACGATGAAAACATATATTGGAAAACGACGATAATCGTTGATTTTCATGATTTTTTCACTGACAAAAAAAAATCCTTTTTTTTCCTTTCATATTTGAATCGCTGATTGATTTGATTGACAAATCCCAAATATGAATGATATGATATGAGATTGAGATGGAAAAATCAATGATATTTCTTCTCATTGATTGATTGACCCACAATGATATTGATGTGGATTGATTGTTTTTTTTTGCTGAAAAATCTTTTGAAAAATTTCAAATTTTCTTAATTGAAAAAAAAACACAGGTGGTGGTGGCGTCATCTGATACTCGACAATCAAAATGAAAAGAAAACATTTTTTCTGTTGTTGTTGTTTGAATTTTTAATCTTTTTGTTTGATTGGATTTCAAAGATTTGAATTCCAAGAAAGATTACATTTGATATTTTGATGAGAATTTTGCAAGCGCGCCAAAAAAAATTTTCAAAAATTTTTTTTATTTCAACAATTTGACCTAATGACTGTAGATATAGTTTTCGATCCATTTAAATCGTCAAGTGCTGCCACCAAAGAGCATGTGTGTTTATCATATCAAATGTTTTGTGTTTGATTTTTTTTCCCATTAATTTTCCAATGTTAAATCCATGTTTGATTGTTTGTGACATATCCATTTTGGAATTAAAAAAAAATTTTTCAAATTTAATCCATTTTCTATTCCGTGTTTAAGGTTTTTTTCGGTTACATACGGCGTCGGCTTCGAAGACGATAGCAACCAATCAAAAAAAAAAACTCGACACACTAGCTCCACCGCTATCATCATCATCAACAACCAACCAACCAACAGCTGTAGCCAACCATCAAAAAAAAGAAAAGAAAAAAAAACTCACAAAAAAAAAATGAATACTTGAATTGAAATGAGGAAGAGAGCTTGAAAATAACAACAACAACAACAACGAATAGCTTTTTTGTTTGTTTGTTTGTTTCATTATGTGATTAGAAAAGAAAAGAGATTCCCCCAAAAATAAGAAATCCAAAAATCGAGTGAAAGTTTTTTTGTTTTAATGAGAAATCAAAAAAAAACTTCAACAACAACAAAGAGCAAGAACAAAGAACATTGCGATCGATCGATCAAAGAATCGAATGATCTTTGTGTTTGATGATGATTGACAACATTGAATTTAACCATCATCATCATCATCATCATCATTTTCTTCGATTCATTTGAAACAAAAATATACACACCATACCCCACACGCCAATTCATCATAATTTTTTTTTTTTTTAAACACACACACAAAAGAAAAAATTCCAATGAAAATGTCATCATCCTGATTTTGATTCATACATTGTTTTTTGTTTTTGTCAAGAGAAAAACAGAAATTCTCGACAACCAAACATGATTATATCGATCAAGTGAAACCAAACAAAAAGATTCGAATGTCTACTTTTATCTAATTGTTCGATCCACATGAAGATCTTCATTCTGATCATGATGATGATGATTTTTTACTTTTTGTAAAAAAAACACCATATAGATAGAAGTTAGATAGTCGTCATCGTCGTCGTCGTTTATCATTATCATCCATCAATCAACCAACATCAGATATCAGTGTCGTCTGTTTGATTTTGATAAAATAATTTTTTTTTTTGCTGCTGCCATCACAACACACAGAAATAACCAAGCACACAATAATTGTTGTTGTTTTGTTGTTTTGTTTGCTTCAACGATCATCAACATTTTGGAATTTATTCCTTGATGGTCATCGAATCAATAATCATCAAAGTCCATCATTATCATCATTCGACAAATCACCAAAAAAAATATGTTTGTTACCCTTATCTTATCACCACCGTTGTAGCCAAACAAATCAGAAAAAAAATCCTTTCATCACCAAAAAAAGAAAAATGAAGAAAATTTTTTTGAAAACGTATCACATTCATTCAGAGAAACAAAAATGATGATGATGATGTTAAAATGACTTTTGCTGTTGATTTTTCATTTTTTTTGTTTTGTTTTGCACATTGATTTTTGAATGTTGTTTGGTGTGTTTTTTTAGTTTGAACTGTATTGCTGCACAACTTTTTTTCCCAGTTTGATTGTGATATTTATTCTTTGAAATTCTTGAAGAAAAAAAATGATGGACATTGATGATGAATATTCATCATTTCAATTCAACCATTCTACAAAAGCAACAACAAAATTGACTGAAATTCCGATTTAAGTAAAGTAAAAAAAAGTTTTTTTTACATTCAAATCCCTCGATTGTTAAACAACAACGAAACAATCATGAATGATCAATCAAATATAATGATTTTACGTAATGGTACGTGGGAAAATCGTTGTAAAAATCTTGAAGAATTAATACAATTAAATTATGGAAAATATCCAAAAAATCAAATTGAACATGAAAAATATTTAAGTTTTATATTTGAAAATACAATTGATTTATTATTGGATAAATCATCATCAATACCAAATGAATGTAGACATCGTATTTGGCGTTCATATTGTAAATTATTAAATGGACAAGCTGAAACGATTGGTATGTTACGTTATTATTTATTCAATACAATATTGAATTTGGATAATAATGATGATAATGATGATGATTATGATGACATTCCTGATATAATTGATTTTCTTGTCGGTAAGTTTGTTTTTTTTTTTTTTAATGAGGAAAAACAAAAAGTTTTTAATAACATTTTTTTCTTTTGGCTGTTTTACATAGTGTTGACTGATTATGGAAAAATATTGTTAAATTATGAATCGAAAATTGCATATTTTATTATCAATCTTATTGATTGTTTGTTTGAATCAACAACAAATGTTGGTGGTGGTGGTGATGGTCAATTAAAATTAAATAAATATGAAACATTAATGCAGCAAAAATTTTTAAAATTTATGATCAATTTAATTAAATATAATGCTACATATGTTGCATCGGATAATTCAAAAGCATTGATAAAAATGATACGTTATGTTTGTTCATTAGCATATCAATCCAAATCAATTATGGAATTAGAATTGATTTATGAATTTTTAAATGTTGTATTAAGTTATTCACATTTACCAACAGAAACATTAAGTCAATTTATAGTTATATTATGTATTGGTCTTAATCGTGATGAATTATATATAATTTGTCAAAAAATTATGCGTAATTTAATTGGAACATATCTTGGTTATGATGCATTAACAACATTACATCATATTATTGAAGATGAAATTAATTTTAAAGATAAATTATTAATACGTGGTGCTGTTTATTTTCTTGTACAATCATTATGGGGTAATATGATGATTAATCAAAATGATAAACAAAAAACAACAATTAGTGCAAATGTTATATTACCATCATTTAAAATTTTATTAAATAATGATATGGCTTCTAGTCCTTTAATTGCATTGGAAATTGCAAATGGTATACAAATGTTTATTATTGATTCGATTAATCAAAAATCATCATCATCATCATCAACTATATTGGAAAATAATCAACGATCATCGAATGAATCAATAAATTCATTAAAAAGTTCGAATATTATCTATCAATATACATGGGATCTTGTATTGGATGTTTGTGATATGCTTGTTAATAATTATCTATTATTAATACAAAATGATACAACAATTCAATTGAAATCAACAATACTTTCAATATTAAAATTATTGGAACGGTTAGTTTTTTTCAATATTATTACTATTGATGAACATTATTTTGATGATGATGATGATAATGTTGAAGATATTGTTGTTGATGATAACAATGGTGATGATAATATGGAATATTCATTAAGATTTTTATCAAATAATGAATATTATATTGAAAAAATTTTTACCATTTTTGAAATGGCTAGTGATCATCTTACGGTAATTATTATTATTTTTCGTTCGGTCAATTTTTTTGTTAATTTTTTTCTGTTGTTGTTGTAAATTTACAGAATGAAACTATTTACAATCTGATTGAACATCGTTTGAAACATATAAATCATATTGATAAATATCGTTTCGATTTGGAATATAAATTAAAACAATTAAAACATGTTATTAACATATATTTTATATCACCGAAAAATAATTCAATTCGTTTGAAATGTTTGGAAAAATTGGAAAATTTTTTAAATGTTTCGACATTTTTAGATGCTGATGTAATTATTATTTGGAAATTTTTTTCAAAATTTTATCATTTTTCTTTTAACAATTAGGTTTTTTGGGAAAATGTCGCTTCGAATTTTTTCTCCATTTCCAATGATGATAATAATCGACAATCATTACGTGAATTGGCCATAAATTTTCTAATATTTTTGGCTAGAAAATTACAATCAAATAAAAATTTAATGGAATTTATTGAAATATTTGAACATACTATTCATAATCGATTTCGTTTATATCGTCAACATTCAATTGAAACAGTTTCATTGAATCATCGTTCACAAAATAATATTGGACCAATAATAACACATCAATTGTCGGCACCAAATAATGTAAATGAAATTAATAATATATTTGATGATGCTATTCGTTCGGTTGATGGTTTAATAATAATATTTATTGAAAATATTAATCATATACAATGTCATATGGCTGCTATACAATCATTTCGTTCATTGATCAAAATTTTAGCTTTTGTTCAAAAATTACATTATTTACATTCATTTTCGGGTGAAATGGATTCATTATCATCAACATCATCATTATATAATCGTACATTATCATTAATAAAACGAAAAATCTTTCATACAATATTATCATTACGTACAAATCGATGGGCACAATTAGGAGTGGTAGTTGATAATATTTCCACCACCACCACCACCACCACCAATCATCATCATTATCATAATCATGATACGTCCAATCAAGATTTAGAATCGATTCGTTTTTCTCCATACATATTGATTCGTGAAATAATGATTGTTTCAAATCAACAATCAAGTCCACCAATCAGTCCACAACGTCAACAAACATCGACAGTTGTTAATGAAACAAATTCAAATAGTCCCATTATAAATACCTCATCACCATTATCATCTTCATCAACAACAACAACAACAACATCATCGACAACATTATTATTTCATGGTGCATTCATCGATGCTCTTAAATTGATTATCGAAACAATACAATGTGAAAAAGATTGGTCAGTTTTACATTTAATATTTATTGAGCTTCCAAAAACATTAAAACATAAAGGTTTAATATTGGCTGCTAATGCATCGACAAATTCATCCAATCATTCAACACCATCATCATCGATGACACATTTATCTATCAAAACGGAATCAATTCCTGATCTAATGGTTAATGCTCTTTGTACATTTGTAAGTGATTTTTATTTTATTTTTGTGAACAATATTCTAAGCTAAGTTTTATCTCTTTCTTTCTTTTTGAATTTAGATTGATTTTGTATTGAATCGTTTCAATGAATTACATTTGGGTGAAGCAAAAATGAGCAAAGTAGATATACTTGTCCATATCTATAATTCAATTTCAGCCTTGGTTGGCTATAAACTACTGTCCACATCACAGGTATGATGATTTGTAAAATTGAACAAAACAAAATGAAACAAAAATACTTTTTATTCAAATAATCAGAATTCGATTGTAAAATATCTACTAAATGGTTTGATACATTTTTCATCAAAAATGTCCTGTCTTCGACAATGTATTGTATCATTAACAATTTGTTCGATTGAAATGCAAACAACAATGAATCGTTATCTATCCGATACTATTATGCAATTAAGTAAAATTACAACAACAAAAGCATTGGCCATACCGAAATTGGAATTTTTATCCAGTATGTATTTTATATTTGTTTTATTATTTTCAAAATCCTTGTTTAATAATTTTTAAATTATTATTATTTCTAGATATAATTGTATTTCCGGATATATATTATACATTTACAAATAAACAATATTTATCAATATTTATGATTGCACAATCATATATAAATCCATGTAAATATGGTGAATATACTGTTGCATTAGCATTACGTGTTATATCAATGTGGTTTCTTAAATGTCCAATACCATGTCGTATGGATTTGGTACATTTATTGATGAAAGGTTTTCAATATAATATACTAAAAGATAATGAATCAAATCAATTAGCATTATTAATGGCACAAAAATTAACAACCGATTCAACAAAATCCAAGTAAGAGATTTTTGTTTTTGTTAACCCTTTGTTTTATTTTCCACATTCAATTTATGTTTGTGATCCATTCATTTTTTGTTGTCTGTTTTTTGTTTGTTATTTTATGTTTTTTTTTTTGGTTTTGTTTTTTGTTTTTTGTTTTTGTTTCGTTTATTTGTTTTAACCCCTTTATCGTATAGTAGTAATCGTTTTTTATTGGCTTCAAGTCCACCACCACCTCCTTCAACACCATTAACACTTAATACATTTTCATTTCAATCTTTTAATAGTTTAAGTGGTAATCAAACAAATGATCATCATACACAACAACAATCATTTAATTTTTCATCATCATCGGCATTCAATATGGTTGGCCATGGTCAACAGCTTGGTAATGATAGTGTTATATTTGATCCGAATGATAAGGAAAAATCAAAATTTGAATTAGTTGAAGTTTGTATGGATATGTTAGCATCGAATGCATTTACAACATCATCACCGCTTCCATTAAAACCATCAATGATTGATAAATTATTGAATAAAGATAAAACACAATATTGGATGATTGGTAAATATCTATTATTATCATCATTATGAATATTTATTATTTAAATTCTCTTTTAATTCAAACATTTTATATATAGGACATAAAATAATACAAATAACAACAACTGGTTGTACATCAAGAGCAATGAGAAATGGTCTTTGTAATAAATGTCATTTAATATGTCATATGAATCGATCACCAAAATCAACAACAATAAATAATTCATTAAATAATTTAATGAATAATTGGAATGAAAAATTTAACAATGTAAACAATGATTTGAATCAATCAATTATTGCGAATAATTTTGATCAATCATTAACAACACAACAACAACAACAAGATATTGCAATTAGACGTCGACATCGTTCGGAAATTAATCATAGTACAACAACGAAAAGTTCAAATTATAATAATGATGATTATTTTATTAATCAACAACAACAACAACAACAGAATATGATTCAAGGATCATCATCATCAATTGAATCGGATTCAAATGTTGTTAGTAGATACTGCCGTTGTTGGTGCCAAACATGGGCTGAAATATTAATTCGTCGTTCAACCGGTACAACAAGATTTATACTACGTGTTGAAAATAATTTGGGTGAATTTCCAAATTGGATATCATCAAAACATGAAGATGATTCATTAGCTCAAATATTTGAAAATTCATTTCCAGATTTAAATATTGTATCCAATTCGAATAATGATAATAATGAGATCTCAAAACAGGATTCTAATCAAAATGATGATGATGATGATGCCAAATCCAACTCAGGGACTATTTCTAGTTTAAATGATCAACAAAAACAACCGCAGGAAAAAGCCAAAATTTCTCAACCAGTTAGTCGTGCTGCATCGTTTGGTGGTAGTCGTACATTACAAACTCATAATATAACCAAATTTTTTGATGTTCCACAAACACGTAATAATAATGATATGGAAACCGGAAAATATCGTAATCATCATCATGTTCGTAAGCTTGAAAAAGATTTTTCATTTGAAGAAAATACACCGAATGGTTCACAAACAAGTCTTGTATCATCCAGTGGTAGTGGTGATAATGAATCATCAAAAAATTTTCAGCCTTCAACAATGTTTCGTGATCGTGGACATACAATATCTGTGATGACACCGGTACAGAAAAGTTCCAGTTCATCATCGGCTTTTGGTAGTGGTGTAGGTCATCATGAATCATCAATGTCAGCATCGAATATAAATTTATCTTCACGGCAACCATTTTCACCCGCTGGTCTTTCACCACAATTTGTGTTTTTACAATTATATTATAATTCTATGTTTAAAGATAAAATCTGTCTGCCTAATTCGAATGTTGATTTTGAAAAACCTATTCAACTTGAACGTAATGATGCATTGAAAATATCGTTAAGTATTTTCGATCGAATAACGCCATATGAAACGCACAAAATTGGTATACTTTATATTGGTCCTGGTCAGACAAATAATCGTGCCGATATACTTGCCAATCGAATTGGATCATTTAGATATGCAAAATTTTTAAAAAATATTGGACAATTAATTTCGCTGGAAGATATTGATCCACGTGTATTTTATGTTGGTGGTCTTGGTGTTAAAGATGGTCCATATGCTATTTCATGGTGTGATCATCTTGTACAGATGATATTTCATGTTGCTACAATGATGCCTACATTAGATAATGATCCAAAATGTAATAATAAAATGGCACATATTGGTAATGATTTAGTTTGTATTGTTTATAATAATAGTGGTGAAAATTTTGATCTTTTTTCATTGAAAGTAAGTTTTTTTAAAAAAAGACTGAATTACTGGATTATCATCTAATTCATTATTTTTTTTTCTTATTTCAGAGTGGTTTTGGACAGGTAATGTTGGCTGTCGTATTAATAACACCATTAGAATATGATAGTAATATTGTCGAAATAAAAAGTAGAAAAGGTTTGTATAAAAAAAAAGATCATCATTAATCAAACCACAAGATGTATTTTGGTATATTTTTTTCTATAGAATTTGCCGAATTTATTGGTTACACTGAATCGCAGGTGTTATCGGATGATGCATTACCTGTTTATGTACGACAATTGGCTATTCATGCAAATGTAAATTTTGTTTTTTTAATCATCAACAGAATAATCAAATTTATGTTTTATTTATTTACATTCTAGTTGGGCGCAATGGTTTATCATCCAAAACAAGAAATGAGATCATATCATATATCGAATTGGCTTTCACGATTACGAAATATAAAACGTGTACGTAAACGTGCACAAGAACATTATCAACAACAACAACAACAAAATCAACAACAGCAGCAACAACAACAACAACAACATGGCCAAATGGATAATCATGAACGATATTCGAATCGAAGTAATACTATTGGTACAAGAATGGTACGACAAAATCAACAATCAACATCTATTGGTGATGAATCTATATCATCAGCAACAACAACAACAACAAATTCGGCAATTAGTCCAAATATTTATAACAGTGGTGGTGGTATTGGTAATTCATTCGATTATGAAACATTATCATCACAACGATTAGTGTTTCCGGATTTTACTGAATTTACAAAAGATTTTTGATTTGCATATGAATCATGTTTCCATCTAAAAAAATGATGATGATAATTAATGTCATTGTTGATTTATAATTTGACAAACAAACAAAAAAAAACAAGAATTTATTTTTTATATTTTCCCTAAACAAAACAAAAAAATTATCTCATTTTTCAATTTTCTTGTTTGTTTGTTTGAAGAAAAAAAAAATTTGAAAATTTTCCGGAAATTTTCTGGCAAATTTCCGGTGATCTCGATATTTGAAACTGAAAATTCTGTTGGGCTACCATAATCATAGCGAGCAAGCAAGCATGTGTGACACAAAGACAACAAATATTTTTCAAAAAAAAAATTCTTATTATTCAAACTCTGCCCTTTATTTAAATAATTTTTGCATGCAAAAAAACCAGAATAATTTGTTTTTATAATAAAAAAAAATCCAAATCTCTTTTCTTTGTCTTTTTTCAAAATGATTTTCCGTAAGAAAAAAAATTCATTCATTAAATCAAACTTTTTTCATTGAATATTTTAAAGGCAATTTTTAAGATTTTTTGTCTTTCCAAACGAAACAGAGAAAATTGATTTATAAAAAAAAATCTTGTTCGACTAGTTACCATAAAAGTCTTTAATGGCAACAACAGCATCCGTCGTCGATTATCAATGAATGGTGTTTGTGTTTGTGTTTGTTTGATATTTGGATGTCATCAAAAAGTTGTAATGTCTGTTTTAACCAAACCATCATCATCATTATCATCATCCAGCCAAACACACCTACACACACACACACACACACACCAACCGTGTTCAAATTTGATTTTTTGGCATCGCCAAGACAACGACGCCAACGCATTTTTAATATGTATCATATACGGTGTTTTTGTATGCTGGATACTGGATGATATAGAAAATGAAATGATAAAATTTGGCAATCACAGTTTTTTTTTATTTCGGGAATCAACAGTTTAGTAATCTCTCTCTCTCTCTCTCTATGGTTATATAGAGAAAATTTTGTTTCATAAATCCGCATCAATTCATTCAATTTTCATTCATTCATTCGAATGAATCACACACAATTTATTATTCTTCAGGAAAAAAGCATCTCTTTTTTTTCTCAGTGAAAAAAAAAACGATTTTTTTCAAGTATTATTCCAAAACAACAACCATGGCATGGTTTGTTTGATGCTTTGCATTTGTCTTTGCTTCTGCCTTTTCTCGGTGGTTGTCGTCGTCGTGCATTACACTCAATAGACATAGAGAGAAAGAAAAATCACCAATCGGTATTGTTGATATCCTCATCATATATCATCATCATATCGAAGTAAACAAAACAAAACAAACAAACACAAAAACAAACGATAAACCCATCGAAAACAGCCCAAAAAAAAAACATTACATGCATGTAATGTTTTTCTCCCTGTGTTCTGTTTTTGATAGCAAAAAACACAGAATTTTTTTTATATCCAAAATAAAAATCATTTTACCAACTGGGTGTGTATAAGTTTGTTTGTTTGTTTGATGAGTGTTTCAATGTTACTTTTGTTGTTTGTAAGTTGTTGCTCCAAATGATGATGATTTTTATATAGAATGCATTATGATCATCGAGAAAAAAGCATCGCTTGATGAGAAAAAAGGAAAATTTCTCTCTCTTTTAGACAGTATATTTCTCAGTCTACTACTTTTTTGTTGATCTGTTTTTCTCGTTCTCGTTCTGTTTCACAAAGTTTTTCAGTAATTTGTTGTTATTAATAATAATAATTTTTTTCTTTTCACAAGGAACATCCAGATCAAGCAGATGTATGATGGGTTTTTGACTTTTCGGTTGATAAATAGTGAAGGCAGCTTTTTTTTAAAACATTGTTTACTTGTGCCCAGTGTTTGTTTGTTTATGGATCCACATCAACATTCACATGGACAATAATTACACAATGTGTTTGTCATCGTTTTATATAGCATTTTGACGACTGAGGGTTGTGTCATAAAAACCAAGCAACAAAAAAAAGAAGCCTTTTTGACTGAATAAAGTTACAAAGTTTGATGTGTTTTGTTTGATGTTGACAAAGTTCATTCACACACGTTTCCATAAAGTTCAGCAAAAAAAAAAAAGTTCAACAAAATTGTTTCTGGAAATAATTCTTCTGTTTCGATTCAATCAATTTTTTTTCCGGTAAACATTCTTCCGGCGATATTAATTATTGACGGATCATTCATCTTTTTTTACGTCGTTGTAAATTTCTGTAATTTTATTTGAAATTTAAAGAGGATACATATCTGCAAATGTAAGTTTTATCATTTAACTTTTTAAAGATTTTTTTTGTTTTGTTGTTTTCCATTTTGGTAAATTGATGATAATTCACATGGTAACTATGTTAACAGATAAAAATTGAGTTGGGGGCTATTTTCACAAAAATTGTCCTGGTTTTGTTTTTTTGTTTTTGTTTTCGAATGTTTGAGTGTAATCTCTTCCGGCATACAAGAATTGGGAGCAAAATAAAAATTGTTTTTTTTTCTTTGCCGAATGAAATCTAAGAATTATTCAGCAGTGAGTAATTCTGATGTGAAACTTGAACAAGAAAGAAATTATTTAGTTTGAAGATTTCACCATTTTCTATTTTTAGAATGAACAGAATCGAATCTGTTGAATTCTCTTGTTGTTCGTCATTCGTCTGCAAGTTTTTTTTTGTTTTGCCTGGCAAAAATCTTTCGAAATTGCAAAAAAAAAAATAATAACTAACAAAAAACAGACCCGGCTATTTTAATTTTTCAATTGAATGATTTTTTTGTTTTCTTTTGATCTAACTTTGGTTATCTCATTTCAAATTTCTGTTGTTAATCAAAAACACGTGTGTTAATTTGACGGTTGTTTTTTTTGGATTGATTGATTTTTTGGTCAAATAAACAACAACGAAAAAACACATGTTTGGTCTATCGATCGATCGTCATTAACATTCATTTGGTCATTTTTCACAAATGATGATTACCACCAACACCACACCACCACCACAAATAAGCTACAATCCTACGAGATGCTGTTTTTCTCCCTGAAACAAGTGAAACAACAAACAGCAACAAATTCCATTTAAGGAAAGTTGTCTTTTTCTCTATGTAAACTAACTAACTAATCTAATAACAAGTCAAGATAGATATGAGAATGAGAGAAAAAAATGAAACCACATTTGCACACACTATAGTGTTTCCGGTTTTTTGTTGTTGTTGTTGATTTCAATTCCCTTAAAAAGAATTTCAAAAAACTAAGTTAAAGGTAAAGAAAGGCGGTGTGATAATCATTGAAAAACTTTATTTTTTTTCATAATGAATTTTTTCTTCTTCCAATTCTTCTTCATATGATAATAATAATCATCTCAGCACCCACGCATACATTTACGCTTCAGTTTTGGCTATGAAGAAGACTTTTTTTTCCTTCGTTAAAAACTTTTGCTGTTGCTGTAGCTTTTTTTGGTTTGGAAAAGAAAAAATTATCAACCAACCAACCAACCAACCATATTGAAAATATCTTAGTGAATAGTGAAAAGAAGAAGAAACATTGGTAACCATCAAAAAAAAAAAAAAAAGTCAAAAGTCCATAGAATTTTTGTTATTGAATTAAGTTGCTTAATACAAACAAACCATATGTGAATCAACAAACCAACCAAGAAAAAAAAAAATGAATGAATGACTTTTGACCTTTTTCTCTTTCTTTCTCTCGCTCTCGAAAACGTTTTGGTTTCTTAATAACGTTTGGTTTTTTGCTTGCTTGGATTTTTCTTTTTCTGGTTGAAAGAATTTCGTATACGATATATCAAGATTTTTTTGAACATCCAAAAAAAAAAACGAAAAAAGAAAATCGAACATAACCCGAACAAGAAAAAACTTGTTTCCAAAAACATTGTGTAAATTTGTCTATTTTTAAAATGTTTTTTATTTTTCATTATCGATCCTGGTAACACCTGTCCATTTTTTTGTTGTTATTGAGTTTCGCAATCCAAAACATGATTTTTTTGTGCTAAAAAAACTTTAAAATTTTCCGTTTTTTTCTTTCTTCTGTTTTCTCCGTATTCAGAACATTCGAATATCATCATCACCAATGATGAAGGTGACAGAATCTTCTTCTGTTTGACTGACTGACTGACTTTTGAATATATTTCGCACAACGAAGCCGATTTTACTGCCAAAAAAAATCATCTTTTTTTTTCTCTACATCAAGAAACCTGACATACTTTAATTTAAATAAATCTTCTTTTTTTTCAAATTTGCCAAAAAGAAAAGCAAACCAAAAAAACTTTGTTTTGTTTTTTTGCTCCTTCATTGATGATCGATTAAGGAGAAATTTTTTCGGAAATTCGGAAACTCATTGATTGTGAAATTCTTCCCGGAAACCAAAAAAATGGAAATGCAACAAATCACAAATTGCCATAATGTTGATGGCGATAGAAATCATCGACATCGAAGTCGACAAGATCAAAGATATAAAATAAATGATTTTATCAAATCAATTTTAATATTCATTGTGTTCAATCAAATGATACAATTATCGTTGACTGAATGTAAGTTTTTTGTTTACCTTTGTTTTTTGTTATTTACTAAATGACTAATAATTCGAATTAAAAAAAATTAGATAAAATGAAAACAACATATTTTGAATATAAAGATACAATGTCTGCATTGAATGCACCATTTTCAGAACAATTACGTGATTCAAGACTTTGTGTAACAAAAACAACTTGTGGTGATTGTATTCGTACAAAAGAATGTTCTTGGTGTAATTTACCTGGGAATTTTTCTGATGATCGTTGTAATACAATGTTTAAATTACAAGAAATGGGTTGTCCATCAATGCATCTTTATTCACCACAAACAATATTCGATCTGGAAGAAGATGAAGATTTATCGAATAAAACGGATGAAAATATGGATCCAATACAATTAAAACCACAACGTGTTTCGATACGTGTACGGCCACAAATACCAAAAACATTTACAGTTACATTTAAACAAGCACTTGATTATCCAGTTGATTTATATTATCTAATGGATTTATCAAAATCAATGGAAGATGATAAAGCAAAATTAGCCGAACTTGGACATGTTCTTGCACAAACAATGAAAAATCTTACCAATAATTTTCGTCTCGGGTTTGGATCGTTTGTCGATAAAACTGTTATGCCATATGTTAGCATAGTTCCAGAAAAGTAAGTATTAATTTTTTACTTGTTTTGTTTTAATTAATTGATTTTTTCTGGAAAATTTTTCTCGCAGATTAATTGCACCTTGTCCTGGTTGTGCAGCACCATATGGTTTTAAAAATCATATGAGTTTAGATACTGATTCAAGTGATTTTGTACGTAAAGTAAATGATACACAAATATCGGGTAATTTGGATGCACCGGAAGGTGGTTTCGATGCAATCATGCAAGCTATTGTTTGTCATAATGATATTGGTTGGCGTGATAAATCACGTAAATTATTAGTATTTTCAACCGATGCTGGTTTTCATTATGCTGGTGATGGTAAACTTGGCGGTATTGTTAAACCAAATGATGGTGAATGTCATTTAGATCGTGAAGGTTTATATACTGAAAGTATTACACAAGATTATCCTTCTATTAGGTTTGTTCTGTTTTTTTGATGATAAAATTGTTTTTTCTTTAATTCATTTCATTTAATTTTTTTTTCTTCATTAGCCAAATTAATCGTAAAGTTCGTGAACATCATGTAAATATTATATTTGCAGTTACAAAAGATCAATTTCATATTTATAATCAATTAGTTGGTGGTCATAATCATTCACTGTCATTGATTGAAGGTTCATCAGCCGGTATGTTGGCTGGTGATTCATCAAATGTTGTACAATTAATTGTTGATGAATATCAAAAAATAACATCAGCAATTGAATTAAAAGATAATGCAACAAATAATATTCGAATGAGTTATGCATCTGAATGTCTGGGACAACGTAAAGAATCTACAAGTGTTTGTAAAGGACTTCGTGTTGGTGATAGTGTTAATTTTGATATAACATTAATGGTTGATTCTTGTCCATTAAATCGTAATGATTGGAAACAAACAATTAAAGTTTATCCAGTCGGCCTAAATGATGCACTTTATATTGATTTAGAAATTATTTGTGAATGTGAATGTGAAAAAGAAGAAAATCGACAAGATAAAAGTCCGGAATGTGGTTTTAAAGGTAGCTATCAATGTGGTATTTGTAGCTGTGATCTTAATCATTATGGACGAAGATGTGAATGTGATGCAAAAGATTCAAATCCAGATGCAAAAGAAGCAAGCTGTTTTCGTGGTAATGATACAAAAGTTTGTTCTGGACGTGGTATTTGTCGGTATGTAATAAACAAATGATGATAACATTTCAATCAATCTAATAATCTTTTCATTTTTCTTTAAATATATAGTTGTGGAGAATGTGAATGTTCAAAACGTGATTCACCTGATGAAAAAGTTACCGGAAAATATTGTGAATGTGATAATTTTAGTTGTGATCGTTATAATGGTTTAGTTTGTGCTGGACCTGATCATGGTACATGTGAATGTGGTTCATGTAATTGTAAAGAACAATGGACTGGACCGGATTGTAGTTGTCCAGTTGGTAATAATGAATGTATCAAACCGGATAGTGATAAAATATGTTCCGGTCATGGGGAATGTGTTTGTGGTCAATGTATTTGTTTTACAAATCAAACGGAACAATATACTGGGCAATATTGTGATGAATGTCCAACATGTAAAAATCGTTGCGATGTTTATAAAGATTGTGTTGAATGTCAAGTATTTCATACTGGACCATTAGCTATTGATGATTGTCAAAATTGTACATTAAATCCAATCACTTCGCCTGATATTGATTCAAGAGAAGGAGAATTATGTGTTGTTTGGGATGAAAATGATTGTGTATTTAATTTTAAATATCATTTTGATGAACATGAAAATCAAATCTATATTTATGCACAAGAACCAAAAGATTGTCCTGAACCGGTAAATATATTGGCTATTGTTATCGGTGTTATTGTTGGTATTGTATTGATTGGTATTGCTTTTCTATTAATATGGAAATTATTAACAACAATTAAAGATCGTCGTGAAGTTGCTCGATTTAACGAGGAACGATTAAATGCAAAATGGGAAACGGTAAATGAATCTAGCTGATTTTTTTCCAATTCTAATTTCTAATTTTCCTTCACTTTTTTTCCATAGGGAGTGAATCCAATATTCAAAAAAGCAACAACAACATTCAAAAATCCTACATACAATGGAAAATAACACCGAAAAAAATAATATTGTTTTTTTTGAATTTGTATTTTGCTTTTTATTTTGTTAAATATTGTTGTTGTTGTTGTTATATTTTTCACGAGAAAACCTAAACAAACAAATCTTGTCCATGTTGTGCGCTACCAAAAGATGAAGAAAAAGATTTTCATTCACGCACAACCAATGTGATATAAATTCAATTTTTATTTTTTGGAAATAGAATCTATATCCTTTCTTTTTTTCTATTATTAATTATTCGTATCACATCTATCATCATCATCATTTGCTGCCAATAATTTCATCATCAAAGAAAAAATTACCTAAAAAATGCATTTAATCCAAAATGTTTCGACTGAAAATCTTCATCATCCTCATCATCATCATCATCATCAAAACGTTTATTATTGAACAAAATAATTGTACAAAACAACCGAACAAAAAGAATTAATTCAAATCGACAGCTGGAATTTGTTTTTGGTTTTTCTGTTTTCCCCACTTTTAGAAATCACAACTACAACCAACCAACCAACAACAAAAATCTAATATATTCTGACATGCAAACACACACACAGACAGACACAGAGATAGAATGTCGATGGATGAAATTCTTTAATTCTTTAATTGGAATTTTGCATATTTATTTTATTTTTTGGAATGTTTCTCTTGCTCTCTCTCTCTCTCTCTCTCTCTCTCTCTCTCTCTCTCTCTCTCTCTCTCTCTCTCTCTCTCTCTCTCTCTCTCTCTCTCTCTCTCTCTCTCTCTCTCTCTCTCTCTCTCTCTCTCTCTCTCTCTCTCTCTCTCTCTCTTACATTATATAACACCATTCATTCATTCATCAATTATATAGTCATCGTTTTACAATTTTATTTTTCTTTTTTCTTTTTTTTTCATTGCATTCTGTAAATTCTAATCAAAATCAAAAAATCTGTTTGTTTTTTTTTTCGTTTTCTGGGAAATAAAAACATTTACATTTATTATTAAATTTTTTTTTGGCAAAAGTTTTTGTTTCAATTAAAAATTTTTTTGATTAAGTCGGTTGTCGGTTTGTTTTGGCTTTGGCTTTGGTTTCGGTTGTTGTTGTTGTTGTTTGTTGGTTATATCAGCCATAGAAACCACCATAATTACCTAATATTTGACGAAGAATACCACGACCACGTCCCCATAAATTATAACGTAATCCTTTACCATATGGTAATGCCCAATAACCAGCACCAATACCAGTTCCAGCATAATAATGTGGTGTTGCCGATATGTTGGATATGATTAAAATGATGGCCAAACCAATGATTAACGAATGGAAAATTGTTGGTTTCATTTTCATTTTTTGATTTCAAAATAGTTTTTTGATCAGAAAACTGAAATGATATGATTTCCAAATTTTCAAATCAACGTATTTATATATGATTGGCATCATTCCGATCGTCGTTTTTTCGGTATTTAAAACGGAATTTATTTCTCTCTTTCGCATTTCATCGTTCTCAATCAAATATTTGTTGAACATTATTTGGGAAAAATGATGATCAAGGTTGTTGTTTTTTGTTTTTCAAATTCAGGAATCAGGAAATCATCGTCGTTTTTTTTGTTTTGTTGAAAATAATTTGACCTAGCCAATCGTTTCCGTTTGTTTTCATTTAACATTTTGATTATCGAATCGAATCAATTTTAATTGTAATTTATTTACTTTCATTTCTTGTTTTTTTTTTAAATTGTTGAATTGTTAAACAAACAAACAAACAAAAGACAAATGAAACATTTTTCTTTTTGTGGCGGCAAAATGGAAATTCCATTCTTGTTTCTTTCTATTTGTTTGTTATCTGTATGTCGGCTTAAGGCAATTTGATTCGAACAAAACCCAAAAAAAAAAGAAGAAAAAAAGACAATGTAACAAACGAAAGGAATTTCAATGTTTTTTTTTTTTGTTTTGTTTAAAAATCGGTTTTGAACCAAAGCTAAAGATGCTTATTGTGTGTATCAATCGAATAGATTGATGATTCGGTATGATTCAAAGTAGGAATTTTTTTTGTTTTTGTTTTGTTTTGTTACTTTGACCAGATTTTTTCTTTGTTTTCCACACATTCCACATTCCATTCCATATTTTTGTTTTGTTTTTTTCTCTGTACGTGCTGTAAGGGTAATGGATTCGGTTTAAAAAAAAATGGAAGGATTTTTTTTATGACATTATCATTATCGGAGTAAAGAAGAAACAAAGAAAACACAGAGAGAAAACAAAACCAAAAGATAAAAAACAGGTATGTATGTGTGTGTGTGTGGATAGCAAGGTCAGCATGCATATAACCCTATCATCAATGTTTATCATAATCATCGTCGTTTGTTTGTTTGTGTTGTTAATATGGGCTATGGCCTGTGTGTGTGTATTTGCGACTTGACCAAATATATTTTTTCTGACATAACCCTAGCCAAACAAACAAACAACAAAGGCGGAGTGTATTTTTTGTTTTGTTTTTTCTTGCTGAAAATTGGTATAAAGAGGTCTAAGGTCTTCTTCTTTTACGTTCTTTTTTTTCTTCGATTCATAACACAAACTATAGTTCAAACTGTTGATTGATCATTGATGAAAAAAACAACCAAACAGAAACAAAACCCAAAAAAAAAAACAACATAGAAATTTTTTGAATCGACTCGTGTATTTCTTATTTGAAAATAGAAGTTCAACGTACTTACGCATTATTTTTTTTTTTTTTTTTGGTCATCATCATCATTATTGCTGTTGTGTTTCATTTCGAAAAAATCAACAACAAACCTTTTCGACCAAACATTGATCTTTCTTTAGTGATTTTTTTTCAATTTTTTTGTGTTTGTATTCCATTGTTGTTGTTGAAAATGTTTAACTTTACCTGGTTTCCGGTCTTGATGATCATAATGATGATCTATCAATGTCATCCAATAAATGGTGCACCTATTTCCGAAATCAATTTATCATCGCCAACAACAACATCGACATCGACATTATCAACATCATCAACGATAATAATGCCAACTGTTGCATCCGTACAAATATTATCAACATGTCAATCAGGACAATATTTTAAACGTGATTGTAAACTTTATATTAGTTGTGAAAATGGTAAATGGCGAAGAAATTTTTGTCCTGAAAATAAATATTGGAATCAAATTGCAAAAAAATGTGATGATATTCATAATGTACCTGAATGTTATGAAATGTTTCTGGAAATTCAACGTAATGTACGTTCGATGATGCAAGCTAAACGTTCATCGCCATCAATAATTAATGAACATAATAATATGGAAGCAATCGAATCTTCTCAACTAAAACCATTACCAACAACAGCTGAAATGAAATCTAAAAATGATCATCATGTTGAATTTGATGAAGAATATGAAGAAGAAGAGGATGATGATGATGAAAATAACGATGAAGATGATAATGGCGATGATGATAACAGTATGGTAAATCCAGAACCAGATCATCATCATGATGAACAAAAATCCAAATTAGTGACAAAAATTCTTGAAAAACCATATTTTTCATCAAAAGATTATGAAGATTATGATGATGATGATGATGATTTTGGAGAAGAAGAAGAAGAAGAAATGAAAACATTTTCAACGAATAATAATCATCCAAAGGAAATAAAATTATCATCATCATCATCAAATCCAACCAAACGAAGCCATCATGATGAAACCATAAGTAAAAATGATATCATTACAATCGATGATAATAATAAAAACAATGATCGAATGATGATGGTAAACAAACGAAAAAAATCTAAATCAAATTATCAACAACAACAACAACAATCATCGACGATAACACCATCAACTTTGGCAAAAAATTATGGTAAAATTTGCATTATACGTGGTAAACAAATCGAATGTCATGAATCGAACGATAATGTTGGTGATGGTACGACTATAATGACAACAACGACTATACCTGAGTCTGAATCAATAACAACAACAACAGCAACGGAAATTAATGAATCGGGAAACAAATGTGGTAAACAATTATCATCAAATAACGATATCGATGATCAACGAAAAATACATTCATATTCATTAAAAATTGAAATCAATATCGATGATCGAATATTCATACGTATTGAACGTTTTATTCGATTAATTATCTATTATATAAGCTTTCAATTTATGTAAATTTCAATTTTTCATTTTTTCTTTGTAAATTTGTAGACTTTTTTTTTGTTTGTTTGTTGTTGCTGTTGTTGTTTTTGTTGTAATTAAGTTGTGATGTGAAAAGGACAATGTTATGTAAAAAATAAAATAAAAATAAAAATTACTTTTATTTCAAAAAAAGAAAATTTGATTACAATGTAATTTTTTGTTTTCGGGAAAACTTTGCCAATCATCATTTCTATGATTTGATGATGATGATCGAATCAATTAATTTCAATCAATTGTTGTCTGGAATTATTTTCCTAGAATGTTTTGGATTTGTTGATTCTCCAGAAGAAAAAAGACAAAACTACCCGAAATAACCAAACCAAAAAAAAAAATTCGGCAAATTGTTTGGCACCAAGTGGATTATCTAATTCCATGAAAACAAAAGGTAATAATCAATTGGCTACTAGTCATTGTCATTGCCATTGTCGCCGTCGTCGTCTTGTGTCATGGCCAGGCGGTCACCGGTCAGCTAACCAGCCGGTTCGGTACCTGTATATGGTCATCATCATCATCATCATAGCTTAATTACCTTAATTAGAAGCGAGAGAGAGAGAGAGAGAAAAAAATGTTAATCCTATGTTGGTGTGTGTGTGTGTAATTTTCACAATACTTACATTATAGTTGTTCTTCTGCTAGACTAGCCATTTACATTATCATTATCATCATCATCATCATCATAATTGAATAATCGAATGTTTCTTTTTTTAAATGATTGAAAAATGACAAACATTAAGTAATTTATTACCGAAAAAAAAGAATGATTTTTTGTGTAACAAGTCACCACCACCATCATCATTATCATCAAACAACAATTGGTGTCTGGCAATTAATTGTATTGCGGTCGGTTTTTTCTGGTTTTCAGGTTTTTTTTTGGTTTTTGGTTTTCGGTTTAAAGATGATAACAAAACCGACGACGACGACTATTTTGACGACAGTCGTCTTGTGTGTGTGACAAAACAGATTTCGAATGTTTTAACACCGAAAATGATTCGAATTGATTTTTTTATCATCAGGTTTTTTTTCGATTTGATTTTTCTTCGATTTATTCAGGTATTTTGATTTTTATAAAAATTTGAATTTGAATTTTTCTTTACTTTTTTCTAATTAGGATCGGAAATAAGCGTGTGTGTGTGTGTGCGTTTTTTCCCTTGAAACATTTTATTTCGGAACGAACGGAAGGTTTTTGTTTCATTGGAAAAAAAAACAAATTTCAAACATTTTTTTCCATTTCTTTTTTTGCCGTGATTGATTGATTATCGGTAAAAAAGAAATTTTCTTGAAGAAAAAAAAACAACAAATTTACATTCCAATCATTATTGACATTTTTCATCATCATTTTCCAGTGAACGAAAAAACTAAACTAAACCAAACTAATTTGGACCACCAAAAATGTAACCAAAATAAAATGTAAACTAAACTAAACAACGACAAACAAACAAACAAATAATGTCATTATCAATTATTATTGGCCCACCAATATTGATGATGATGATGATTAGCAGGAAAAAAAACATACTTACTTTCTTGCTATCTTTGTGTGTTTATTTTTGTCAACCTATCTTCAATTCAAAGATTGACCATTTAGATAAGAAAATTCTTTCGAATTTCGTTTTTTTGTTGATTATTTTTAGTTTTTGGAAATAAAAATATAGTTAGGTAGGTAGGTAGGTATTCAATTTGAACCAAATCGATAATTGTGATAATATCTTTCAACAAGAAAACAAAAAATTTAGACAGGTATTTGTTGATATATGGTTATTATTTCGGACTAAATATGGATTCTTCACACACAAATCAAGGAATTTTTGAAGCAAATATAATATTAGGCAATCCAACCAATCATCAATCGGTCACAACAGAAATTTTGCCTGATCAATTTTCTTTTTTTTTGGGTAAAAAGATATATCTTATGATCTGATAAGCGGCTTTCCTTTATTTTTCTGTTTTTGTTTTTGTTTTTTCACCGAAAATTCAGATTATTCTGATTTTTTTTCTTCGAATGAAAATTCGTGCATGTTTTCATGTGCTTTCGTGTACAATTTTTCTTTTTTTCTTCAGAATTTTTATCTATTTTCCAATCAGATTATCATTATCAAGTGTTTTGGTTATCTTTTTCTCTCGAAAATGAATGAATGTCTTTTTTTCTCCATCGTAACGAAGAAAAAAAAACGAATTTCTTAAAAAAAATTTCAAAAGTTTTATGATTGTTAAACAAGAAAATTAGTTGAAAAAACCCGTTCATTAGTCAATCATTTTGATGAGAGAAACTTTTACTTACTTACTTTTGCTTATATTTGCAGAATTTATCTTTTCTTGATTTGACAAATTTTCTTTTTTGTGCAAAAACAAAACAAAAAACTTTTCAGTTAGTTTAGTTTTCCGTTAATTGAGATGTATAATGATTGAAATGATAAACAGAATTTTGAACCAATATAATACACAGACAGAGAGATTAATGAATTTACCATTATGATCAGGTCCTTGATGATTTGTAATCAGAATCAGTGAAAACAGTGGTGGAAAAAAATGTCAATGAACTACATTATTGTTTTGTTTTGAAAAAAATGAAGGTTTCATTGACATATTAATTTTACGATATGAAATTCTCATCATCATCATCGTCATTGACCGATGATTTTCTTCTCCTGTTCATCAAATTTGCATTGTCATTTTATTATTCTGCGAAATGAATGGTAAATTGGTTTTTTGTTTCTGATGAAAATCATCATCATTTCATTTCAAAATCAGATAAGAATCATGTTGTTTTTGCTGTTGTTATTATTGGTATTTTATTGTTTTCTTGACAAACGTTGAAAACAAAACGAAGTAATGTTACCTACAAATGAAATTATTCTGAATAAACAGAATAATAATCGAATGAAACAAATATGGTTAGATTTTTTTAATTATTTTTCAATAAAAAATTATAAACAACAACAATTACCTGCATATCGTCCATTAATAAAATTTTATTCAATTTTTGCTACATTTCTGATTACATCAATATCATTATTAACCATTGGTATTGGTTTTATGTGTATATCATATTATGGTGATCAAATATTTCGTATTGATTATACTGATTGTATACCATTAACGGGTAGTCGTTCTTGTTCGAAAATATTAACCGATTGGCATAATGGAAGAAGTCATGATCAACAACCACCACCTGAATGTATTTGTTGGTATAAATTCAATCTACCTGAATCATTTCATTCAAATGTTTATGTTTATTATGGTTTAAAAAATTATTATCAAAATCATCTGCATTATATTCGGTCGAAAGATTTTTCACAATTTCATGGTTATCCAACTGTACATACGGATTGTGAACCATTTCGTTTTAAAATGGTTAAAATTAATAATGGAAATAATCAAAGTTATCAACATCATCATAATCAACAACAACAACAACAACGACGAGAACAATGGGAAAATCGTCCAATTGTACCATGTGGTACACGTGCAAATAGTCTTTTTAATGATACTTTTTCCTTATGGCTAATGGATTATATGAATCATACGATACGTACTGTACCATTAAGTCGACAGAATATTGCCTGGCCAATTGATCGTTCGATTACCAATTCAATTGATTATGAAATATTTCGAAATTTTACTAATCCACCAAATTGGGGTAATAAAACAATATTTGATTTGGATCCAATGAATCCGGATAATAATGGTCTACAAAATGAAGCATTAATCGTATGGATGCGTGCTGCTGCATTTCCAGATTTTCGTAAACTTTATGCTCGTATTGTTCATCATCCACGTTCAACATTTTCGAAATCTTTACCAAGTGGTACTTATTATCTAAAAATTGATTACAGTAAGAAAAATATTGAAAAAATTGAATTTTCTTTTGTTATTGAAAATTGATTCAATTGATTTTTTTTCTCCAAAAAAATTAGATTATCCTGTCAAAGAATTTGGTGGTCGTAAAATATTCTGGCTAGCCAATACAAATAAATATATTGGTGGTCCATATCTATTTTTATCGATCATTTATCTTGTTGTTGGTTGTGTTTGTTTTGTTTGGACATTTATTCTGTTTGCATTTCAACGTAGATTTGGTAAAACTGATCGTGAATTATCACGAATCGATATCCGTACACCATATTTATATGATACGAAATATGAAAATGAACGTAAACATCAACGACAGAAAATTAAACGACAACAACAACAACAACCGCAGCAACCAACAACAACAAATTTTCCATTAAATTATCGATTATGAAATGAAGAAAGAAATATCGATTTTTGCCGCTGATAAAGTTATATTTTATTGTATAAATATCTCCAGTATTTTCTATTTTCACTTTCTATTTTCCATTTTCTGTCAGTTTTTTCACTATATTCATCATCATCATTGTCATGATAAGAATGATGATTGAAATTTTCATTTCATTTTATTCATTTCATAATTCATAATATTTACAGAATTTTGAATACAGTCAAGGTTTTTTTTTTTAAATGTTGTATTACAATCAATTTGACATTTTGGTCTGTCTGTTTGTTTGTGTGATGAGATCCTGTAGTTTTTTTTTCTGGTGATTTGAACTGGGCAGCAATGAATATTTTAGAGCGAAAAAAAAGAATCAATGAAATATATCCATAGGAAAAGTTACACTGGAATTTGTATCGGGTGTTTTTTTAATGAATATTTTTTTGGTTCATACCTTTGTTGTTGTTGCCTTGGATGTCAATCACGTTTGTCGTTTTTCATTGTTTTTGTTGTTTATGATGATGATAATGATGATAAAGCAAGCCCAATGATTATTATCATTATCATTAATCATTTAATAATAACGTAGAATGTATAATATTTTTTTTTTTTGGTTCATTTGGGAAAACAATGACAAAGATATTGTATTACATGCATTCTGTATGAGTGTGTGTGTGTGTCATTCAAGCTTCTTCTGCTTCTTCATCATCAAATTACGCAACAACTTTTATATACATCATTATTATGATGATGATGATAATGATGATGATGATGATCAAGAAAAATTGCCAATTTTAGGCATTACTTACTTCCGATCCATTTTGGATTGTAAAAGGAATATACAAAAAAATAATAATCACATTGGATATATGTACACTATCTCTTCATTGAAATTTTGGTTTTTTCGTTTTTTGGTTTTTTGTTTTTCAATGTTATCTTTATCCGGAATTTGTTTTCAATCGATATTTTTGAATGGGAATGTTTATGAAATGAATGTTTCTCATTATAATCGTATAACTGATATGGTACATATTGCCAAATGACCACCACCACCACCACCACCACTACTACTATCAACATTATCATCACTATTGTTTGATGATGTTTGGCTTATCGATGGAACATTATCCTTACTACTGCTGCTATTTGTATTATCTCCACCAATAACAACAACAGTACCATTCGAAAATGATGATAATTTTGCTGGATTCGGTTGTTGTTGTTGTTGTTGTTGATTATTTTGATTGTTCTGTTGACGATATGATGAACGATAAATACGGCTATGATTATAATAGCTTTGATGTCTACTTGTATTTGTATTATTACTATAAACCATTTTATTATCATTATTTTGTGCACAGATTTTTCTTGCTAAATCACGTAAATCAATCTGGCAAAGAGAGAAGAAGAAGATAAGTGGAGAAGAAGAATTAATTTTATTAGAATGAATGAAAAATATAGAATTTAAGAAAATAGAATTTATTTATTTATAGTGAAACTTACACGAAAACTTTTCGACATAAATGAATAGATAATTGGATTGACAAAACTATTTGCCATTGCCATCCAATGACAAACAAAATAGCTTGCAATATAAAAATTATTACTTGATGGATCATGTATAAATAACCATTCAGGACTATACGTTATAACTGTCATTAAGATTTTTATTGGTGACCAACAAATAAGAAATAATATAACCACTGCAACTAACATACGGATTATCTGTTTTTTTGTTTGTTTGTTTGTTTTGAAATGAATTCGTTTTAGCATTATTCTTTAGCAAAAAATAAAAATAAAAATTAAAACTATACATACCCTTGTCATATCACGATTTTGTTTAGCAAATGATTGTGATGATTGTAAATTATCTTTACTTAATAAACATCTAATTATTGATGCATAACAAATTGATTGTATTATTAATGGAAAACCGAATGTTAACATTACTGAACTTATGTTATACCTATTAAAAAAAAAGTTGAAAATGTAAAACAAAATACACTGTTTCCAAACAAATTTCACTTACCATCGACTTTCATATAATTCATGATCAGGTCGACAATCTTGATATGTTTGATTATCCCAAACAAATTGTTCAATTTTTGTATTCGGTATTGATGCCCATATAATACCTAATAGCCAACCAATAATCAATATATATTGACTTTTTGCCATTAACCATTTATTCTGATTTGATAATGGAAATTTTACAGCATAATATCTAAACAACAACGAAAAAAACAACAAAACAAAAAACAAATTATGATCGGTTCAAATCAACCCAAAAACAAACCAAAAACACCCAAACATGTTTGATCAATAAAACGAAAAATGTAAAAAAAAGAAAGTAGAAGAAAAATTCATTACATTTTGTGTGTTTCCAATATTCAACAAACTTGTTGTTGTTGTTGTTGTTGTCAAAAAGAACAATGAACTAAAATATAAAATATTGTCCTTGTTGTTGTTGTTGTTGTTGTTGTTTTTAATTAAAAAAAACCAACAACAACAACATTGCACAACAACAACAACAACAACAACAACGATAATCAACAATTTTGTAGTTCGAACACACAGAAAAAAGCGATTATTTTTACCAGAAAAAAAAGATTACAGAATTCTCTCTATAGGGATTTTTTTTCATTTCATTAAATTTCATTTGTTGATTTCTGATTGTCAATATTTGTGTCCAGCCAAAAACTAAAGAATATTCTGTGTGTGCGTGTTTGGTGATATTATTACAAAGATAAGTGAAACAAAGAAAAAAGAATTGCCAAAACTGAATTCTTTTAGCCTGAATAGAATAAAAAACAAGCTGTTTTTTTCGTTGTTGATCATGTTTCTTTCATCATTTAAAGTAAGTAACGGGGAAAAAAATTAGATATTTAGTTTCCAGTTGGAATATTTATGATTTTAGAATTAATATTGTAGCAAATTTTTTTTTATGGTTGACATGATGATTATTATTTTTTTTTTTCTCTCTTTTACTTTCATTTTGTCTTTCTTCTTCTTCTTCGTTAAATAATGAGACCAGGACTTAAGTAATTTAATATAAACCGAGTGAAAGAGTGAGAGAGAGAGAGAGAGAGAGAAAGTAATGAAGAAAAAGTCTTGTTTTTCAATGATTCTTTGTCAATTTGCTGTTTATCTATCTCATTCTCGATTTGTTTGTTTGTTTGTTTAAATGTTCAATTCTGTCACACACACCAAAATCGACAATAATTGTTTCACATCAATAATTCTATCAAGTGGTCATTATTTTTGTGTTTGGAAGCCAGAAAAACGAAAATAAAAATAAAATAAATAAAGTGAAAAAGTGAAATTTATTCCTTGCTATTTATAAATCGATTAACAAGTGAAAAGTAATTGATAAAAAAATCTTCTCTCTCTCTCTCCCTCTCTTGAGATTCTCAATTCCCATTATCTGGAATATTTTTGTTTTTTTTTTGTTCTGATCAATTTAAAGACACTTTAACTTTTTTTTATATTTATTTATCAATTTCTAAAGTGATAAAAATGATTCATTTTTTAAATAAAAAATTATCATCATCATTATAATTGATTCTTATTGATTGATCGATCGATCGATTGATTGGATTTTTATTAGATCATACTGAAACACAATAATAATCCAATTCGATTTCAATCTAGAAATTGTATTAAAATGAAAAACATTTACTGAATCAACACAACCAGCAAAACAGAAATAGTAAAAAAAATCATTAATTTTCACAGAGAAAAAAAAGATTGGGGATTTGATTTATGAAATCCAAGAGGAAAATGGAATCCCAGATCTTTCTCTCTCTCTCTCTCTCTCTCTCTCTCTCTCTCTCTCTCTCTCTCTCTGGCCGCTTCATACATATGTTAATTAAAATAATGATTTTTTTTTTTTTGGTTTGCCTAAAAACCAGAAAAACAAAACGAGAAAATTTATGTTTTTCATTTGGAAAATGAAATTCCTATTTTTGTTGTTTTTCAAGAAATTAATAATTACGTTTATTAGTTGTTGATAACAAAAGTTGCCTATAGTTTTGAAACGCCAAATAGAATAGATTTTGTATTTTTGTTTTGTTTTGTTCCCATTACGGTTAATAAATGTTAATTCGGAATAAAAATTCTGCGTGTTTTGCGTGTTTCATTTGTTTCACTTGATAATCCAAGTTTGAAACAAATTTATTTGGAAATTTCCAAAATCCAAGCAAACCAAAACAAAACAAACCAACGATGTAATTTTTCAATGAATTAATATTTCATTTTCTTTTGTTTTCCCTCAATGTTTTTTGTTTTTCTGGGGTTTTAATTCTGTTTGTTTGTTTGGCGATTACACCGATTCTTTTCACTCATTTAAATGTCATATAATATTCACAAACAAACAAACAAAACAAAAAAACATTGTTTTTCCTAATAATCATATTTTTTGTTTTGATACATCAAAAAACAAAATAATACAAGTTTCTGGGGGGAGAGAAAAAAAGTACAAAAATCTTAATGGATTTACAATCCACATTTGGCGAGAAAAACAACAACAAAACAACAACAACATGTGATCTTCATCCATTTGTATGATCCAATTTCATTTGAAAAAACACACAAACAAACAAACAAAAAAATGAATTTTTTTTTGCTTTCATCAAAAAACTGTTTGAGACTTATCATCATCATACATAAGGTTTCAAGTGAAAATGAAAATGTATTTTTTCTTCGTTATTTCTGCTGAGTCTTTCGGTTCTTTTCGATTCTTTTCGATTCTTTTTGATTCTTTTCTATTTAACAATATCTACAAAATCAACAGAATATTGTTTGTATCGATGAAAGAAAGAAAAAAAACAAATAAAAGAGGAAAAGGAAAAGTGAAAATTTATATTGAAAATGTTTTTTTTCTATCGAATCGTTGATGGTTGATGGGATTGTGTGTGTGTGTGTGTGGATATTTGGAATTAACTTGTGTGTGTGTGTGTGTGTGCAAAATTGTTTGCTAATATTGAATTTTTCTATTGAATTTTTCACTTTCTTACTTATTATTTATTTTCAACGAAAAAAAATATTGTTTACCATCATCATCATCATTATTGATAGTGGAATTTTCTTTCTTTCTTTATTGATGTGGTTGCCTAAATCAAATTATTATTACCCTGCATGCAAGTGTATCCAATACAGCGTATTGAATACACCATCCATCCAAACATCCACACACATATTTTGTCGGGATGGTATTGGATTATGGAAAAAAAAACAACAACAGAAAAATTGTTGTTGTTTTTCATTACATGAGAATCTTATTTTTCCCCCCCTCCAAAAAAAAAGAAGAAAATGGAAAGACTTTAAAATTTACATTCTTTTTTCTCTCTCTTGTTTTTGATTTTTAGTTTTTTTCAATTCTTTCTTCATAACTAAAAGATTATTATCAAGTGTTTGTTTGCTTGCATGCCATTGATTGTTTTGGATGTGATTTTTTTTTAAATATAAATTTTATATTTTCATAAGCTTATTTATGGAAGCAGAATATATGAAATTTGTCAATGGATATTTATCCATTTTTTTTACTGAATAATAATAATAATAATAAACTTGAGGCAATATTTTTTTCCTGTTCAATATTATCATTATTATTATTATTATTATCGTCGCTGATAAAATAATAATAATAATTTTTCTTTTTGATAATAATTCTGTCATTCAATTCAATTCAATTCAATTCAATGACATTGTTTACTAATATTTTAATAAATAATACAATAGAATGGCTAGAAAAAAAGAAGAAGAATCGATTATTGTGAATTGCTAGTTGTGTGTTGAAAGTTTTTTCTTTTCTTCTTTTTTTCGCAATATTTATATGGAAAAAAACAAAATTTGATGATGATCGCATGATGATAATCATAATAATAATGGACAATTTGTGTGTGTGTTGGGGGGGGGGTTAATTCTTGTTTGTAAGGCCACTGTGCAAATGACATTTATTAATGGATTTTTTCATTGCATTGTAAAAATCAAAATAATAATAAATTCAAAATTAAAACAAACCGTTCAATACTGATGACAGTCAATGTAAATGATGTAATAAAAATTGATAATATTTGTATAAATTGTGCCCATGGACAAAGCCATGGTAGAAAAATCCAACGACCAAACATAAAATCAGTATATGTAAATGGTACAGCAAATACACCAAACAGAATATCACTAATAGCTAAATTGATTAGAAATTTTCTTAATGATGCTGCTGATCGACGGCCAAATATTTCAACAATAATAACAAGAATATTGCCAACAAATGCCAAAACTGATGTTGCTGAATAAAGTATTACCAAAATTGTACGAGTTGATCGATCCAATATTTCCAATGTACTAATATCATCAATGTTTATTTGTATACTAGAACCATTATTATTTGTTGTTGTTGATGATGTTGAATTATTACCAGTAATATTCATATTATTGAGCCAAAATGGATCCATTTTTGTTTCACTTTAAAATTTTATTATTTTATTTTTTCACTTAACTTTTACAATTTACTATATGCTATTTTGATTAATGATTTTACATTGAAAAGATGATTGTTGATTGATTGATTGATTTTTTTTGATAAACATTTTTTTACCCGAAATTTTTTTTTCAAATTCAGATATTTAGATCCCGAATGGATGATGATGATAATGAACAAACACTGAAAGAATTATCAAGATATACAAGTGGTTCCATTGCACAACAACTGAATGATGAATTTATATATATGGGCAATTTCCAGCAGATTCTGTTTGATTGGATCGACTAATTTTTTTTGTTGACGCCGACTCCAAACAACATTGAATGTCATGGAATTTTCTCCATTGTTTTGTGTGTGTGTGTGTGTGTGTTAACTAACTATATGCAAAACTCACACTTGGAATTTTTTTTTATTGAACAAAAATTTTTATGATAGTGGTAGACAATAACATGGATGGATAGATGGATAGATAGATAGATAGTGAAGAAAAAAGAAAACACCAAATGCAATAAAACGAATATGAAGATGCCTTGAATGAAACAAGGCAAAAATTTTCTCAAAATCATTCATCATCATCCAATAGTGATCATCATCATCAATTGATTATTGATGCGTTTTTTTCAATCAATCGGTTGTTGTTGTTGTTGTAATCGATTCTTTTTTTTCGGTAATTTCGTCAATCGATAAAAATTTTACTTTACCGAAAAAAAAATTAAGAAAAGAAGAAATTAAGAAGCTAAATAATTCGATCAATTTTTTTTTTGGTTATTGATAAGGAAAAAGAAAAAAAAGATTGTGTTTATGACGTACATGAATCTTTTGATTTGATTGATTGATTTTCTAATTTTTTTTTGCATTACGTCATTTGGCTGGTATGTGTGTGTGTTTCTTTCGACTTTTGGTTGAAGAAAAAAATCAAATTATCATTTTTTTTTCACTTGCAAAAATTCTTCCGACTGTAAAATACCCTAAAATATTTCAGGTGAATTTTTTTTCTTTTCTTCAAATTTACAATCAAAACGAATCAAAGAAGTTTGAACGAGACTTGATTTGAATTTTTTTTTTGAAACACGTCACAACAGTGATCCAAAACAGTTAAATAGTTTTTATCTTTTTTTTTGCATGTTAACCAAACAACCAAACTAAACGGAAATGAATTCCATTTTCAATGAATCTAGAAAAAAACGTTGTTTTTGTTGTTTATTCAGAAATAAATGTGTGTGTAGTAGTTGAAAATTGAATTATTTTTCCCTTCGGTAAATATTATTTATTTGTTTCTTTCTTAAAATCGTCATCTTATTCCGAAAGGAATTCCGAATGATAATGTTTTTTTTTACGGAAATTGAATAAAAACACGAAAAACCAAAAAAAAAAGCTAATGGCCAGCCGAAATTTTTATTCAAATGATGGCAGCACTGGTTCTAGAATCTAGAAAAATAAATCATAAAAGATTGTTCAGCCATCTGGTATCCAAAAAAAAAAAAAAAAATGAAATTCAAATTGAAAAATATTTTTGGATAAATATTTTATTTATTTATTTATTACATTCAGGATAAAAACATTTAAACCGAGGGAAGAAAAAGAAATTCATTAAAAATGACAATAGATCAAACACAATAATAATTATGTTAAGGATAACGGATGATCCGTTTATGTGTGTGTGTGTGTGATGATTTTAATGAATGTTTTGTAATGATGGAAAGAGAGAAATGGAAAACAAAAACAAAAAAATCCAATAACGAAGAAAATCACAATAATAAAATTGGTTTCATATAATAAATCTGTCCGATTATTATGAGAATGAGAGAATAAAATATGTAAAAAAAATTCAATTGATTTTCAAACTGAATGGTTGATTGTTTGCGACCTGAAAATAAAGAAAAATTGAAAAAGGTTAATTATGAAAAACAGAACAGAATTTGACAAATCAATTACCTTTTTTAATCGAGAATTATTATGAAAATTTTTGATTTCATTCAAAAGTGCACCACGAGAATCTCCTGATGATGATGTTGTATTTTTGGATAAATCCATAGAAACACTACGTAATGGTGAATGAATTTGATTGTTTGATTTTGATGTTGGACGATTTTGATTCCATCCTTTTGGCGCAAGCAATGTTTGTGATGTAATCATACGATTAACCGATTGTGTCAATGGTACTAATGGTTGTGAAGGTGGTGGTGGTGGCGGCGGAGGCGGAATCGAAATTGAAACATTATCAACACTTTTTTGTTGTAGGAAATTTCTTTGTCGTAATTCAGAATTTTGATTCGTATCAACTTGATCGTATGCGGGATTTGAAAATTCCAATCCATTATTACGATGACTCCATGTTTTACTTTTTAGTTTAAGTTCTTGTAAAAAATCAGTTGGTGATGGTGATGATGAAGATGATGGTGAGGATAATTGTTTAATAGAACCATTTGAATGTTGTTTTGACAACCTAATTTTACTATTATTATTATTATTATTAACATTGATGGTATTATTTTTGTTGTAAACATTGTTGTTGGTGGTTATCAACATTGGTCGATTGTTATTCGATCGATGTTGTATTTCATGATTGTTGTTGTTGTTGTTATTGTTGATCATTGATTCTGATTTTTGTTTCATCAAATATTTGTCACGATGATTATTATCATTATTAACAACAACAACTGATGATAATTTATTAACATTACCATTATAATGAATAGTAGCTGTTGTTGTTTTATTATTATTATCATTATTTGAATTGTTGATTTGAATTACAGTCGATGTTTTCGTATTATCATTATCATTATTGCGAACAACATTGGTCATCATCGATGATGGTTTTTTCATTTGATAAATATCGATTGGTGATTCACTAAGCGAACCGATTTGAAAATTATCCAATTTTCTATTTACTTTTGGCATTTTTTCACCACCATTATTATCATCATTATAAATTTTTGATGTTGATCGTCGAACAAATGGATTCAATTGCACTGTTGTTGAACGTAGACTAGATAGATCTTGTTGTGAAACATTTGTTTCATTTATTGTATTAAATTTACGTATACCATCACGTACAGAAAATGAATTTGATGATAATCGATTAATACCATCATTATGATTATGATTATTATTATTATCGTACATTGAATTAATCACTACTTTTGTTGTACGATTATTACCCATTGATGATGAGGTCTTAGATGTCGTCGTCGTCGTTTTGATTTGGCCATTTAGTTTAATTTTTGTACCATTTAATGATGATGATGATGATGATGACAGTTTTTCATCATGATTACCATCATCATCATCATCATAATCATTATTATTATTAAATAATGAACATTGTTCTAGCGTATCTTCTAATTCATTTAAAGCAACTTCAACTTGTTTATCAATATTTTCCGTTATTCTATTTCGATCAATGTTGTTGGTTTCGTTTTTATCTGCATCTATTTTAATTACAGATGTGGATTTATTTGTAGCAACATTATTACTTGATGTTGATGATGATGATGATGATGATCGTTGTTGCCAATCCAGAACAACAACAAGTGGTTTACCACCATCATTACCATCATTAATCGTTTTGTTTTTCATTTCTTCGTTATGGCTACTGTTGTTCGTTTGATTATCATCGACTATTTCAACATTATCATCATCAGTGTTACCATTGTTGTTGTTGTTGTTGTTGTTAGAAACCGTTCGAACATTATCATCATTATCAATTACTTCAGGCACTTTTACCGTCGTTGTTGTTTTCGTATCTTCGTTAGTTTGTACTGAATGTTCTTTTTCACCTACACCGAAAATTGTAATAACAAACAAATATACATGTATATTATGTAAAAAGACAAAACGATTAATAATGAAAATTTTGAAAAAAACAAACAAACAAACAAAAATAAAACAGTTTAGTCAACAACAACAAGACGACAAATAACCTGACAAATACGATTAACACATATGGATATTTTTTTTTGTTTAAGATCAAAAATCAAACAAACAAACAAACAGAAAAAATGAGGAAATTTCATTCAGTTTTTGGCTTCGACCATACAATTTCCCGGCTGATCCAATCAATGATGAGCATTTCATTTTGATTTTTTCAAAGTAAAAAATTTCAACAATTTCAACAATGATGATTTAGCCAAATGAATGAAACAAACTAATCGATTTGCAATCACACACACACACACACACCAAAACACATCAAAACACAAAACAAACGTCAATTGTAATTGACGAAATTTACTTTTTTTTTTTACTGATTCGAAAATTTTGAAAACAAAATTTTCAAACTATAGTGATGATGATGATGAACCAAGGATGTTTGATTGGATGATAAAAGCTCAATGATGATTATGATAATGATGATTAGGAAAACACTCTTTTTTTTCTCTTTTTGGTTGGTTGAAGAAAAAAAAAGGATGAAATTTTTGTTGATTTTTTCCCGAAAAAAAACCTTAGATAATCATCAAAATTGATTGAATTTTTTTTTTGTTTTGATCGGGTGATTTATTCGGTTATTCGAATTGAATTGAAGAAAAACAAGGAAACAAATTGGATTTGAAATGCAAGAGAATGATTTTCTCTCGACATACGATAATTACCAAAGAGAGGCAGACAGAGAAAGTAAAAAACCAAATGAAAATTTACAAATCAACAGGCAAAAAACAAAAACAATGTATTTTTATATAAACATTGATGAAATTTTGGTAACAATGTTGTCGGGACAATCCCTCATCATCATTATTGATTTTGAATATTCAAAAAGAAAAAAAATTAAATTAATAATAATAAAAACTTGTTTAACTTTATAATTATAATTGATTATCACTGAAAGATTATCATTAAGCCAAACTAATTTGACACTTGTTGTTGTTTTTGTTGTTGCATGTTTGCTGCTTGGGAAACCTTTGTTCGGGATTAATATCTTTGATGTTTCTTATTAGAAAAGAAGTAAAACCTACTCTCATTTATTGATCATCATTAATGTCAATCTAATTTAATCTAATTTAACTATCATAACATCGTATGTCACACACTGGAGCAAATAATTAAAAATTTTCAATTTAACAACATCTGATTAAAAACATTGCACAAACATTGTTTAGTTCCGTTTAGTTACACACAAACCATTGATTGTAATAGAAATTCTAGGAATGAAAACTAACCAACTCAACCAATCATCATTGATGATGATGATGATTAACATTGAAGAATTTAATTTGTTTGTCAATCAAATCATAGAATCATCATCATTGACAACAATGATTGATTGATTCATCTAATCAACGGAAATGTCAAAAAAAAAGACAGATAAAATTAAGAAGAGGAGAGGATTGTAAGAAACAAGCAATCAAATTGAAGAAAACAAAAAATTGATTGAAAACAACTAAACAGGATCCACACAATGATGATTAATAATTTACCTTTAAAACGATTCAAACATTTCCAAATGATACGTAACCAATTCAAACACATTGTTGTTGTTGTTGTTTTTTTTTGTTCAAAAAATCAAAAAATCACAGATGCACAAAAGTAAATAAACGTAGAAAGGACGTAGAAAAATATTTGGTTGAAAAACCCTGACTAAGTGTGTTGGAGGTTCCAAAATGCTAAATGCATCTCATTTCATCTGATAAATTAATCCAGGTTTAGGGAAAAAACAACATTTGGAAACAAGACACAAACAAACACACATAGATCATCTATATGGAACTTTAGTTTGATATCAAAAAAAAACGGATTGAAATCAACAAGAAAAAAAGATTATCAAGAGTATTTTCATTGCTGCATATTGCCAAAATACGCAATTTTTTATTTTGTAAATTTTTTTCTTTTTATGATCACCACACACTATATCCAGAAAGAAGAAGAAAAAAATTTTATAATACCTTTAATCACTTTTTGTTACAACAGTAAACTTTGCTTTGCTTTTGCTTAAAATTATTATTATTATTTAGTGGCTAACAGCATTTTGTAATGATATTATAAAAAAAAAATCTGAATTTCAAATTTTTTATTTTCAATCATTTTTCAATTTTTTTTTGTTTTTCTAATGAATCAAATCAAAACAAAATTGCTTTGACCGAAATGATTTTGAGAAGAAGAAAAAAAACGATGACGATGATAACGTTTATCTATTATATAAACACGAGGAGTATAAGATAAATGTATTGATACAAACACACACACAGACAAAAACCAACAAATTATAACAAGTAACAAGAATGACAAAATGACATCAAAGACAGGTGTATATTAGGAATAATAATTAACCCTGTATACACCATAGAAACACATGGACAAACACACACACAAACATTGAATAATAAAAAAAAATTTTCAAAAACCTGATGATTCGATTATTTGTTGTTGTTGGTGATGATGAAAATTTTCATTTTGAAATTTTGAACGTAATAATTTAAAATTATCAATATAATAACGACATTCATTACATTGTTTTTGGCCATCATCAATGGAATGTGAACATTTATTTTCGTCCATAATATTATTATCATCATCATCATTATCATCACTATCAACATCATTTGGGCCGAATTCATTCAATAATTGAAGCCAACGTGATCGTTTTTTTTCTATTACAATTTGTTGTTGTTGTTGTTGTTCATTATCATTCAAAACAGCAACAACAACATTATCCAATTTGTTGTTTGTTGTTTCTGCTAAAACAATATCGTTAACTTTGGATTTTTTTTTGTTGAAAAAAAAATTATTGAAAATTAATTATAAACGAATCAATCAATCAATCAATCAATAAAATACAAAACGATTGATCAACATTAACAACAAACAAACAAACAAATAACCCTGAAGCAATCTGATAAGAACAACGAAAAAGAAAAATATTTTAAATAATTACCTTCATCATCATTATGATTAAGGTCACCAGCATTTACAGCAGTAACAACAACCACGGCATCTTTTTTGTCCATATTGACCTTTTGATTATCATTAGTATCATTCGCGTTTTTCATATTGTTCGATTCATCGTTATCGTTGATTTCAATTGGATTGGTAACCATACTAGATTCTTCTTCTTCTTGATGATGATGAATATCGGCCATAATCACAGTTGTATTGGAAAATTTTTGTTGGCTAACTTGGTTAATTTTTTCATTTTGAATTTTGGCATCACTTTCGCCATCTATTGATAACGGATTGACTTTAAAATGATCAATTTCATTTTCATCAATAGAATCAATATTGTTTGATGATGATAATGATTCTGATAATGATATTGATGGAAATTCTTGATGATGATGATTATTAGATTCTTCCGAACAACAAAGTGAATTTGGTAATTCTGTTTCACTTGTTTCTGTTAAACATGGTGATTCTATACGATTATTACTAGATAAATCTATTGAATTATTAATCATTTGAGATGATGGTGATGATGATAATAAACTAGATTCTAATGGAATAATTAGACTGGATCTTTTTGAAGGTTGTGGTGGTGGTAAAGGTGCACGACGTTTTTTTGATTGATTAGATTTTAATGATGATCTTGAAGCAGGTTTTGGAAGAGGTTCTGTCGATGTTGATTTTATATGCGATAATGATGATGACGATGATGATTGAATTAATGAATCGTTGTTGACTAGTTGTTTATCATTATCATCGTTATCTTCATTTAAAGAATTATTTGATACAGGTGAAATCGAAGATGGAGGAGGTTGTGGTGAATTTGAATCTGTTGGTGTTGTTGTTGTTGTTGTTATTGGTGATAAACGTTCATGATAACCACTTGAATCCGATCCAGAATTTTGTCGATTTAATCGTATTTTTTCATTTTGTATATCACTAATAACAATATGATAATTTTCAATTTGTTGTGGTTTTGGTTGATTTCGTATAACAACAATTTCATCCACTGTATTTGATCGAATTAATTTTGATGATTTGGTTGATTCAAAATATGAATCCAAAGGTGTAGTAGGTGTTGATTTAACAATTTCTTGATGTTCTGATTGTTGTTCATTAAATTCTTGTTCATCATCATCATGAATTACGGTTAGATTTTGTGCCGATTTATTTATCAACGATGATTGATGATGACGATTATTTGATGATAATAATGAATGTGATGATAATGGTGGTGGTGGTGCTGGTTTTTTCTTAAAACATCTACTACGTGATGATGAAATTGAACATGTATCCGATGATTGTATATGACGATTGTTCATCATTGTTGATATATTTGGTGTTGATTGACTCCAATCATTTTTTTGTTGAACATTCAGACGATTTGAATGATCATTGAAATCAATTCTACTATTAACATCATCATCGATTTCAATACAACTAAATGATGAACGTGAATTGATTGAAAATTGTCTGGCAAGTTGTTCATAACGTTGTTGTGATATTATTGTTACTTCATTCAGATTATAATCATTTGGTGATTGATTTAAATCAATTACTGTTAATGATTCTGATTTTTTCATAGGTTTTATTAATAAATATTTTGATGAATCTATTGATTTTTCACTACAAATCATTTGTTTAATTTGATTAAAACTTATTGTTGGTTCAATACGTTTAACCATTAATTGATTTTGTGGTAAATTTATTGTAAAACGAATAGTTTTTGTAAATGGAAGACCACCATTATTATTATTATTATTATTATTACGATTTTTACGTAATTTTGGCACAATTGTAATACGATCAGTTCCAATCAATCCAACAGGATTGGATTTTAATGTTAATGTTTTTTCAGTTCTTTGAACATCAACATCAGTATCATGATGATTATCATCAGCAGAAGCAATAATTAAATAATCCGCTGGATTTAAACCAAAACGATTGGCAACAATAACTAAAAGATCATATAATGGTGTTTGACGTTCAACATTAAAATTTGATTCTTGATTCAAATGTTTAACAAAAACTTTTAAATTGATTTGACCATCAAGCATATCTTTTAGATTAAAATCATTATCATTCATAGCAATAGCTGTATGATATGATGATGAATTATTTGATGATGATAATGAATGAGAATGTGATGAATGTGATGATAAATCAATTGAACCAGTTTTCGATGATGATTTATTAATTGGAATTGATGATGGAAGTGTTAAACTTTTATCATTATTATTAACCCCGATATTTTCCTTATCGGAATCCAAATTATTGACCATTTTCGTACCGACAGCCGGTAATGTTGATGATGATCCATTTGATCGTTGTTTATCCGATATCGTAAATGATGGTTCTATTGATGATGATGATGTTTTGATTTTTAAACTACCTTTGTTTGAACGACCAAACCTGAGATGAATATCGATAATAAAAAGAAAAGAAAAGAAAAAAAGTTAATCAAAAATTCATGAAAACAAAGAAAGGAAAATTAATGAAAATTTTTCACTGAATCAATATATAAATATTGTCGATATAATTTCACAAAAAATCATAAAATTTTCAAATCATAAAACATAGCCAAAAATCATTGATCAATCGATTTAATCTAAAACTTACCATTTTCCTTTAATTTTAGTAAACATTTTTGGTTGGTTGTTGTTTTTTTTTTTTTTTGTTGCTGTTGCTATTTAAATACGATTCGCATATATTGAAAAATCACAATTTGAAAAAATATGGCATCACAGAATAAAATTTGAACAAAACACACACACACACCGGCACACTCACAACAAACTTTAAAAACTATGAAAGGTGATTCTGATGTTCAATCCCCAAGATTCTGTTATGAAAAAAAAGAGAGAAAAAAAACATTTCTTATTAGTTTTGATTGACAGCCGAAAAACAAAAACAAAAACAAAAACAAACGGGAAAAAAATGTTTAAACAAAAACAAAATCACCAAAATGACAAATGGTTTTTGGTTTGGTTGGTTGGTTGGATGAGGAAAAAAAAATTTGATGTTGATGGAGACAACAGAAACAGAAAAAAAATCTTTAGTTTTTTGTTTTTGCTGTTGGCCAGAAACAAAAAATATGAAAGTTTTTTCTTGCAAGAAAAATTAATTGAATGTTTTTAGTTTTGGTGATGATCGTCGTAGTGGTGGTGGTGGTAGCAGTAGTTTATTATCACCAAAATAAAGTCAAATGAATGGATTATCTATGAATTTTTTTTTTATTCTCTTGGTTTTTTTTGCTGGTTTCTATGACATCAATCAAATCAGATGATGATGATGATGATAATAAAGGTTGAACGATGAAAAAAATAATTAATTTTATTTCTGTCTTTTTTTCTTTTATTGAGGAAAATAACGATGATCAAAGATCGATAATGGAATTAATGGAATATTGTAGTTGTAAACTGTAAAAATGAAAATAAATTACAACCAGCCATTGATATTATCATCATCATGTGTGACATCTTTACCGCATTATCATTTTGTTTTTTTTGCTGGCAAAAATATCTTTCAAGGTATTTTGCGTTTACCTGTGTGTGATTGGAAATGTAATAACTAAACAAAAAAAACAGAAAGTTACACAGCAAAATCGATATCAGTATTGATTGATTGATCGATTAATTAAGACCAAAAAATGATGATAATTGTGCTTGTTGAAAAGGAATCAATCAAACAGGAGAGAGAGAGAGAGAGAGAGAGAGAGAGAGAGAGAGAGAGAGAGAGAGAGAGAGAGAGAGAGAGAGAGATAAACAACTTAACAGAATTGGTTATTTCATCAGAAATCATCATTATTACATTTGGAATACCAAAATAAAAAATATGGATAGATTAAAGAGATCCGGAGAAAAAATGGAAAACTTTTGTGCAATTTTTCGTTCCCCTCAAAAAAAAAAAAAAAAATTATGTCAAGTTTATCACCATCATCATCGGCATTTTGTGCTTTTTTTAAACTAAAAAATATTTTTTATTAGTTTAAAACAAAAAAAACTTGATGAATTAATAAAACAGGTGTGTAATATTGTGACATTTTGGATACAAAAGAAAGGATAATCTTTGATATGTTTGGTAATTTTATTATCATTATATTTGCGCACACACACACACAAACAGACACGTGATTTAGATGCATTTTTAAAGAAAGAAAAAATTTTCGGTTAAATTGTCACCGGGGAAAAATGTCGAAATCAACATTTCACAAAATGTCAAACAAACAAATCAAAAAAATTTGTTTGAAAAATGTTTCACTGAGAGCGAGAGAGAAAACAAAACACACAAAGAGACAAAATTGGAATCAAATGAGTATCTCTCGTGGATTTTTCAAAAAAAAAAAAAATTATCAATATGGTTATTGAACCACCACCACCACCAATCATTATCAAAATTTATTTACTTTACTTTAGTGGTTATGATGTTGAGGGAGGCTAAAATGTGAGGATAAATAACCCATAAATAATATTCCAATAACAATAACAGGATTTAACTCCTATTATCATCATCATCATCAAGATCGATTGTTTATGTTGATGATGATGATGATGATGAAAACAATAGATGGTTTTGATCGATCAACAACAACAACAAAATTTTATATATTTGGAAAAAATGAAAAGTCAAATTGTGGTTGTCAAAATCTGAGAAGAAAATTTCAAACAAAAACAAAAAAAAAAACTGAAAACATGCGTTTTTTTCTCGTCTGTTTCTGAAACTAAACAGAAAAGAGAAAAAAGATTCGAATGTTTCCGTTTCCTCAAAAAAAAGAGTTTCCTATTCGTATAGTACGTATTCAGAAAAACATTCTTTTTTATGGAACGACGACGACGACAATCGAAAATCGGATATCTTGGATTATCATATTAAACAATGATGATGATGATGATGATGGGGATAATAAGGTTAAAAAATTATCACCCACACACATCATCATCAAGTCATCATTCATCAAAAAAAAACTGGATATTTTCCACTGCAATGTTTGATGAATATAATAAGAATTGAATTAAAGAGAAATGATGATGACGACCACGATGATGATGACAAACAATGATGATGATGATAATGATATTCACAATTAATGTTTGTTTGTTTTTTTTGTTTTTATTATGCATAATGAATTCAGCCATAAACATTGTTTGTTTGTTTGTTTTTTTAAAAAAGGATTATTGTTATTCTTATGAACAAGAAAAAAAAAGTTCAAATCAAAATATTTGAATCATCATCATCAACAACAACAAGTGTTTTTTATCATCCGTCATCCGTCATTGTTTTTTGATTAAGTGTATATGTCTAAAATAAAATGAAATAAAACGATAAAATTGAAAAGAAACTTTTTGGAAATATTGACGATGATGACGCCAAGATCTTGAATAAATATTGCGCCCACACACAAACACACACACATGCATACATAGATTTGGGAAATTTACCTGACATTTATTTACTTTTATCAACAGAAAATAAAACATCATCATATTATAATGGCCATAAATGGTACATACTTTGACAATCATTATACTTCGATGGTATTATTATAACTTCTAATTGGGAAAGAAAAAAAAATTTGATTTCTGAAAATATTTCCGGTACATACCAACCAACCAACCAACCAAACAATGTATACAAGACAAACAAACAAAATAGACAGTCAAAGATATAACTCTTTGTTTTCGATTCTATGATGAATGAATGAATGAAAAAAAAATGATAAAATCTTGAATTTGAAAATAACAAACAAAAGCCAGCCAAAATTATCATAATAACAAAATGATGATGATGATGATTGTTTATCTCATTGTCAAATAATTCACATTCCTATTTCCATTCAATTTGGTCGATTATCATCAGACCGTAAAAAAAACCACCAAGAAATGACCAGGCTATATGGTCAAAATAGGAAAAAAAACAAACGACAAACAAACGACTATTTTAACAAATGGAAAACAAACATTCAAACATATTATTGTTATTCATATTTTAAGCATCATTCCACCATTTTGTTGTTTGATTGTCAAAAAAACATCATCATCATCATCATCAACTATATATACAGGATATATGGGAATTAATGTCATTTTATTTCTCTCACATTTCTCATACACCAACAAAAACCCGAAACAGTTTTTATTATTACGCCCAGCTATTATATAAATGAATGAAATGATAGGAAATGAAATTTATTAACATTAACAACAACAACAACGAAAACGAAAACATCAATGACAATCATCCATAGAGAGAGAGAGAGAGAAAGAGAAAGATTTAATTAAATAATTGATTAATTGATCATGTCGAATGATGATGTTGTTTTTGGGAATCATCAAGTTTTTATGTTTGATGACGAACATTAATCTTAAAATATGGATTTTTTCTTTTCTTTTTTGGCTGAAAAAAATGAAGGAGAAAAGTTGACTTTTTTTCACTAAATTCTTGAAAACCAGTTGATGACATCAATTGAAAAATATCGATTGAAAAAATATTTGTAAAAGTAGTGGATTTTGTTTTTGGATTTTTTGTGTGGTTACTTTCGTTTAATCAATTATAATTATCCTTATCGTCATCAAACAGTTTGCTTCTAATAATTTTCTTATTTTTTCTTTAAAAGAAAAAAGAAGTAAAGGAAAGTCTACGGCTTGTGTGTATCATTCGTTTAATTGGGTCGTTGATGATGCATTTTTAGTCGAAAATATCTTTATTTTTAGTAGAAAAAAATGTTGAAAATTGAAATCAAAAGCTAACTAAAATGTCCATGCTTTTTGGCACCCAAAATATATTGATAATCAATCAGTATTGATGAATCTACATTGTAAATATTATTTTTTTTCCTTGTTCCTCGTTGAACAGAGAAGAGAAGAGAGGAGAAAATTAATGGAAATGATTTTTTTCCAAAATAACAAAATGCAAAAAAATGACTATACAGGAGTGTCCCCTGTATACATACACAATCAAATGGCAGATGGTCACTTTTTAATGATAATGTCGATGATGATGATGAGAAAAATTTCAAAGATTTTAACAAAACAAAACAACGAAAAATTAAATAAAAATCAAACAATCAATTATGATGATCATCATTATCATCATTATGAATTCTGTACACACAAAAATCAAATTAACCAAGTTTTTTTTCTGCTGTTGCTGAAAATATCATCATCATTAATGTTACCAGAAAGAAAGAAAGAAAAAAATGTAAATCATTAAATGAAATATACGTGTTTAGTGTTACACTTAAAGTTGCACGTGTGTTTAATTAATTGATTAATTAGCACGTTTTTTTTTGTTGGTCAAACAAACAACATTGTCCAAAAACAGTATTGCTTAACGTTTTTGTGAAGAAGAACTGAAAACAAAAAGAATTTTCTTCATTCATTCATTCATTCAATGAAAATAATAACAACAACAAACGACAAACGTCTTCAATGTCAAAACAATCAATATATAGTTTTTTCCATTATCATCATTATCATAATTCAATTCATCACTATTCACGTTATTTATGGCATTGGACATTTATTTTTCGTTGAAAAAAAGGGATAATTATAATAATGATGGTCATCATCACTTTTGTAGAAAAAAAATTCGTGAATCAAAAATGAAAACAAAAAACTGGTGGTCACGAAAAATGATATATTTAAAAAGCTCTATTGTTTATTGATAATAATGAAAAACATTTTAAAAAGAAATGGACCAAAACACATTCAAAAAACGACAATTCAATTTAATACAAACAATCCTAACCGATTATTTTAGGTTAGATTTAGGCGGCGGTCCCACTTGTATAAACTAAAAAAACTAGTTTGCCGGATCATGCTTGCTTGATATGTTAAACTCGAAAGTTTGTCAAATCGCAAACTTTTCCCGTTTTCTACTTCCACAGTGCATTTTTCGGTTTAGTCTGTTTGTTAGTTTTTACAAGTGGGACCACGGCCTTAGGTTATTGGAACAAAGAATTTTCGCTCGGAAACTGGAAAAGAATTCTGTTTTGATCGATTGTCTTATAGAGTGAGATAGATTGAATGAGATAAATCAATAGTAAAAACGTGATAAATACATATTTATCAGATAAATGTTATGTCATCATCATCATTATTATTATCAATCAAATCAAATCTTGAAAACCGGTAAACAACCAAAAAAAAGTGTTACAATAATAATAATCTTTAATAACAAGCTATTAAAATGAATAAGAAAAACATTTTTTTGATTATGAAAACGTGATTTTCACTGTTTCATGAAAAAAACAACTGGATTTTTGTTGTTTAAAAAATATAAAACAAAATTTGGTGATTTATAAATTTTCAAATATCCAAAAAAAACAGAAACAAAACAAAAACAATGATAACATCTTGAAGAAATTAAAAACAAAATAATAACGGTAAAAAATATGATCATAAATAACATCATCAAATATAGCCAAAGAGAAGCCGAAGCAGTAGCCCGATAATGAAAATAATTATTTTTCATGAAATATATTAGATAGTGGATAATGGTTTAACATGAAAAACTAATAATAATAATAATAAGGAGAGATTAATGCCAATTATTCTATATGTAAGATGCTATTTTCTATTGCAATCATCAGCAAAATATCTGACTATTTTTTTTGGAAAATGATAGTTGCCCGGTTTGATTTGAAAAAATTAGATCTAAAATCAGGCAATAAAGACAACAACAGCAACGAAATGATGCTACAATCATGATAATGTTGCATTTGTGTTTGCTGCATTGGATTTTTCTTTACACTTGTTTTTGCTGTTGAAATAAAACTCTATCGATATTGCTAGGATATGATGATCAGACAATATATTTTTCAAAGAAAAAATGTCCTTGAACAAGAGAAGGAACAGAAAACTTTATGATATTTTTTATGATGATGATCCTTGAGGTTAAAATGGCCATATTAAAATTTCTTAAAACAAAAAATTGAATTTAAATTTTACATAAAATCGAGATCAAAGACAAGAAGGTTATCGATGGTCATAAATGTTTTAGTTTTTTTTGCAAAAAATATGAATTAATTTGCGGCAGTTTGCATGATGGTCGATGATGATGACCATTATTGAGATCAAGATTCAAATTAAATTATCCACAAAAACAAACAAACAAACAAAAAAGGACAGATCCATTTGATCCAATGAAATGAATCAATCAATTTGGATTGATAAAAAAAATGACTAAATGAAGATTGAACTTAATGTGAAAGTAATCAGAAAATGAAAAAAACGAGGACATTAACCAGCGGATTAATTTCCAGATTGGAATTCAAGATTTGATCCGATTTTATGGCATCCGAAAAAAAAACATTACACATAGATAGAGTGAGAGAAACTGGTGGAACCAAATAAAATATTATTGATCGATTTTTTTGGTTTGGTTTGGTTTACATTCAATCTATACATAAATGTTTTAAAAATCTGGTTTTCGGGTGGAAAAATCAAAAAAAACTCTTTGATTAATCGATTATCGAAAGAATAACTCGGACAGATATCGGTCAATGATGATGATGATGATGATAATGACGATTAATGTTGTTCGATAAATCAATCAATCGATGAATAAATTTAACGATTTGACCATTTAATGGTGATCATCAAAGGAATCGATAGTTTCATCGGTATTATGCGATAAATGGACAAAAAGAAGAAGAATGTTTACTTTGGATGACCATTTTGCAATGAAAATAATTTTTTTGTTCTTGTTGATTGATCCAAAAATAGTTTTTATTACACAAACAAACAGACAAAAACAAAACGAAACAAAAAACATTTGAGATATTTACGTGTGAGAAAACACATTGATTCATTCATTCACAACATGGGAAAAACAACAACGAAAAAAAATTTGTTTCAAATTTTTCTGTTTGACAATCTTCATCATCATCATGAAGATGTAATGACAACAAGAAACAAAACAGAAAAACATCCATTATTCAATGATGAGATTATTATGATTATGATTAAATAAATGTCATTATTATCTATTCTATGAGAGAGAAACAAAAACAAAATCCTAATTATCTTTACAAAAATATTAATTGTTATATTTGAGAAATGTCTATTTGAAACAAATTAAAATCTTTTTCATTTTTGATTTTTTATTGTGAATTTTTAAGGATAATAAAAATTGTTTGTTTGTGTTACCTGGAGGTTTGGTTGCTTTCTAATATCTGATTAATGAAAATAAATTATTATTCGAAACTATTTTGTTTTTTGTAGGTGTGTTGTTGATCATCATCATCATCATCATGTGATGACCTTTTTCACCATGAGATTTAGAGATTAAGGATGGATGTTAAGAAGAAAACAACAAAACAAATGTAGATCATCAAATGATTTCTACTCAAACAAAAAAAAAAAAAACATTGAAATTATATCGACGGAAAAAGATTCAGTGAAAAAAATTGACAGTGGTATTACCAAGTTTGCTTACCGATTTGATGATGATTTGGTCGATGTTGTCGATGTCGATGATGATCGAAGACAATAATTTAAACAATTTGGTGTAAATGATAATGATTGATTTTGAATGGTGGTTGTTGATGTGGATGATTCACCATTTCCCATGATTGAATGATTGAAAAAAAACTTTTGGATTTTTTCTTATGTCACTAAGGTGAAAAAAAGAAATTTCATGACAATGATGATAATCACATAGGATGTTGTTTTCATTTTTTTGATAATAAAATTAAAAAAAAATTGAAAAAAATCCACAAAAAAAAAATTTTCATTCATTCAATCACATGGCCATCAACAACAACATTAACATCATCAATATTTGAATTGATGTTTGTGACATGTTTGAATGAATGAATGTTGTTTTTGATCAGAAACTGAAAAAAAAATCATTGAATTTTGATGATGGTGATGGTGATGATAGAGTTTTGACGGAGAAGAAGAAGAAAAAATGAAACACGGAAAAGAAAATTAAAAAAAAAACCCAGATACCACCAAGATAAACAAGAAAAGGATGATGTTGATAATGATGATGATGAAAACCGAAAAAAATCAAATACAGGACAGGTATTTGAATGGCGGAAGAACTGAACGCCAAGCCGGCAGCAAAAAATATCTAGATCATAATCTTGAATTAACGAAAAAAAAATGACGATAATAAATCTAATAAATTAACTTATAAGGTAGATTTTTTTGTCAGGTAAACGACAATCAGCCGAACACACACACACACAAACAATCTCCTTTAGTAGTAATATCATAATGATGATGATGATAATACCATTGTTTATGGTGATTTTACAGAGAAAGATCAAAACAATTAAAATAAACCACATTTATCGATTTTGATGAATTAATCATTAATTGATCGATCGATCGATTGATCTAATGTGTATTTTCAACGATAAATATATGGCGAAAATGACGAATGACAGAACGAATGGCAAACATCAACTGATGGTGGCTTGAGGATCGGATGATGATGACGATGAACATTTTGGACATTCGAAAAACAGAAAAACAGACGATCAAATCAATGTTGGCGGCCAGCCATTCTCTTTTGTTGTAGAAATTTTCTTCTTCTTCATCTTCTGCTTTTCGTTTCATATAACCTGTGTTTTTATAAAAATGAATTGAACAAACAAGCAAGCCAAAAAAACTCGACAAACAGGTGAGTGAACCGTTTTTTTGGGGGAAAGAAAAAAAGTTTGAAGTGAAAAACACTTTAGTGTAACAAAAAAAAAACGAACCTGGTTTGTTGTTGTTGTTGTTTTTATCCAGTTAGTTATTCATGACAGGTTACATCGATTTGGTTGGTAGATATATCAAGTAGCATTCATATATGGACAAAGGTGATGGATGCCATTGCAATGGTCAGGTCAATGAGATCACGATCAATATCGATCACACATAGAGAAAGAGAAAAGTATACTGGTTTTTCTTTCTGGTGCAACAAGGAATTTACCCAAAACAAAAAACAAAATCGTATCCATCGTTATCCGAAGATAACGGTTGTTTACGTAAAATCTTCCATGATGATGATGATGATGATAAAAGTGAAGCGTGAAAAAAAAATGTTCGAAACAAACATCGATAGTATCGATAGTATGAATTTCCTGTTTTTGTTGCTCAAAATATTCAAAACATTCCAATGTCGATTTGGTTGTTAATTTTTTTCATTTCGGGAAAAAAAATATGTTTTTGGTTGTAAATCTTTAAGATATGGTCATCATCTTTTACGATACTTATATTCATCATCAGGTTTTGAAAATTGAAAAACCAACTCGATTCAACACCAAATTAGAAATTTAATTAAAAAAATTTTAATGAAAAACGATGGTGGTTATGATTATGGTTATCTAAGGAAGTGTTTTTCATTCATCCACCGTTCATTCATTCATTCATTCATTTATTCATCATCAAAAGAAAAATCCATTTTGAAGAAATTTGTCATCATTTTTTTTTCCAAACAAAAATCAAACATTCGAAAGACAAACATTTGTTTGTATCAAACACCATGATATGAAACAAAAAAAAAAAATAATAATAACTGTATCCATTGATCTTTCGAATCACTCTGTATTTCGACAATAACTGTATGTTAACTTGGGTGGAAACAAGATTATTTCGAACAAAAAAAAATGATTGGACAGACAACAACAACTTCGAACATTTGCTTGTTTTTCCTGTTCGCGCGGTGATGATCATGGGTGAAAATGAAAATTATCGTTATTATCATCATCATTCAATTCAATTCAATTCAATTCAAATCAAACATCATCATCGATTTTCATCGTTGTCCAAATAAAATATATATCTGTGTGTTGGACACATTGACAAGGATCCAAGGTTGATAATCATCTTAAAGCCGAATATTTTTTTCAACAATATTCAAAATGTAAGGTTTGATTGAATTTTCAATTTTCAATTTTCCAAAAAACAATCAAGGTAAAATCTAATGATAATAATCGTATTTAAAATCATCACCAATCAATCAATCAACCAATCAATCAAAAGATTGTAACCATTTAATCATCAAAAACATTGATTTCTAAATAATAATAATTATTATTATCGACAAATAATAATTATCCACGTAAACACAGGTGAATTATTGTTTGTTTGTAATGTCAATTGTCAATGATTATCGATTGATTTTTTTTTCTGTTTTTGTTTTCTTGTTCTTCGTTTATGTTACCTGCATCATAATAAATCCGGTTTGCATCTAAACAACAGCATCAACAACAACATCTACTAAACATTAACAATCAGAGGACAAAGAAAGGACAAATTTTTCCAATCGAATCAAAAAAAAAAAAAAAAAAATTTAAATTCAAATTCAATGTAGCTGTTTTTTGCTGATCGATCATTTTTCGAATGTTTTATGATGATGACAGCCTGTTTTCTGTTGGTAAGCATACCTGGCTGGTTTTTTTACATTTTTCAAATTCACCTTTTCTGTCTCTAATTTTATCTATCTTTCCCTCTTTCCAAAATACATACATCTAGTCAATCATGATAAATAATGTCTGTCATCATCCAAAAAAAAAAAAAAATATCAAATGAAATGAAATGGCTGGCTGTTTTCTGTTTGTCATCATCATCATCATCATCATCATCGAAAAAAAAGATGATAATTTTTTTGTCGACTGGAAAAAAAGAAGGGCAAAACGAAAAAAAAATGAAATGAAATTTTTCATCAAAAAAAAAACAACTATAATTTCGATGATGATAAATTTATCTGTCAAATTGAGAAAAAGAAAATGAAAATGAAAAAGGATTGATCAAGATTAATGATTGGCAAAAACAAAAAACAAAAAAAAAATTAATTGATTTTCAGGTGCATCCAGAAAAATTATTGCTGGCAATCGTATTGAATAATTTTCCAAAAAAAAAAAAAAAGAAAAAAAGATAAAATTTTCATTTGATGATCATAATTGTCAAGTGTTTGTGTGTGTGTGCGTAACATTTATGTTAATTTCACAATCAATGAATGATGAAGGCAACAAGTTGATATAATCAAATAAAGATGGATGGATGGATGGACAATGACAAGCCGAAAAAATCCTTCGATGTTGTTGATGATGACACTTTCATTTTTTTCCAGGAAGATTTTTTTTTTGTTGAAAAAATTGAATCCATTTTCAATGATATATAAAAATGTCATCAGATATGATGCATAATCAGGTGGCATTTTTTTTCGCATCATCATTCATTCATTATCATTTAACTTGAACGAATTGACCACACTGGAAATGACAATGATCGAAAATAGCAACAGCAAGAACAAGAAAAAGGTGAAAACCCGATTAAAATTGTCTACTATTTCGATATATAATAATGTACATTGTCATTGAAAATCGATTATTGTGTCAGGAAGTGTTCTTTTCTTCATTGTATCGAATGAACATCAAGCTAAATTTGGAAGACAAAACGAATGAAGGTTATGTTACTCTCACACAGAAAAAAAATTGTTTAATCAATTGATTCAGATCAATCATTGAATCATGTCAATTCAAAACAAACAAATAATGACAATGACAATGGCAAACTTTTAACATTTCAATACAAAAGATTATCAAATTCCTTATTGATTCGATGATTGACTATGATGATGATGATGGAGAACAAACAAACGAAAAACGTTAAGTAATCACCATTATTATTTATTTGTTTGATTTTGATTTTGATTCAAACGTGATCCGATTTATTATTATGACATTCATGAAAATGATAAAGATATATTTTAAGTATGAAAAAAACTGCCCACTGAAAACAAAAATTGGAAACTGTGTGTTTATTAAGGTCAGTTTTATTTTGTGCATTTGTAATTAAGAAAAGAAAGGAAAAACTATGTAAGTTGGGTAAAAATGGTGCGTTTTTCGTTTGTTCTGATTATTGAATTTTCATTAATTTTTGTTTTTTTTTCTTTCATTTCTGCATTCAGATTTGCAAAAATTCAAATTAAATTTGTTTAAAAATCTTGGATTTCGAGTGGTGGCCAGTTCAAATCAAGATAAATATGTCAAGATAGATGATCAAAACAATCGTCGAGAGAAAAAAAAAGTCGTGCACGATACACGTTTTTTAATGAAATATAATGATGTGTGATGATTTAGTTGCCATTGATTGCTGTTCAAAAAAAAAACAATACAGGAGCACAACCACAACTGATTATCGATTCGAATCAAAAAAAAATCATTCGTTGATTATCCGTGGGATTATTGTAACGAAGCAAAAAAAAAAAAATTCAAGGCAAATTGCGTGTGTGTGTGTGTGTGTATGTGATACGATCAAAAAATTTGATCCAAAAACTACAACAACAACTTTGTTCATATTTAAGAACATTGTTCAATCGATATGTGTAATTGCTCGACAATTTGACATATATCGATTGAAAACATGACATCCAACATAATCCATTATTGGAGTAATCATTGTTCATTTAAGTTTATTGCCCTTTTTTTGTTGTTGAATTTTTTTTCGCCTATTTCGAATTGAAAAAATTCTATCATTCGATTCGTATTTCGGTTGATTGATTCTTGATTTTATTGGTTTCTATATGAACGAATTTAATGATCGTTTTTAACTCATCAAAAATCAAGTGACAACTTGATGACAGGATTTATTTTGAAGGTTAACTATACATCAAAGATAACGATATTCTGTCATCAAAAAAAAAGATGATGATTGATGCCAACAATATGACAAAATTTACACATTTGAAAATTGCCCCTTAATTTCAAAGATGATGATGGTGATAACCTGAAATAACTTTTTAGAAAAAATTCCAGAAATTCAACACAATAATCGAAATGGTAATGTTCGAATTAAAAAAAATTCGAACATTATAACTCGATTTTTACGAAAAAGTTTATATAAAAATTCATCAGTATGGTTTGAATGTTGGATTGATTTTGCGATTAACTTTTATTTTTATTTATTTTTCCTGTTTGTTTCCAAAAACTTTTTTTTTTCTTCAAATTATTCATTCATTCAATTCATCCATTACAAAAACAACCATTTTAAAAAAATGACCGACAATCAAGTAAATATTATCGATAATAATAATGATGATTCAAATGAAAATTTATCAACAACAACCACAACAACAACAATAATCGATGATAATAATAATATAGATTTTATTAATAAAATGAAACGTAAAGTACAAAAAGATGAAAAAAATCGCCGGAAAAAGATTTGTTCACAAGAAATTGATGATTATAATAATAATATTAAAACAATATCAACATTAAATAATTCATATGAATTAACACGGAATCAACGATTATGGTTAATGAAAATGAATAATGAATTTATTGATACAATTATACAAACATCGGATGGTTGTCATGAAGAAAATGTTCATCTTTGTTCACTGTTGATGATGAATGAAAATATTTTGAATGCATTAAAATATTCAAAAAATCGTACAGATATGATTAAAGAATTTGTTATTGATTCTTCAGTTTCAGCTGATGTTCTTCGGCAAATCATTTATTTTGCATATCATATGAATGCATCGTTAAATGAAATAAATTCCATTGAAACAGCTGAATTTGCAGCAAAATATCATATTGATTCATTAGTTGATTATTGTCTTCGTTATTTTCAAGATAATTGTACAATACGTAATGTTTTGAAAGGTTTTAAAATTTCCATTCAAATTGGATCAAATTATCGATCATTTTTTCAATCATTTATTGAGAATAATTTTCAGAAAATTTTCAACAGTAAATCCAAACAAGATCTGTTGACAATTAATGATTGTTCAATATTGGAAATTATAGGTTCACAACGTTTAGATTCAAGAAATGAAGAACAAATATGGCAAATAATTTATGATTGGATTGATTATGATATTCCGGGTCGTTTGAAATACGTTGAACATGCCTTGACTAATGTTTTACGTTTCGGACGATTAAAAGATGAATTTTTAAAAACAAAAATTTTCGGTTGTAATCTTTTTCAACAATTGGAACCCAATTTACAAACACGATTGATTAAATGGATCGATGATTTGAATAATCAAACAGTTGTTATACGAGGTTTGTTGTGTTGTTTTGATTGATAAAATTGGTCAATTTTTTTTCGTTGATTTAATTCAATCATTTTTTACCCAATTTTAGATGGTTATGGTTTAAAATATTGTAAACATTCACTGTATTATCAACCAAGAGAAACAAAAGAATTATTACTGGTTGGTGGTGGTTGGGTTGAAGGATCAACAACAAATTCATTAGAATTATATGATTATCAAACAAATCTTTGGTTAAGATGTCCATTAATATTGAAAGATAAAATATCATATTTTGGTTTAGAAATGATTAATGATATTGTATACGTGTTTGGTGGATCTAACGGTACGGATGTATTTCAATATTTACATGCATTTAATTTGAATGAACCACAACGACAATGGACTAGTAAATGTTCAATGATTGAACGTCGTTGTTATGTTTCGAGTGCTAATCTAAATGGACAATTATATGCAATTGGTGGTTTTAATCGTCAAACACGTGTTCGAAGTTGTGAACGTTATAATCCTGAATCGGATAGTTGGCAATATGTTGCCGAATTAAATTATGGCCGATCAGATGCATCGGCTATTGTTCATGATGGAAAAATTTTTATTGCTGGTGGTATTAATGATTCTGGTATTGAAAGTTCAGCTGAAATTTATTATCCACAGCTAAATCAATGGCGTTTAATACGGTCAATGTCATCACCACGTACAAGTTTTTCAATTGTTTCATTTCAGAATAAAATCTGGGCATTAGGTGGTAATGATGGTTCGAAAAGGTAATTTATTTGATTTTATTTGATTGATTTGATTTATTGATAACATCACTTGATAATTATTCTAGATCTGGATCAGTGGAATGTTATGATCCAGAATTAAATGTATGGAATGAAGCGGAAAATATGTTAATCAAAAGAAGTACATTCAGTGCAATCATATTAAAAGATGAACTTTATGTTGTCGGTGGTTATAATGGTCAATCGCCTATTTGTGATGTTGAAAAATATGTACCGAATATTGGATGGGTAAAAGTAAAACCATTACGACATGATCGTAGTGGTCTTAATCTTTTATGCATACCGAATAAATATGATTTTTTGAAAATTTAATTTTTTTTTCTTCTAATTTTTGAAAAAATAAAATTTTTTTCCTGTTCGAATAAGTATCATTTTTTTTTGTTGACAAAAGATGGCACCATCAATGAATTCTAAAATTCTTTCGTGACATGCTCAATTCGAATACATTAAATTCGGCAAATTTTTTTTTTAGTTTTTTGAACAAAAAAAAAATCAAAATTCTGAATTAAATTAATGAATCAAAATCTTTCAATCCAAAAAAATGTTGGCTATGTTTATTCACGTGAACTTTTATCGTTATCAAATCGATTACCACCAGTTAAAGGAAGGGTAAGATTGTCATTTTGATTGATATTTTTTTTTTTTGGAGGGAATTTCTAATTGAAAATTTGAAATATAAATTCTGATAATGATTATTATTACAGGCTATTCTAGTACATCAATTAATTGCTGCCTATAATCTACTCGATCATTGTTATCGTATCGAAGTGGATAAACCTTTACAGGAAAATCAATTACGAAAATTTCATTCAATCGAATTTTTGGATTATGTTCGAAAAATTTCGGCCAACAATTCGGATGAATTGAATGATGATGATGATGAAAATGATTTCGGTATAAATTATGATTGTCCACCATTCGCTGATCTTTTCAAAACGATTGGATATTTAGCCGCATCAAGTATAGCAGCTGCTAATGCCATCATAACCAAACAATTTTCAATCGTTTTGAATTGGTTTGGTGGTTGGCATCATGGACATCGTGATGAAGCTTCAGGATTTTGTTACACAAATGATATTGTATTCGCTATACTGACATTTTTGGAAAATGGATTCGATAAAATATTATATATCGATTTAGATTTACATCATGGTAATGGTGTTGAACATGCATTTGCTCATACGGACAAAGTTTTTTGTTTATCATTTCATAAATATGAATTTGGTTTTTTTCCTGATACCGGTCATATCGATGATATTGGTTCATTTCGTGGTAAATATCATTCGATAAATATGACACTTCGTAACGGTATCAATGATGATCAATATATTGAGATATTTGATAAGATAATCAACAAATTGATACCTAAATATAAACCTCAAGTTATTATTTGTCAATGTGGTGCTGATGGTCTAAGCGGTGATCGAATGAAATCATTCAATCTTACATCACGATCATATTTACATTGTATCGAAAAATTATTATCAATCAATTTACCATTAATAATATTAGGTGGTGGTGGATATAACTATACAAATACGGCAAAATTATGGACATTAATAACGGCCAAAGTTTTGAATCAACAATTAGATTCAAATATACCGGATCATAATTTTTTTCTTTATTATGGTCCTGATTATGACCTTTCAATAACCGAATCAATGCTGCCAAATGAAAATGATCCAAAAGAATATGAAGAAAAATTGAAAATTATCTTCAAAAATATTGAAAAAATTCCGTAACGTCATTTATGTGTTTGTCATTGTTGTTGTTGTTTTGTCAAATTGAATCGAAGCAACAACAAAAAAAAATTTGTTTTGATTGTATCCGAATTTTGAGCTCTTTTTCTTTATGAAGATATAAATCTGACATAATAATAATGAAGATGATGATTGTTGTCAACAACAACAACAAATTAAGTGTATCAAAACAAATTTAAATTACTTTCTTTATGATTGGATAAAACATCATCGATTTAAACAAAGAACAAAAAATGTACGACGTATTTCCAAACGAGAATTTGGCTGGCATATTGTCATCATCTTTATTTGCATTATTGGTGAGTTTTTTCTTTGAAAAAATTGAAACTTGTTATTATCAATGAAAATAATTTGAAAATGTTTTTAGTTCATTATAATATTTTCAATATATTATGTAAGAAAATATTCAAATCTTGAAGATTCAATACGAACAACAAATATTACAGCTATTATTTCATTGATTATTGCATTATTAACATGTTCATTATTACCTGTCGATATATTTATTGTATCATCGATGAAATATTCGAATGGAACATTCAAAGAATGGGCATCGAATATAACCGAACGGCAACATTTTTCTAACCAAATTCTTTACACATATTATTGTAAGTAATTTTTTTTTAAGAAAACAAAATAGTTTTTTGATTTTCTTTTTTCTTTTTTTCCCACAAATTAATTAGCCCTTTATTCACTCATTTTTATGTTCATCTTTCTGGTCATACCGTTTGTTTATTTTTATTTTGAAGAACGTGAAAGTTCAATATTTGATACGAATCCATTGTTGACATCTCTTCGAAATACATTCATATTTGTTTTATTGGCTGCATTTTTTCTACTAATTGGGTATGTGTGAGATTATTGAAAATGGGATATTGAATTTGTTTCATTCATTCATTCATTTTTTTCAATAATAGAGCATTCGTTCCATTAAGACCGACACCTGATCCAAACAACAATGGATCATGGATCGATAAATTCAAAAATATAATCAACGTTTTGGAAAAAAATCGTGGTGAAGATGCCATGTCTATGGTATTGTCAATTTTATCGGCATTCGGTGTTACTATTGTTGCCATTTATACAGCATTCGGAATGTTTTCCTGGCCTGTTAGTCTGATAAAAGGAACAAAAAGTGCACGAACACAATTACAAGATATTGAAGATCGTCATCTAAATAATTCATTCAATATAAATAGTTTACGAGAAAAATTACGAACCACCGGGCAATTAACCGATCGAGAAATGAATCGATTACGCATTTTAGAAGAACAAGAACGAATGACTAATCTTGAAGAATCATTTGTAAATGAATATCGTGAAAGTTATTTTTATCGTTTACGATTTCTATTTCGACCAATTCAAATGACTATCGGTTCAATTATTCTGTTGATTTCGATTTTAGTTTGGATTTCATTATTGATAACCAAGTAAGATTTTTGCATTTAAAAATTTTTTTTTATTAATAAAAAAAATCTGTTTATTTTAGTATTGATAAAGCTTTTCATTCGTTGGGTATGCATATGGGTTATGCATTGGTCAATTCAACCTATCCAAATCCAATCAATTTCATTCTGTCTGAATTGCAAATTGTTTATCCATTGGATTATATACTGATTTTAAGCCTAAGTTTTTCATTAGTTATGTACACTATATCAGGTTTTAAACATATTGGAATAAGATTTTTATGTATCAAGGTAAATTTTATTTAGAAAATTTAATTAATTAATCAATAATTTTTTTAATTATTTGAAAAAAAAGTTATACAAAATTAAACCTGGCAAAACAGCACCACAAGGTATTTTGTTATTGTTCGCATCGATTATGTTGGCAATACTTGGCATCAATGTTCTTTTCTATTCAGCGTTTCCACAATACGCTACATATGGTCGACAATTCTATCAAGAACAAACAAGCAATAATACCTACACCGCTAAAATATGCAATCTTGATTCACCAAAAGGTTTGTTCAAAACAAAAAAAAATTCAAAGTACGACATTGTCTAATTCTCTTTTTTTAATAATTTTAGATTCATGTACGATGACAAGAATGAGTGCATTGTTATTAAGATTCTTTTATAAAGCTTGGTTTTTCGGTGCTTATTATTATTGGATGATGTGGACATTTTTAATCGTTTCACTTTGTTCATTCGTTTATGTTTCATTACGGCCAAAACAAACAGTTACGCAAGGATTATTAGAATCGGAATTTGAAAATGAAAATTATTAATTAAATTTTTGTTATCAAAATTAACTATAAAAAAAATTTGCTATAATTATGAGACAATTTTGAAATAATAATGATGATTATCACTTTTGGACACCAAGATGCCGGCTTCATTGTCATTTAATTAATTATTTTTTTCATTATGGACCCAGTGCCGCCATCTAGACTTCGGTAAAAAATAATTTATCAAAATCAATAAAAAAAATTAATTAAAATTTTACGGATTATATTCCGGATTTATAAATATTTTAAAATACGCAGTAGTTGGAATAAAGGTTTTTTTATTCCTGTGTTAAACACAAATGAGAACGGAAAAAAAGTTGAATTTAAAAAAAAACAATGAAATCTTGTATATTGCTTGATTGAATAGCTAGTTAGTTAATAATGAATGATGATGATAGAAAATCTTTAGGTAGGTTGACATTCTTAATCCGCTATACAGCATCAAATAATGTCGCATATTGTTTCTATATATATAGAGAGAGGGAGAGAGAGAATTCATTTTGTTTCTCTATTTTGGTTAATAAAAACAATATTATTAGCTTACGGTTTGGAACAAGCGTCACAAAAATAATTCTGGATTCTGGATAACAAGAAAAAGAAGTAGTAGTAACCAAAAACAGTATTATTTTCGCTCTCACGCATATACCCCCACCAAAAAAAAAAAAAAAAAACCAAACACAGCGAGTCGAAGAAGAGTTTTTCCGGTCCAAAATGTCAGCACAATTTGTTGTTTATGAATGAAGTATATTATTTTCTCAGGGGATTTTTGTTTTGATTCTCTCTCTCTCTCTCTTTTTAATCATTTGAGTATTTCATTATATAATCATTTAATTAAAAATCATATTTTGTTAACTGGGATCATCTGGTATGGCGATGAATGAATCCGATAAGGTTTTTATCCTTCTCACTTTACAATCATCATCATCATTTGTTAATTTGTTTTTTTTTATTATTCTGTTTTTTTACAGACAAAAATTATGAATGAGAAAGACGACGGTGACAATGAAAAAACTGAAATTATTAATGGTGGTGATGGTGATGATGATGATGAAGAAAAAATAAAAACAGGATATTTTGGTATTCGATCTTATTTACATCATTTTTATGAAAATGTTTCCGATGAACAAATGACAACAGAATTGTAAGATGATTGATTTTTTTTCACTGAGTTTTTGATTTAAAATCTTATGATTCAATTTCCAAAAAAAATATAGCAAAAATAAACGAAATAAACGTTCGAAATTATGGATTACTGTTTTTATAACAGGAATGATTTTAATGTCACTCGGTGTAACTATGATTTTAATTGGTTTTACAATCAATCGTATGCAAATCGATATTGGTTATCAAGAAGAAATGCGTATTATTGATAAATCAGCATATGAATTTAATCAACATTTAGATCAAATTAAAATAATTGGTCTTATTTGTTTTGCATTCGGTGGTTTATTTGTTGCTTCATCATTATTATTACCAAGTTTATTACCGAATAAATCGAATGGCATTGATGATGATGATGATGATGTGGATGAATCTACTCATCTTAAATTTAATATCGATCCCGATGATGATGATGATGATGATGATGAACATCGAACACGAGTAAAAAATCTAATCCCAGTTACTGAACAATTAAAAAGCGTCCAACCAAAACAAACCGAAAAAACAACATCCGTTATAACTAATTCTGGTCTTAAACAAATTGTTTTGGATTGAATGAAATGAAATGAAAATATCATTATTTTAAAATTGTTATTGTTATTACAATCATTAAACAAATAATTTTCGATTTGTTGATGTTTTGTTTTTATGTTTTGAAATATGTTTTCTCACTATAATTGAAATGCTGGAAATCGAGCTGCGAGTGGATTGATAATATCAAGTAGAAAATATAATGTACCGGCCATACCTTCGAATAATGAATATGGTGTATCTGGTGTACGACAGCCATGTTGTCCATAATTACAACACCATTCAGCAAATTTCAAAGCACGATACAGATGTTTTTGATCATTAGTTAATTGATATAAACGTATGAAAGCATAACCATTACCGGCTGTTCCATGACAAATACCATAACCTTTTCGTAATAAACCTCTTTGCCAGATATCATTACCAGATTTTAATGCTGATTGTAAATATTTATCATCATTATCATTTTTAAAAATCAAATGAGCTATGGCCAATAGATAGATTAATCCCGGTGAACCATGACACCAATGTACTAATTTATCTTCTTGTTCATTTAAACAAGCGGGAAAATTTCCACTTGAAAATTGTTTGTCAACAATCATATCCAATGTAGGACGAATTAATGTATGAAGTTCTTGTGAACTAATTTGTTGAATAGATTCAAGAAGTAATGATAATATACCAGCATAACCATGAGCAGCACCAACATATGGTTCATTATACCATACATATGTTAATGGCCAATTACTATGTAAATTTTTACTTGTTTTTTTACCGGATTCCAAAATGGCTACAATAATCTGTCGAATCATATTATCTGGAATCATTGATTGACGTAAATTTGGAATCTTTGATCGAAGCATTAATAATGTATAAAGATAACCAGCTCTTCCGTACAAAATTTCATCGGGTAAATCATCATTTGATTCAATAGAACATATATTCGAATGAATAGATAAAATTTTCCGAACGAATTCATCATAATTTTTATTTTGATAATAATAAATTAAAGTAGCTGTTGCGAGCATTCCAATTTCACCGCAAACAAATGTTGGAATTCGTATGCGGCGAAAATTTTTCAAACAAATTTCAATCAATTCATTTGCTTTGCGAAGATAGATTTCTGGATTTGGTAAGATTTTTGATTCGAAAATTTTTAGATAAAGTAAAGCTGCACCAGTAGTACCAGTGTAAACACTTGAATCATTATTGTTTATGGGAAAATTTTGTTGCCAATGATCAAATAATCGAATAAAATTTGATTTAATAAAATCTTTTAAATCATTATTCAATGTTCCATCAATATTGTTGATATAACAAGTTTGACCATCATAATCGGGAAATGGATTCCCGAAAAAACGATTTGTATGCATTTTTCGTTTGACAGATTTAATTGTTAAAATACGAATGAAATTCTGGAACACTGAAAACATTGAACAATGAACAACGAAACACACACAAAAAAAAGTAAGGAGAGTACTCTCCAAAATTGAAGGTTTTTTCCTTCAATTTTGATGAGTGTTTACCAAGGTTGAAGAGTGTTAGCCAAATTTGGAGAGCATTGTGGAGAGCACTGTTCAACGTTGGTAAGCATTGCTCAAAATTGGAGAGTACTCTCCAAACAATACTCTCCAATTTGGAATAGCGTTATTCAATGTTGGTAAGCATTGTTCAAAATTGGAGAGTACTCTTCAACACAATACTCTCCAATTTTGAATGACATTCTTCAACGTTGGTTAACACTATTCAAAATTGAAAAGCGAAAACAATCGAATGATGGAATTCGGTAATTCTGCTAAAAAAATGTATCCGACAGTGATTCCGATGAGATTTTATCACGAAAATTAATTAGAATTAATGCTAATGATGAAGATGTAAATTTTTTGGTTATAATCGATAATTGGAATTGAATCTTTGATATGTAACAATTCAATTCATTAATAAAAATAAAAGAATTTGTTAAAAATGGAATTCAATTTTTTCAAAGTGTGTGTTTAATTCAATTTAAAAGTTAATATTACATTTTGATTTGTTAAATCGATATCAAATATATGAATTGGGAATCAAGGGAATGATAAACCGAACATTACAAAAGAAAAGGTGCCAAATCATTTCACGAATAGTGAAAACGCTAAATTCAAAGAAACAAACCTAACATAAATAGGAATTATAAAATGATCCATATTAATCACATAGGGATCATGTGGACAATTTTTCAAGTAAAGAAAAGTCCATTCGTTCTTTCAATTTTACCATAACAAATCTAACATGAACAAGAATCATGCAAAAGATTTGGCGCGTTTTCATACTTTGAACAAATTATCGACACAATTCTAATATGGTCAATGTGGATTGTATTTGTATTTTCAAGATTCTTGTTAATGTCAGGTTTGGTTTGATAGATTTAATGTTTTCTCAATTCATGACAATGTTTGGCGCCATTTCTTTCTTCGACCAAATTATCGACACTATTCTGATATGATCAATGTGGATTGTATTTGTATTTTCAAGATTCTTGTTCATGTTAGGTTTGTTTTGTTGAATTTGAATATTTCCACTATCCGTGAAAATATTTGGCGCGTTTTCTATCTTCGACCAAATTATCGACACAATTCTTATATGGTCAATGTGGATCGTATTTGTATTTTCAAGATTCTTGTTTTGTTAGGTTTGGTTTGGTAAATTTAACGTTTTTAATATTCCTGGATGGATTTGGCGCGTTTTCTATCTTCGACCAAATTATCGACCCAATTCTAATATGATCAATGTGAATTGTATCAGCGTTTGTGAAATTCTTATTCATATTAAGTTGAAATTTGTCATTTTTTCAATTCATGAAATGATTTGGCGCGTTTTCTTTCTTCGACCAAATTATCGACAGAATTCTAATATGATCAATGTGGTATTTTCAAGATTCTTGTTAATGTTATGTTTGGTTTGATAAATTTAATGTTTTCTCAATTCATAACAATGTTTGGCGCGTTTTCTTTCTTTGTGAAAATTATCAACACAATTCTAATATGATCAATGTGGATTGTATTCTTATTCCCAAAATTTTTGTTTGTGTTAGGTTTGGTTTGATAAATTTAATGTTCTCTCAATTTGTTAAAAGATTTGGCGCGTTTTCTGTCTTCGACCAAATTATCGACACAATTCTAATATGATCAATGTGGATTGTATTTGTATTTTCAAGATTCGTGATTATGTTAGGTTGAAATTTGCCGTTCTCTCAATTTGTGAATGAATTTGGCGCCTTTTCCGTTTCACAACAAATTATCGACACAATTCTTATGTGATTAATATATGGATCAACATTTTCATGATTCTTGTTCATGTAAAATTTGAGGCAGTGAATTCTTTCGATTCATGACAAAGTTTGGCGCGTTTTCTTCTTTTGAACAAATTATCGACACGATTCTTATGCGATTGATATGAATCGTTTTGTTATTCCCTGGTAATGTTAGGTTTGTTATGGTGAATTGGTCGCTTTCTCCATTTGTGAATGAATTTGGCGCGTTTTTCGTTTCACAACAAATTATCAATAGAATTCTTATGTGATTAACATTGATCGTATTTTCATTTTCATCATTCCAAGTCATGTTAGGTTTGTCAAACATATCTCTTAATTCACTCTTGGTTCTTTTGGAATTGAAAATATTTTTTATTATGTGTTCCTTCGATTCAAAAGGATTCATCATCTCTAAAATACATCATTTCACAAGTTGGAAATAATGATTATTAAATTAATTTTTGTCAATGTTAAGTCTATGGAAAATAATAATGCATTTTTTTCAAAAATTTCTCATGTTCGACAAATGATCATTTGCGCATAGTCAAATGCTAACTATTTTCAATTGAAAATTATTAATGCAAATACGGCCTGCACTTTCGATAGTGTAAATTGTTTTAGCGCGTAAAATTTCTCTCGCGGCTAGTGGCGGCTAGTGGTAACTATTTTCTATACTTTTTCTCGTCCAATCAGAATGCAAGTTTCAAAAGTTCTATTCAACGGTCGTCAAAATCGTTTGTCCTCGTCATTCTATTTCGAACTTTTTTCGGTGACGGTTGTTTTTTCGAACGTTTTTTTCTGGTTAGTCTTATAAGTTATTTTTTTCAATTTTAATCATTGATTTTGGTCCAAATTTTTGGAACAATCACTTTTATTGATTAAAAATTATCTTTATTTATGCTTTTATTTGTTTCAGATTAAAAATTGACCACGAAATTGATGAAAATTGTTTGAACGGGCTGCGATGCAATTGACGAAAAATGATCATTTTCTCGATGGCATTTATTCAAGTTTGTAATTATCAAATGATAATTCATTTTAAATAAACTTTCATCTTTTCTAAGTTTATTTTTTCAGTTTCGTTATGGTCCAGTAAATTAATAAAGGTAATATTACCATTTTGAGTGACATGAAAATAATAACAATTTATCTTCGTCTTAGCATACAATTCCACATGGCAAAAGACTATGGATAATTGGTGAGGAAAATACATTGTCCCAAATAAAACTACTGATTGGATCGATGGACTTCCAGGTAACTAATCTTTACTATCGATAATTTTTACACTTTAGTTCCTCAAGTTTTTGCTAATGAATGTCGAAAAAATATTCGAATGATTATCATGTTCCCGATCGATTTGGCGATTCCATTGTTCATCGGCATCTGATTCAAGAATAGTTTGACAATGTTAAACAATAGGCTAGGCTAGGTTAGATTAGAATTAGGAAACATGGTCTGAGCTATTTCCTATTGAATCCGATGCCTGGTGACACATTGGAACCAAAAAACGATCGAAAATTATGATATCATTCGAGTATTTTCAAACTGGAATTGATACTTGTAGTAAATGATGGTAAGTTTTTGAATCCAATGATCGAAACTATCAACTAATATTCTTTTAAATTCAGGATCATCGCTGAGAATGATGGGATTCAAATATTCAATTTCATGGATCAAATTTGGACATTAAGTCTTGTAACATGAATCGGATCGTTGGACATCGAATATTCAATTTTGGATCGATTTGGAACTGGACAAGAATGGAACAACGTGGGATGTTAAATATTAATGATTTTTATGAATTTCAAATTTTTTAATTATCAATAAAATTATAATTAAATTTAAATTTATGTGTAATTAAATTACTTGCTCTGGTGACGGTGTGTGCCTCAACGTGGCGAGCAAGTGACAATGGATTGGATGGAAGAAGTACGTCTGGAGTTTTTACTCCTGGTAGGGCCACCCAAGGCGTGAAGACCATCCTTTATATCCAGCTAAAACACCCGTCCCGATCCTCTCGGTCACAGAGGTTGTGCGTCCAGGACTAACAATCTATTAGACAGAGTAAAATTTGATACGAATTACGCTTTTTTTATTTAACTCAAGTGTTCACATATTTATATTAATCTAAGTATAATTCAATTACTAAATTCTAAATATACTACAACACTCCCCCCTATTTAGAATTAAGTCATACTTTACAAAAACTTGAAACACAAACATTTCGTAAAATTGAATCACGATTACGAAATAAATTATTGTTTGTATGACTTTGTATGACTTTACTTTGAACACCAACACCAACAAAAGAACGACTAGGCAATTGACGTAAAGAAGCAATTCGTTCTTCATCACGTTGGTACAAACGATTTCGCGATCCAACAGGACGACCAGGTCCACGACGATTTTCATTGTTAACATCGATGCCACCCTCAGATGACTCACTGACAGAAATAAAATTATCAGCATCATTGATGACATTCGATGATTCATTTACATTTGATCTGACATCAAAAGAACATTTAGGCTTTTCATTAAATATAACTGAAGAACATAATTCAATGCGACGAGTAGATGGTACAAACACACGATAAATAGATTCACCTTGATAGCCAACCATCCTAACAAACTTAGTTTTTGGATCAAATTTACTATGACGATCCTTGACCAATGCTTCTCCCCCCGATCCAAAAATTCTCAGATTTGAAACATCGGGTTTGCGACCAAAATATTGTTGATAGGGAATAACATTTCGTGAATTCAACACACGGTTAAACAAATAAGCAGTACAATTAACCGCTTCATCCCATAAATTACGTGGCAGATCTGTAGACGATAATAACGAGACCGAATGATTCATTAACGTGCGCATAGCGCGTTCACATCTTCCATTTTGCTGAGGAGTAGCTACAGTTGCCTTTTCATGAATAATTCCACGTTCTTCCAAATATCTTTTAAAAGAATTTGAACAAAATTCTGTTCCCATATCAGTACGAATACATAAAACATCTACACCAATATCCATTTTAACTTCATTAACAATACGTTTAAATTTCTCGAGCGTCTGATCTCGACTCTTCATAAAAGCCACTTTCATATAACGAGAATTATGATCGACCGCCAAAAGAAAATATTTATTACCATGAATTGACGGATCCAAATAACCACCAATATCGAGATGCAACTTGAAACCCGGTTTAATATGATCAACATCATTCTCTAAATGATGAGAAACATCCGTAGTTTTACCAAGACAACAAGAACTACAGAAATCAATATCATCTTTAAGACGTAAAGGAATGCCAGTAACACATTGTTGACGAACCATTTTAGCAATAGATTTAACAGAGAAATGCCCAAAACGTTCATGCCAACACGACAACGAATTAACAGCAGCAGCACTAGCAACCGCACTAACAATACCGGTAGACGAACCATTTACACGAATAAGCAACTCAATAAGATTAACGTAATCATTACTCCAATTGCCAATCAAAATAGGTTTACGATAACGATAAACAATCATGCCATTCTTATTCAAACATTGACTAAAACCATCATTGTTACAAATTTTACCGATAGCAATAAGATTAAACGGTTGATCAGCAACATAAAACACATCCTTGATAACCATAGGAATCCACTTTTGACCATTAAACAAATGACAAGACATGTCGCCCTGTTCTGGATTAACAATTTCACCACTTAAAGTTCGGATTGAACCATTGGTATTACGTATATTGGTCAGCAACGAACGATCATTAACAATATGATAAGACGCACCACAATCGGCCAAAAATTTAACAGAAGAAGCTGAGACCAATGACAACGATCCAGAAGGCAAGACCTTAGATAACTGAGGATTCACAAACGGGTTTGGTGAACGAACAACAGCACTTAAAGTCACTGCTTCATTCTTACTAGAATAATTATCACCATTATTGCCATTATAACGATTAACACTTTGATTACTAATAAAACGGTTAGAACGATTTTTCTTATGACAAAAACGTTCTATGTGACCTTGAATACCACAATAATGACAAATTCCATTAAAACGTTTCTTGGAAGTTGCAGCTGCCAAAGTAGTTGATGAAATTTCTGGTAAAGACGGAGACGAAACAGCTGCCAAAGAAGTTGATTGTACATCGGTTTTGACCAAATTTCTCTCTCTATCAAAACGTAATAATTCAGATTCAAACTGTTTATCTGACATATAATCAGACTCAAGACGTCCGCCATTATAAATGTCCAACATTGTACACATATCTGAATATTCCGGAGGAAGAACTGAACGAACTTTTGAATTAATAATATGATGCGGCAACTTGATATTCTTATCAGCAAAAGCAGAATACAACTGACGTAACTGGGAAAACAAACACGGTATAGAACCATCAAACTTGATCGAATCAAGATCCTTTAATAATTCCCAAGCTGACTTGGCACCAGGGCCACGATATTTTCTTTCTAATTCCGCTAACATTTCCTTAGGATTCTTCAAATCTAAAATACTTTCCAAGTCTTCTTTACCCAAAGACTGCTTTATAATATTACGAACTTTCGCAATTTTGCTCTTTTGTAAACCAGTTATTGGATTTTCCGGCGAACGATTTTCATATTTAAATTCATTAATATACATATCTAAATCCAATGCCTCTAAAACATCTACCAATGTATCGTACCATTGGCGATAGGTCGCATTACTCAACTTTAAAACCTTTATAACAGCGTTTTCATTTGAAGACATAACGATAAATACAATAAAACGATAACCAAAACAATAATAACGACAGTAAAACAATATTAACAACGGTAAAACAATAATAACAAGTAATACGTATCAATAACCAAAAACAAAACAATTTAATAACAATTACAAATAACCAGCAGAAACGTATTAAAAGCTGGGGCCCATAACCTATTAGACAGAGTAAAATTTGATACGAATTACGCTTTTTTTATTTAACTCAAGTGTTCACATATTTATATTAATCTAAGTATAATTCAATTACTAAATTCTAAATATACTACAACACAATCCGACCACGTAAAAAACTCATCGTTCAACCTCCAACAAATAGAAAAAGCCGGACTGCCACCAACGGACTCAACATACCTCGCTCGCCAACGGACACCAACAACGGAACATCTCTGGATTCGTCAGCTACAGTACATCAAACAATTCCCGGTTCAACAAATTCCCGGTGCTCAAATATCAACAAAACCAACAAAAAAGTGATCGGAAAAACGATTAATATATCAACCTGGAACGTCAGAACGCTATTCAAAACAGGCGCAATCCACGACTTCATCAATTCAATATCTTCCAAAAATATATCAGTGATCGCCCTCCAGGAAACTAAATTACCCGACTCGGGAATCATGAAAATTGAAAATGTGACATTGTTTATGAGCGGCCCTCACAATGTAAACAATAGCAGCCACGTGGCTCAAAGTGAGCAAAGCAACCGCCATCAACGCCACGGTGTGGCATTTGCAATAAACAACAAAATTCTGCCAGCCGTCAAAGAATTCAAACCAATCAACGACAGACTGTGTACAATCAAATTACGAGCCCAGCCACGGGACCTGTGCATCATCAATTGCTATGCGCCTACCGAAGAAAAAAGATGATGAAGTTAAAGATGAATTCTACGACGAACTGGAAAGAACATACGATGGAATCTCAAGTAACCATGTAGTAATTACCATGGGAGATTTCAACGCCCAAGTGGGCAAAGAATCCATATATCGACCTACGATCGGCCCCGACAGCCTGCACGACATAAGCAACCAAAATGGTCAGAGGCTAATCAACTTCGCAATCACCAAAGGACAGTGCATAGTGTCAACTTATTTTCCTAGAAAAAGGATCCACAAATATACGTGGACCTCGCCCGATGGCGCGACAAAAAATCAAATCGACCACATCATGATCAACGCCACCCACAAACCATCAATTAAAAAACTACGAACATATAGAGGGGTAGCCTTCGACACCGACCACCATATGGTGGGAATCACAATCAAACAACGATATACTATCAAACGATGCCGGGCACACCAGCATGACGAGCAACAAAAATTCGACATAGAAAAACTAAAAATCGACCAAACGGCTCAAGCCTTTCTCGCCCAAACGAAACATCACATTAATAACGACCAACCAAGGCAATGGGACCACCTTGTCACATCTCTGCAGAAAGCAGCAGACGAAACCATCGGAAGGCTATCTCAGACAAAATCAAAACCGTGGTTCGACGAATCATGTAAAAAAGCCATCGAAGAGCGAAACCTGGCTTATCACCGTCTTCTTCAAAACGACGATTCAGCCACAAGACAGAAATTCATCGATCTAAAGCAAGCAGCAAACAAACTAATTCGATCAACAAAGAGAAAATATGAAAAGATAAGATTGAAGAAATTGAAAATAATCGACATAAGTCTCGACAATTCTTCAGAGCTTGCAACCAAGTGAAAAAAACGTTCAACCAACAAACGTCACTACTAGAAAACGACCAAGGTGATTTAGTGTCGGGAAAAGACAATATAGTGGAAGTGCTTAAATCCCACTTTAACCGACTTCTAAATGCGGAAGGTTCAAATTGTCCGTCTCTTCCCCCAATTACGACCACAGAACAATGGATGGGGGAACCAACCTTGGAGGAGGTCAGCGAATCAGTAACATCGCTAAGCAATAACAAAGCTCCCGGCGACAACATGATAGTAGCCGAAATGCTCAAAAAAGCCGACAAATCGCTCCTTATCGAAATCCACAGAATCATCACTGAAATATGGAGCAACGAAAAAGTCCCAGAGGCATGGAATACCGCCACCATCATCCCAATATTCAAAAAAGGCGACAAAACTAAACCGGTCAACTATCGAGGAATTTCGCTACTGGATATTGGATACAAAGTATTTACAAATCTATTAAACAGGAGGCTGGTACCATATGCCGAGGAAATAGTCGGAAAATACCAGTGCGGTTTTAGAAGGGCAAAGTCAACCCTTGATCACATCTTCACCATCGGCCAAATCATCGAAAAGAATTACGAATTCAACGTTCCGACAATAGCACTGTTCATCGATTTCAAACAGGCGTACGACAGAATCAGCAGGGAATCAATGTGGCATGCCCTCGCATCAATTGGCATTCCATCTAAATATATAAATCTAGTCAAAGCATGCTACGATAATACCACCTGCAAAGTGAAGTGCCAAAAAACAATCTCGGACAGTTTTCTAGTCAAAAACGGCCTAAGACAAGGTGATCCACTGGCCCCGACCCTATTCAACTTAGTGCTAGAGTATGTGATGCGGAATGCCAAGTTATCAATCGCAACAATCAACCAAAACGAGCCTACAGTACTAGCATTTGCCGATGATATCGTTATAGTGGGCAACAACATGCATCTAGTCAAATCAGCGTGCGAAAAGTTGATCGATTCTGCAGCGGAGGTTGGACTAACCATCAACGAAACGAAAACCCAATTTATGGTAATCGATGGGTCCAAATCTAATAAAGACCATGTCGTCAACAATACATCCTTTATGGAAGTGAGAGGTCTACGCTTTGCAGAAACCGGTGACTTCAAATACCTGGGGGTGGTATTTAACAACAAAAGAGACGCCCACCAGCAAATCAAAGAACGTGTCAAGTGTGCCAACCGGTGCTACTACATGCTTGAGAAAACGTTAAAATCAAAACTACTGTCTCACCAATCAAAAATCCGGTTGTACCTCGCTTACATTAGGCCGGTATTGACATACGGCTGCGAGGCCTGGACGCTTTGCAAAAACGACAGGAGAATACTAGCAGTATTCGAACGCAAAGTGCTCAGGAAAATATTTGGTCCTGTCTTCAACCCGGTAACAAATGAATTTGAACGGCGACACAATCTGGACCTGTACGAACGTTATGGCCGTGCAAATATTCTAAGCTACACCAGGGGAAAACGAATCGAATGGTTGGGACACGTATGGCGTGACAATGGACTATTAAATGAGGCGCTTCATTACAAACCTGCAGGGACGAGAGGACGAGGCAGGCCAAAAGAGCGATGGTTCAACAGCGTCACCAAGGATCTAGTCAAATTAAATCGCCAACACAGCGACCCACAGGACAGGGACCGGTGGAAACAAATCGTTGGAGAAGCTATGG